>NC_139595.1:6374724-6642224 GCF_946808225.1 Silurus aristotelis | reverse complement strand
ATTCCCTGACCTTCATTTCTTAAAGTAATGATCGACTGTCTTTTCTCTTTTATTATTGATTTTGTACAGTAGTAAGAGTAGCACTAAAAGGGCTATTGACAACTGGTGGTTTAAAGCACATTTAAGAAGCCAAGAATAGTCACAAATAAACTATCCATGAGCCATAAATTTGCAAGACATGATATGTGTCTACTTTGAACAATCGTTTACTGCACATGTACGTGTTCTTTCATAATTTAGTTCTTAGGTCTTCAGTAATAACGTACAATGTTGAATATAATGAAAATAAAAGAAAACCATTGAAGGAGAAGGTGTGTCCAAACTCTTGACTGATACTGTATATGATTGTGCTGTGATGCAACAGACATTTGTTTCAGTTTGTAACAGCAAACTTTGTGTGGCGTTTCGAACTATAATTAAGAATCATTATTTATTTAAGCAGGTTAGTTTTTTTTTTTTTTTTATATATATATATATTTTGTGGTACAAAACCATGTGTTTACTGTGTTATGATGTGTGTGATGTGTCTTAGGGGAGGCAGGTGCGGTGCCTGCACAGATCTGCTGTTCGTTCTGGAGCAGGAGGACTCTTTGTGGTAAAAACTTCTTTTCTTCTTCTTTATTGATACCAGACAAGTGTATTTGTTCAGAAAATGTCCCATGTTTCAAAAGAGCAAGGAAAGTCTGTAAGAACTTGGCTTTTGTGGAAGGATTTTTCCCCAAAAATAAGATTTTGAGTAAAATAGATCTGATTGCATTGTGCAGCAACGATCAGCCGTGACAGGTGAAGAAAATAACATGGATTATTGCATTACAATCGCGCTTATTAGGCAGCAAAGTAAACTTTCAAGTTGATGTGTTGGAGGTAGGGTTGCAAAATCTTCTACATTTTCCATGGGAATTAATAGGTGCATATGGGATATGGGAATTCATAGACATAAACAGGAATGAATGAATTGCAGGAAATGTAGATGGGAAAAAAATAATCTTGCAGTATATTCTTGCTTAGTCACATGCACACAGCACACTTACTGCAGGCTTACTGAGGCCACGCCCCCTGCCTTCTTTCATAACACAACACACATAATTTCTCGCAAAAGAAATGCCCATCTTGCTAAATGTTCACATAAATGACATGAATATTACATAACTGTACGTGCAAAACTTCCTTATGCTGTGTGTAAGCTATTGTGCACAACGAAATCAAAATTTAACATTTTTAAAATCTATAATAACATGTCACTCATGACCAGACAAAATGTTTATATTTGTTTGTATATGATAAAGTTTATATACATTTCCCCCAAATTTTGAATGTATTCCTGTAAATTCCCATAAATTCCTGATCCATGGGGCTCCTCCCACCTCTTGGTGGCAGATGCCACAGTACACTTTTAGAGGTCTTGTGTAGTCTCGACAGGTCAGAGTTGTGTTAGTGGGCACATGTGGGACCTACACAATATTAGTCAGGTAGGTTATGGATGATTGGTGTGGATATTATACCTTTATTAAAATATGCACTTATTGTAGGGGCTGTGGTGTGAACAGTAACAGGCTGAATGACCACCTGGATCATAAACCTTTTCTGTTGATAAAAGGAATCAACCAACATGAAATATGGGCCTTGATTTATATACTCTCAGGTTAATTAAATACGAAGACCTACCCACCTGAAATGATTATTTATTAACATGGCAGCAGAGGATAGTGTAAAATCATCAAGATACAGGTGAAGAGCTTCAGTTTATCTTTACATTGAACATCAGAATGGGGGAAGATAGTGATCTTGAGTGGCTCAGACGGTGACTCTTTCATCAACATCTTGTTGAAAACAGAGGACAGTGGAGAATATACAGTGGAGCTGATAGGAAAACTACAGTAATCTACTCTAAATGGAAAATAATTTTGCATCTTGTTTTTTTTAATTTTTTTTAATCTGCGCTATTGTGTGCCCAGAAAATAAGTGGTTATAGATGGACTCGGAGCAGCCCGTCTTTCACAATCAGACATGCCATTAACAATGACTCTGTGATAACATTCATTTTCTTTATTCTGGTGTTTTATGTGAACATTAACTGAAAAAAATGGTACCAGTATTTCCTCCCTGTTTGCTGTTATAATAACCTCTACTCTTCTCGAAGGTGATTGTTTATTCAGCCACAAGGGTGTTAATAATGTCAGGTACTGAATTAGTGAGGTGAGGAGGTCTGGGGTTCAGTCAGCATTCACATTTATCCCAAAGGTGTTTATTAAGGTTGAGGTCAGAACACTCGAGCAGGCCACCCAAGATCTTGGAAACCATATCTTCATAGAGCTTGCTGTATGCACAGGGGCATTGTCTAATGTGTTTTGTCTTCCAGTCACTTACTGGCTTGTTACTATACTATTTAGACTGTGCTATATATCGAGCTCTGTAGGGGGCAGCAGTGAGGGAGAGAATGGACTATATTAAAAGAACCATGCGTACATGTTGACATGTACAGTATATGCGTCCTGCTTTCACTTAAACAATCAAACTGTTACCATTTACAACTCTGAACCCATGGACATATTCAAAATCATTCCTGTCTTTTGTTACTGTGAAATGCTTCATTTACAATGAAGCAAAAAAAAAAAAAAAATCAGCTGTGAAGGGGATGATATAAACACACACACACACACACACACACACACACACACACACACACACACACACACACACAAACTGAACAAGGGTGGCATCTATCACTTATTACTAAAATAATTTATAGCTGCTGCCCCAGTTCAATTTGAGTGTGTGTGTGTGTGTGTGTGTGTGTGTGTGTGTGTGTGTGTGTGCCACAATGTTGTAGTCACACAGTTTTACAGGATGTCTTTGCATGCAGCAGCATATGTTTTTTTTCCTTCACTTTAACTAGGAGATCCAAACCTGTTCCAGAATGATAATTCCCCTATGCACAAAGCCAGCTCCATTAACTTATGCGTTACCAGGGTTGGAGTGGAAGATCGCAAGCCTATCAAGCTCCCCAAGAGAGTGGAGTTTATTCTAAGAGCAATTCGAGACTAAATCTGGAATGGGGTGTTCAGAAGGCACTTACAGTCTTATGGTCAGGTGTCCACAATTTAATATATATATATATATATATATATATATATATATATATATATATATGGAGCATAAGAACTTAAATGGCCTGCTATAAACCTCTGACCTTAACCCTACTGAATACCTTTGTCATGAATGACTGGAGGAAATCATAAAAGCAAATAGGGACTAAAACTGGGGCATGGGATGCTCAAAAAGCACATGAACCTTGGTCAGGTGTAGCACATTGTAAAATAAAAAAAATAAAATAATAATAATTGTGTAAAAACGTCATTTAAAACCCATTTCTTTTTGTTTTTCCAGCACAGAGATACATCCGAGAATAATCCCAATACTCCTTTCGAGTTCACACCCGAGAACTTGAAGGTGAGCGACGACTCTTAGACTTGAAATGAAATCATGTTTGCTTACTCATGTGGCTGCATGTTCTAATCTATTTTACTGACTTCAATATTAGGGCTTATTATGCAGATCTCCAAGAGGTCTAAATATTAATTGGGGGATGTTGTAGATTAGTGGTTAAGGTATTGGATACAAAGGTAATGAGTTCAAATCCCAGCCACACCAAGTGCGGCTGAACGGATAAAAAACGCCACCAGTCTGTTTTGATTGGCGCTTGGTGGCATCTACTCACACTAACATACAGTTCAGCATCAGAACAATTCGAGAGAAAGAAATGATGGGAGAAACTCTTGATTCGAACTCACCACATCACCTGGGGCCTTATTTGCATGTTTTTTTTTTTTTTAAGTAGTTAAAAAAGTTTTGGGCTGATGATCATTTGAATAGATATCAATCAGTGTTTGACTCATATCATTATGAATGGACTGTTGTGCTCAGAGTAACATTCGAGTCTTTTGATGTAAACTGAGTTGATAAAGCAAAGAGTCTTGTGATAAAATGATAATAGGAACATTCTAATCATAGTACTTTGGATACTTAAGTACATTTGAAGGCAAATACTTTTGTACTTTTACTCAAGTGTAAGTTTAGAGGGAGCACTGGTACTGGAGTCATATTTGACATCATAGTATGTGGTAAAATACTATTTGACAGTGTGTAACAAAGAATATAGTGGGAATGGTTAAAAGCTGCTTTAGTCCAGCGTTAATGTAGAGAAAATCAGCACACAGTTGTTTATATTCCTTTTATTTGGTGAGTCATCAAAAAAAAAAAACCTGAGAAAATTCAGTGGTAAAATCTAGAAAGCAAATACTAATAAAAGGTTTTTCTGATAGATTTCTGATATTCTGTGTGTGTGTGTGTGTGTGTGTGTGTGTGTGTGTGTGTGTGTGTGTGTGTGTGTGTGTGTGTGTGTGTGTGTGTGTGTGTGTGTGTGTGTGTGTGTGTGTGTGTAACCTTTTTTTTTCCCTTCCTGTGAAGAGAATTGACGCTATAATAAAAAACTACCCTGAGGGTCACAAGCAGGCTGCCACCATTCCTGTCCTGGACCTGGCTCAGAGGCAGCATGGGTGGCTCCCGATTTCAGCAATGAACAAGGTAAAACCCATCTAAGAGCTTCGCGGAAAAAAAAAAAAATTTTATTTAAAATGTATTACACATCATGCCATTCTCTTGAAAGCATCAATATAGCATAATATATACACTATAATGACAAAGGTATTGGGTCACCTGACCTTTCCTGCTATATGTGGTTCTTTTCCAAACTGTTACCACTAAGCTGGAGGCACTCAATTGTACAGGACGGATTTCCTCCGCTGTGGCCGTGTAGAGCAGGTAGTAAAGCTGGCGATTAAAAACTCGATTAGTCGATGGAATAATCGTCAGGACACTCGATTACCCAAGTAATGGATAGCAGCAGCCCTACCTTAGATAAAAAACGCCCCTCGTTCCACACTTTTTGTTTTCAATCGTTTCACAATAGTTTCTTATTCACAGTGAAACGTCTGGAAAGTTACAGTTTAAAAATGTAATTGATAAATGATTAATGTTAGCTACAGCCTTCCTGCAATTATTTGGTAATATAGTAGCATACACTTGTTATATTTTAACGTAACACGTTATAGTTGGAATTTTGAATCAGATGCTTAAATATGGTCTCAAAAATCAGCATATTTGAATCGGGAAAAATTCCGAATTTATAAATGAAAAAACGTGTAGGAACCCTGTACTACACTCCCTGACAACTTTATTGGGAACACCGGTCCATTCATGCTCTCATCCATTCAGCCAATCAGGTGGAAGCTACAATGCGATGCTGAAAGCCCTAAAAGAGCTTCAGCTAAATGTTCACATTAAACTTAAGAACAGGGGAAAATGTGGTCTGAATGACTGAGGCATGATCGCTCGTATGAGTGTTTCAGAAACTGTTGATCTCCTGGGAATTTCACACACCCACAAACAGTCCTACACAGATGGTGTGGAAAACTCTAGCGAGAAGCTGTTCTGCAGGTGGTGCAGCCGTTTGAAGCGAAGGCTACTATATCTCAAATAACCATTTTTTACAACCGTGGTGTGCAGCAAAGGGTCTCAAAATGTACATGTTGGACCTCGGAGACAGACTGGCTACCACAGCACAAGCTCACAGATTACTGGTGAAGAGTAACTGGGGATGAGTCTGACTGCCAGAACAATCCGTTCTTTTTTTTTTCTTTTCACTTTTTTAGGAAACCTCAGTTGGTCATCTGAATGTGTAATTTTTTTTTTTTTACTTTCCAGGTAGCTGAGATCTTAGACATCTCCCCCATGAGAGTGTATGAGGTCGCCACGTTCTACACCATGTTCAACCGGCAGCCGTTGGGAAAGTACCACGTCCAGGTGTGCACCACTACACCATGCATGCTGTGCGATTCGGACAGCATCCTACAGTCCATCCAGAATAAACTGGGTAAGCATAGGAGGAGCAGAGGAGTTGGGCTCCACTTAACCACCTGCTTTCTTTCAGGCTTTATTATGGTCCTAGTGGTGAATGACCAAAACTAGGCAGAGAGTTTTTAAATCAGGCAGCAGTTTATCAGCTGATCTACTCTTTTTATAACTAAATGAAATTCACTGTATATAATCTAAGGAGGAGAATTTGTAGTACTGCTCTAACAAGTTAGAGTACAAGCATTATTAATATCACTATCGTAATACAAACATTATATAGAATTTAATCTAGTTAAGTAGTGCTAGTGCGCTTTTATGCACAAGCAATTTTTTCTTAAATTTTACTCCAGGGCTGTGTATTGGCAAGAAGCTGTCGATACGATATGTATCACGATACAGGGGTTGCAATACAATACGCTGCAATACTGCAAGCAATGCTATATATTGGGAGATTTCTTTATTTATGCATGTATATGTGTGTGTGTGTATGTATGTGTGTATATATGTGTGTGTGTGTATGTATGTATGTATATGTATATACACACTGACCACTGCACACTGGGAACAGCCCACAAGAGCTGCAGTTTTGGAGATGCTCTGGCCATTCGTCTAGACATCACAATCTGGCCCTCGTCAAACTCATTCAAATCCTTACGCTTGCCCATTTTTCCTGCTTCTAACATGTCAACTTTGAGGACAAAATGTTCACTTGCTGCCGAATAAATCCCACCCACTAAAAGGTGCCATGATGAAGTGGCCATAATGTTATAATGTCATAGAGAATGAAGCTCGTCATACTTGAATATCATTTCCATACAATGTATGATAGCGACCTGCAGGCTTTTATTGAGAAAGCAAATACTATAATAAACCTTGCTGAAAGGCGATAATTATAATCCTATTCATTTGTTTCTGTATTAGTGCATGTCATACCATATTTGTTTACATTACAGATTAGAGTAACGGTCATTTATACTCGATTAAGATTTTGGACATGTGCAGAGGAGGGACATGGGGTATATTGGTAGGAGAATGCTGAGGATGGAGCCACCAGGAAGGAGAAGAAGAGGAAGGCCAAGGAGGAGGTTTATGGATGTGGTGAGGGGAAGACATGCAGGTGATTGGTTTGAAAGAGGCAGATGTAGAGAACAGGGGGGTATGGAGACGGATTATTGAAGAAGAAGAAGAAAAATGAATGGCTTGTTTACAGAATCTATTCATTCTGAAGGACAAAACATTGTCAAATTTCCCAGTGCGGAGCCATTGCATCCCCGGGTGCATGCTCAGAAAGACCTGCAGGCTAGTCCATCAGATCAGATTTCTTGCTAACCTTTTGCCCAGGAATGAACTTACCTTAAACACGGGTTCATTTTGTGTTCAGTTTAACACGACATTTTTTATTTTCCCCCAGTAAATATATACATTATATATATATATATATATATATATATATATATATATATATATATATATATATATATATATATATATATATATATATACACTATATATACACATTATATATATATATATATATATATATATATATAATGTGTATATATAGTGTATATATATATATATATATATATAATTTGTTTTCATACAAGTGTTGAAATGTCACCGGAGCACATGTAAACCGATCCACAGCACTAATAAAAGACATGCTTCATTACTGCATGTCTGCGGTCTGAGCAGTTTGAACTCGATCCGTTCCTTCTTTACTAACTCAACACCACTGCTTTCTCTCTCCTAGGCATCAAGGTCGGCGAGACCACAGCAGACGGGCTGTTCACGCTAGTAGAAGTCGAATGTCTCGGTGCTTGCGTTAATGCCCCAATGGTTCAAATCAATGACAACTATTATGTAAGTACACCTGTTCATCCCTCTCCGTGCCTCGCTGCCAAGTTTACCTGCGTTTTAATGTCTATTCTGTCCTTTTGATGGTTAATGGATCTTTTCTTATTTCCTGGCTCGGGACTGGGGCACACGTGCTCTGGTTTACTTTAATGCAGAATAAGCGTTCATGATTTTCGGCGGTTAATCCTAGATGCACCGATGTCTGTTAAATCAGAGTGCAATATCGATATAGAATATAGAGTAGTTGACATGCATTTATTTTTGCTTGTGGAAAAATCTGTGGAGCGTCGTGTCACTATGATAGAAACCTTACCGCTCGTCGATTTGCACATTTCTGATGTATAGTCATGCAGGGCTCCAGACTGCGACTAAAATGATTTAAAAAAATAATAAATTGCAAGTAATATTTTTGCCAAGCTCGCCATATAAATGTACACGTTATGTACAACATGATCTGCATGTTATGACTTTTTATGAGCACATAATTTGTCGACGTAATAAACGGAGATGCATCCAACACCTACGTTAGAGTTAAAGCGCTAAAATAACCGGACAGTTCAATCAAAACTCACCTGACAGCATCAGAAAAACATGTCGAAACTAAAAAATATCAGACTTTTTTCAAAACAGTCTCCATCTCCATGGAACTCTTCCGCTGATGACACACCTGTTAGTAAAAAGGCAGGCTGCTGTTGTGCCAGTATAGGAGAGAGGGAGAACAACAGATGTATCTTCTGTCAGTCAGTGAAAACAAATAAAAGTGCCAAAAGACATTTGAAAACCTTGATTTCATGGCTAAGGTACGATCAGCGACTCCTGCTCTAAAGCGGGTTGAGAAGTTGCAGGGAAAACTGATTTCATTACCAGAACAGATCATTTAAGAAAAGAGACGGTACGAAAACACGGCGATAGTCAAAAGCATACAAAATTTTCTTGATCACATAACTGCGAAGAGCGCGCCACGGAAAACACCGTCAGCGCTCGCGGTGTCTCGAGCTAAAAAATACAATTCAACACCGCCTATATGATCGCTTCAGTTCCCAGGCCATGCTGTAAAAAGAGGGCAGGTGACTCGAAGTAAGCGTTTTACTTTTTTTTTTTTTTTTTACTTCATTCTTGTGTGGCAACTTAAAAATATAATTTGGTGCATGTTGTTTTTTCTCATGGGAGCCAATGGCTCCTTAATTGTTTTTTATTTTTATTTTATCATTTTGTCTGGAGCCCTGGTCATGAAAAATATTTCTTTCATTCATGTCAGCTGATGACGCCTCTGAGGCTCCTGTAGTAACGCAACAAACTATTGCTAGAATTGGAAACACAGACACGTGGAGCAATGAATAATCCTAGTGAGCTGCGCATTGAGTAAAATATCCTTCCAAAACGGAAAAGACATTAAGATATCGTAAACTACAGCATTATATACTCTGTTTACTGAAATCTCTTTATTCACTCTTTACCTGAAACCTTTGAAAACGACAGTGAGGGTTTTTCTCACGGGCGAGTCGATGTGGGTGTGTTAAAGAGCAATGAAACACAAAACCCGACACTCACGTGTAATGAATTAGAAATACAAAAGGATTTCTAGAAACAGATCTGCAGGAAATGATTCTTTTAATTACGAGGTGATTGTTGGTTATATTTGGAAAAAGGTTCAGTACTTTATTATGAGTTCATACTCCTAATATTGTATAGCAGTCAATCGGGTACTAAACACGCCAGACCTTGTGACGTGTTTGCGGATTTGATGCACATTTGTTGTTTAATTATCCAAGTACAAGTAAGTGTTAGTTAGTAGTAGTAGATTTTGTAAAAGGAACAATAATGAGCAACAATATACAATTGCTTTTATTGAAACACATTTCAATAAAATAAAAGTATATGTTGGAATATTAAAGGATTAAACGACATGCCTATTAATTTCCATTCTGTTAATGGAACGAATCAGTGATACTCTTACACGTGCTAATGGGTATTAAATATTTAAGTTAAATAGCATTGTTTATTTATTATAATTATTCTATTATAATATAATAATTATATTGATTATAATTAAAACAGCAATGAGAGGGAAAGAATCTTTTAAAAAGCGTTACAGGTAAATAACAGACTACAGCGAATGTTCACGTCAGGAAATGCACGTATATCTTTGTTTCTCATGTACGTCTTAGAAGAAAGAAACGCAGCACGTCCGAGACGAGTGCTTTAATCCCGAAGAGGATCTTTGTCAGCAACAGAACAACTTTTGGTTTTGTTCAGAAATAGCTCAGGGTAAATCCCTTGACACGTCTAGATTATATACGCAAGACTCGTTGTTGACATTAACATGACATTATCACACGTACCATTATGGTTTAATTTGTTAGACTAAGAGGCAATAAATACAAAACCCTTAAGGCTTCTTATTTCAACTCACTCACTTCATGTTATTAATCCAAGTTTCCAGTGAAGTGCTCTTTTTAAAAGTAATTTGTTGGTTTACCTATGCGATATGAACAAAAGTATTTGGACACCTATCATTTCTAGCAACATGTGGTTCTTTCTCAAACCACAAAGTTGGAGTTGTGCAATTTCATAGGATGCATTGGATGACATTTTCCCTTCGGTAGAAGAACTAAAAATGTTCAAGCATGACGGCCTGTTCCCCTGTGACAAAGCCAGCTCTGTTAAGATACGCTTTACTTGGGTTGGAATAAAACATCTCTAGTGGGCTTATGAGAGCTTTGATCTCAACCCCACTGAACATCTTTTGGATGAATTGGAACACTGACTGCACCCCAGGCCTCCTCACCCTGCATCAGAACCTGACTCACTTTAATTACACAATCACAAATTTCCACAAACAGCTTGTGGTGGTTATTATAACAGCAACTGGGGACAAAATGTGGAATGGGATGTTAAAAAAAAAAAAAAAAAAAAAAAAAAAAAAAAGCACACCTGCGAATTGTTTGTTCACGTGTCCACAAACTTTTGCACCTATAGTGAATGTGTACGCGTGTGTGTGTGTGTGTGTATGTATATGTGTATATATATATATATCAATCACTATAAGCTATAGTAGACATTTTTGAATTGGGGAAAAAAATTCCACATGCATAAATCTTGTCACGTGATGTAATTTGTCACATGGCTTCTGCAACAGACCAATAAAATAGCAGCAAGAAAAGCAGGGCAGGGATGTCATGCTGAAATCGTTTCTGCATCTCCATGTGAATACATGCCTGCTTCACTCCCTAACAGCTGCTCTCTCTAATAAACCCGTTTCTGATAGGAAAATATGACCGTCCTGAACCTGTCTTTCCTCGTTTAATTATAGAAAATTGCGGCTGTATTTGATGGTGATGGTAAACTACAGGACATTACAAGGGCAGCGCTTTATTATTTTCAAGTTTTAGTTTCTCCAGGTGTTAAGCAAAGAATGCAGGGAATTATTCACACTTTTTAAGCAACAGGAAGTGGCACTTTGATCACATCAGGTTTCAGTAATGTAAACATACCAGCTCAACAAAGGGTTTTCAGATGCATTTTTATTTTATTGCTTGCATTATACACATGGCATAGTTTAAAAAAATAATTAAATCATTATAAAAAAGACAACAGCTTTCAATTTTTTTTTTCATCCTGCAGGGGATTTTTGGGTAGAAGAGCTCACAAATGACAGACTACAGCCATCACTCGAATGGAAAAATTACTGTTAACAAAAAGTACAAGATCTAGCCTCTAAAAATTCTAGCCTGTGCTACAGGGCTGCTGCTTCATCCAGCCTTCATATGAACATTTACAGAACAGGCTCTTGCTGAACAGGAAGTCTAAAGGAATGATACCATGGTGGTGGTGGTAATCAGTACTTTCTTGAAGTAATGGTTTAAAAAACCGTCTGAACTGGTAGGGTAAATCCCATTCAGCACCTGGGTAAGTAAAACTGAGCTGCTGATAGGCTGCATGGGTGATGAGGCAATTAAATATAACTTTACATGGGTGAATGGAAAGTCAGTCACTTGCTGTGACTAAAATTTGTTTAAAAGATTCCACTTCTGTGATTAATTATCAACTCCATGACCTGGTTGTTGGAAGTTGCCTTGCAGGTATAAAGAAGACGTTCAGAGAGGACCGGCTCACGGATGTAACTTTTTTTTATTTTATATTTTAGAAAACATCTGGTAAAAGGACCACGAGGTGGTCCTTGTTTTTTTTTTTTTTTTATAATATAAACAACCCACTATTATCGAAGCTGTTACCTTTATTACAGAGTTGTTCGATGCTTGTTGATTTGCCTGATCACAAACGTCACTAACTCAGAAAGCAGGTTAGTCCTGTTTTGCGTGTGGAAACTTCAGCTTTAAAAAACTTTATAGCACCAATAAATAACCAGAATATTGCTCTTCACAGTCAAATAATCAGCTTAATATTTGGATTGCTGGATCAGGCTTATAAAATAAATCATTGCAAAGGGAATTGAATTTTATGGTTAAATGTGTTCCTGGCAACAAAAAGACCTGCTGCTATGGGCTACGCAACCCAACAGATACCTTTAACTGGTTGGAAATTAGGTTTTCTTAGGAATCACACTTGAAATTTTAGCAAAAGCAGCTTTGTTACACATTAGATGGTCTTTCATATTAGAAGTCTTTATAAGGCTGTATATCTGTTGGTTTGGGGTAAGATGTCCCAGTCTGCGTTTAGTGATTAAATGACCAGAAAGTCATATCCTGACCTGACTCACATTTAATGTCACTTTCAGAAAAAACATTCTAAGTGGGTATTTACCTGTTGAGTGGCCGTTCCACGTAACCAAAAGGGCTTTTTTTTTTTTGGACATATTGACTCAGTAGTCCTCCAGCATGTATAGGTTTCTAAAGAAACAAGCCTAAGATGAAGAAACTGAAGTATATAGCTCTTATGAGTTCTGCTCTTTGTTTTGCTTTGAAGGAGGACCTGAAGCCTTCAGATATTGAGCACATCATTGATGAACTGAAAGCAGGGAGAGTCCCATCACCTGGGCCAAGGTAGGAATGTTTTAAATGTTATTTCTGAGTAATAACTGTAAAGATGGGTAATTTTGATTTCTGCAGTAACAAAATGAGACTGTTGCCGTTGACTTTTTTTTGCTAAACAATGTTTGCTGAACGTGTCCCAGTGAAAGACTTATTATAGAATTAATAATAGAGCACATCACCCCGTGATTTGAATTATTGGTAATACTGCTTGCATTTATATGCAACACACTCTGCCCAGATTTCAATTTAACAGTACTGTAGTATAGCAGTCACTACAAACCAATTATATAACAATCATATAACAATCAACCAATTAACTAGTCATTTATAAAAGTCTTTAGTGTAGCCAGTGTCTGTATTGCACCGGCATGTGCTATTTATTGCTATCAGGTTGCCTGAGACTATTAAATTGCATTTGTTTGCTCACTATATATGATAGTTATATGATAACAGCACCCACACAAAGGGTCATGTGAATTAAGTTGCTTTAAATGCGAGAGCACCAATGAATTATCGATGATGTTCGCAGGAGTGGCCGCTTCTCGTGCGAGCCTGCCGGAGGACTGACCTCTCTGACCGGACCTCCTCCTGGACCTGGCTTTGGAGTCAGGCCTGACTTATAACTCCAATACGGGTCATCACCTAACTTAACCTGAGTCCTTAGAAGTATCAGACATCATTGTAAGTGTAAATAAAAATGTTATTCATTGTACACTGTAGCTGTGTGGTTATTTTATTTATTTATTTATTTTTTTTTACATTTACCACACCACCTTGAACCAGATGTAAATATTAAACAAATAACATTTAGCCTTTTATCCTGACAAGAACGTCAGCACTAACGTGAGTTATTAATGCTCTGAGAAATGGGTAGGTGAACATTTTTCCTTCTTATGTAAAATAACCGGATTATATAGAAAAGCAGGATCACTGTAGCATATAAATATCAATTGAAAACTTCCCTTTTAAAGACCATCACGATTTATAACAGACAAGCTCTAGTATCTCCCTTTAGAAATTAATTAAAAATAAATGTATTTAAAAGACTTTAGGAAATATTTTTCCATGTAAACACTTATAGTTGAATTGTATATGACCATACTTTATATTTAGTTTTTTTAATCTAGCATACCAGTGTAGATTTATTCATTGCTAGAGACTCAAAGCACGTTTGTACGTCTCTCTGGACACGAGCGTCTGCAAAATGAGACTATGAATCAGGCTATATTAGGATCATTTTGCAGTGGATATACAGTGCTTTTTCATTCATCATGGATTTTATTGGTTTGGTTCCTGGATAAGTCAAGGACAGTCCTGCAATGTAAAACCCTGGACTATTTCCAAACTGATTTTTGATTCTTAGGTCTTCTCACTAATTTATCATAAATGTACAAATTCGTCCAGAAACACTTCAAGACCTGCGACACTACTGCCTTGTTTCTATAGTACTCTGAAAACAAGGTATACAACTGTATGGGAAAATTAGTCCTTCGTTTTAAATGATTTTGCTGCTGAGTACCTTTTCAAGATCTGTGTAAAAAGGTGTAAATAACATGTATTGCAGCAGGCCAGAGCAATTAAAACCAAACAGAACAGAACAACCTGGACCAAGTGACTTCTTAGCCTTGGACTCTAAAAGCATGGCCACGTTCAAGCTGACAGTTCTGGTTTTCACATCAGTCTTTTTTTCTTACCCTTTTCCTGTCCATGTCACTGATCTGAAGTCGTGTCCCAGACACTAATCGGCTGCGCGGTGACGCACAACATATACTACACACTCCTGTGATACGTTCATGCAAAGACAACATTAACATGGTAAACGAGCCTGGATCAATCACATGACCACTACACTCCTTCAATCTATAAAACACGGCCTGCATCTCCGTGGAAGAAAGCAGCTAATGTCTGACAGCTCTCACATTTATCCAGTCGTGCTGGATGTCATATTTGTCCATGTGTCTAGCCAGCGCCCTTCCCCCTACACTCACATTTCTTCTCAGCCTGTTCTGCAACATAATGGCCGCCACCGCGCATGCGCCAAACGAGTCTCCGGAATGCAAATACCACTGCGCCACACACACACACACGTACAGCTGTTTTCTCGAGATTATATATGTAATATATATTTGAATGTCAAAAGAAACAAATATATGTTTTTATGTGTATATTTACTCCACTGTCCCGTTCCATCCCCCGCGACCGCTTTTCGAGAACGTTCCGCCGTCGCTGCAGCTCGCGCCGAGCGGAAAAGATGACGTCAAGCGCCCGAGCGTCACCTCACCCTGTCTTCTCGAACGTGCCCCCGTACACGTTCTTGTAACACATACACACCATGGCGAATTCACATCGAATCTACTACGAATATACAAACCTGCAGCTCAAAATGAAGAATAATAAAAAAGAAAAAAAAAGAAAGGGGTGTTAAAAAAAAAAAAAAAAAAAAAAACCCTCACTATGAGGTGAGTCCTGCCCCCTGGCCCAGCGAGCGCACGCACGCGAAAGCCTTTTTAAAGCAGTGCACGGAGCGCTCGCGCGGTCACGTGGGCCCGGCGCGTGCCAATGAGCGCGAGCTTCGCGTGTTTTCGCTCGGGTTTTTTTTTTCCTCCCCCCCCCTTTTTTTTTTTCTTAGCGACGGAGAAGCCGAGCGATGTTTTCAAACCGGAGCCCTGCGCTGGGGACAACCGCCACCCGCTCGTAGCAGCGCTCTTTTACTCACCAACCGGACCTGAAATATCGTATATAAAAAATAGAAAATAATTTATTGAATTCCTTTGTACTGACCTGAAGTGGAAGTCGGAACGAATATCGCTTTACGGTAAGCCCGAATGTCTTCCTTTTGATAAACAGAGCTCTCGGCTAGCAGTGGTTAGCGTGCTAAGCCGAGCTGCGGGGTGTTTGTGTGAGCGCTTCGGCTTTGACATGTGTCCTGGGTTGTAAAAGCGCCGTTCATTGGACATCGCACCGGCCCGAGTGGGACGCGTGGAAACACGGGGAACGAAGCGCGGTGCTTCATGGTATAGTGGGACCTCCTTCTCCACCTCCATCTCTCTTTTAGAGCTCTCGCGTGTCGACGGCGGAAAAAAAAGAGCGAGAGCGAAGGAGAGGGAGACAGAGGGGTGCAGTGACATACAGGCTCGCTGTAGGGCGACACGGAGGGAATGAAGAGCGCTACTGCTGTTAGCACAGCTTGCACATCCAGCACATCGCCGAGTCAAGTGTACGGGAACGGGAGCGAGCCGTGTCAGTAGCCGTAGCGCTGGCTGTGTGGCGTTAGAGCTCCGCTGCGCTTTTGTCTGCGACTGGCGGGGTGGCGCAGTCTGCAACACGATCACCTTTCAGACTCAACCTTCCACTGCTACACTCGTGTGCCAAAACCTGCACCATAATCCACCATATTATAATAGAACACAACACTCCCGATACCGCGTGCAGCGGCTTCCTCCAACACACAGCACTAACACGAAGACGTCTGTTGACACTTGGTTTTAAACGTTACATCCGGGAATCTTTTCTTTAAAAAAAATATTTTACATGTTGCCTGATTTCCTCAATGTGCGTGCGCGCGCTCGTTTATAACGTCTTTATAATCACGTTATAGCTGAAGTGGTTGTATCTGCGCCACGCGACTGCATTGTGTGTGTGTGTGTGTGTGTGTGTGTGTGTGTGTGTGTGTGTATACACACGCGTGTGTGTTACCACAAAGCTGGATTTCGTGAGCGTCCTTCGTGCAAGAAGCCTTTTGTCTAAAGGACGTGGCTTGATATGGCGTTTCTCTCTCGCTCTCTCTCTCTCTCTCTCTCTCTCTCTCTCTCTCTCTCTCTCTCTCTCTCTCAGTTCCCACGTTCCTGATTTCCTTATCCGTGTTGTTGGTTTTTTTCCCTTTCACAAAACACACTCTTTTTTCCCCCTCTACTACGTTGTTTACTAGACCTGTGATTGAATGCACACCACAACATTTCACACACAGCAGCTGTAAAATGAGATCCTGGTCTATTAGAATCAGTAACTGCTGCTTTATAGGGAATCAGGTACCATGGTCTTACAGCTGATCTTCTCCCCCCAACAATCACTGATTTATAATCATAAACATCATCAGTACTGATACAGCAGCTTCAGTACACAGTTATGTCTCAGAAACCTGGGTATTTTTTACGTCTACCAAATTAAAGCTGGAGTTTATCAGTGGCAGGGTGATGCGATATCGCTTTAATATCGGGATCCAATACATCTAATACATTTCATTTCTTATCTGAGATACTTTCTTTTTTTTTTATTAGTACAGCAAAAGCGATTGGAAGCAGACGATTCGATATGCTCTATTCTTTTCCTGTTACTGTAGTGCTAAATGTTGTCCTGCTGAATTAGTAAACATATTTCATTTTTAATACAAATTCTTTACAAAAAGTATGCGTGTATATCTGTATAATACTCGTGGATGTTTTATATAGTATATTTATTATAGTTTGTTATTTTATATATACAAACGGTGTGTTATTTCATTTATAAAGTCTATATTACACATACACATTAAATATAATACTATAAATAACATTATAATAATAACATAAAATGTCTCTCGCTCACACAAACACATAATACATATCTAAGATAAGATAAGATAAGATTAACCTTTATTCGTCCCACAGTGGGGAAATTTCTATGTTACCGCAGCAAAATTAAGAAATAAAAATAAATGCAAATATATAAAAAAGAATGTACAAAGAAATAAAAACAAATAATAATAATAAACTGAAAAATAAAAATAAATGCAAATATATAAAAAAGAATATACACATACTATAATAACAGTATATACACAGTACAATGTATAAATACAAATAGGGGGAGAAAAAAAAAAAAAAAAAAACCTGTAATAACATATGGCATATATATATATATATATAAATAATAAAACTAATAACCAACTTGTTTTTATATGAAAATAACAATACTGCACTATCCAATATTTTTGGATGATATACGAAAATGCAAAGGCAGATTGATAAATATGTAGATAATTAAAAAAATCATCTTTAATGGCACTGTAATTGGTTATTTACAAATTCCTGTATATACAATATACATGCACCTATATATATATATATATATATATATATATATATATATATATATATATATATATATATATATATATATATATATATATATAAAAATGTATGTGACTGTTTTTGTTACAGTTTAATTAAAGTATTTGGCTTTATCAGGGATTTATTTACAGAAATAAATAATGAGCTAATAATTAGTAACAAATGTAAAAGCAACACAGCAAACACTAACATAGATGTTTATTGATTACTAATATACATGTCACAGGAATTTGCTAAGCGTTTCAGCTCAGTAAAATACATGTTTAAAAAGAAACGCTCAACCTTCATTCCTTCATCTACAAGAATACTACAATTGGGTAATTGTAATGTAATTACATAAAGTCATTCGATACGGAACACGTAGCACTGGAAACATTTTTGCACGAGGGTATGTGTGTCTCTTTAATTAATACAAATTAAGTGGCAAACTATCCTGTTAATATTTTAGCTTAGACCTTTAGTTTGTGTTGGACAAAATATTTCTCCTGCGTCTTATTCCGGACCGTAACTCGGATCTCGACACCCACTTCAGCAGTCCTGCGCTCACACATTCACAAAATGACATATTAGGGATTATCCGAAGCTCCCGCTTTTCCACTGGGCCACCGGCCAACAGGAGCTTGCGGTCGCTCGTTTTTTCCATTGACCCCCTTTTCAGGCGTTTAGCCACATGCACAAGGTCTCGTATGAGAATCGGTCCAGTTTCAGCAGGACATGTATTTCAGTTTTTTCTCAGCTTTTCTAGTGCAGTGTTGCTCGCAAATTCTTATTGTCCATGGTTTATTTATATTATGGCATTGTGGAACAGAGGAAATGGGGTGGACTCATAGTTCAGTGGGAAAAATAATTAAATGATGAGCCATGCCTTAAATTGTGTCTCATTTGCATTAACACTTACCTGACTAGCTTTTTCTAGCTCTGCTGAGAAACACATTTAATAGCATGCACGTTTTTTTTATTTTTTATTATGGGCTCCGTGTAGCTTGTCAAGGACTGCACAATTACTCGCATTTTTAGCATGTTCAGGATTTTTGGCTTCCACAATTGATCAAACATAATCCTCTATGATATTGGTGCACAGCCATAACTAAAGGTCAATAGCACATGGTAGATTTGGTATACAATATTTATTCATGTGCTTGGCATATTTAAGATGATGATTTATGGTTTGTTGGTCTTTGGAAGCCATGTATGCAATAATTATGATTTTTACTGTTGAACGCAATATTACAGATACTTTGTGTTATTAAATACTTTCATACTGTAGTGTAGAAATGAACGACTAGCTAAACTCGCATTACAAATGCTCTTCGTCTTCGTGATATGCGAGCGGCCTCTTTACAAGATGGCATTTAATCATTTTGAGGCTGTTTTTATCTTTTACTCCAGACCTGAGGACTTCCTGTCCTGCTCAGTAGAAAGTTTTCCCCACTGCTGACACACCCAGTCCAACTGATCAGTTAATAATTAAGGTAAAAAGCCCAGACGATCCAGGTCAGGGGGCTTCTAAAGACTGGAGTTAAGAATTGATTTTTGTATGATGGACGTATTGGACGTTCTCTGAAAAGTAAGTAGTGAGAAAAAGCAGCTTTAGCACAAATTTTTGAACAAACAGACACACACTAGTGAGTAAATGCAAAAATAGATTCACGTTTCCTAAACTGGAAAGCCTTTTTGATGTAATATTTTCAGTTTACAGTCTCTAGCTGTAATTTGAACCCAGATTCGGTGAGGGTGAAACCTGTATTGGATTCTAGTTCCACGCATAGAAGTGAAACCAGAAGTCACCTTCCTTTGGTCTGTAAATATTTGCAAGACATTTAATAATCTGTTTCCAGATGTTGATTTCAGAGTGCAGTATTGCTGAAAGACTTAAAGACTATTAGCAGACTAATTGGACTCCCGAGTGGCACAACAGTAAATTGTTCAAGCACCAGGTGATGCGGAAGAGGGTGGACAGTTAATTCCTGTTAAAAAAAAAAAAAGTAATGTTGAGTGGCTTTTTAAGGTTATGGATGGAGTCTACTGTTAGCTGGCATTTTTGCTCTTGCGACGATCGCATAGTGGTGGAAAAATAAATAAATGCGTTAGTGGACGTCAAAAATGACACCAGCACACAAAGAGCACGAACAGCACCGCAATCATTTTGCAGAATCGCAAAAAAGCATTAATGACGCGTAGGTTAAATTCATAAGGCGTATTCGCGATTGCCTGCACAAGGCGCAGCCTTCCACGGGTTATAATGGCGATGCAGATTTACGGTCTGCAGTGTGCGCCATTGGGCGACAAGAGATAAGCATTTCCATGGCGCTCATCATGTGAGCTGGGGCTGTTAGCGTGGCGGAGAGAGACAGAAACAGGCATGCGTACGAGCACACTGACTCACCCTCTTACCCATTAGACATTGCCCTTTGTGTTCAAAGCTGTTCCCGTGAGAGACCCCTCGCTCTGCTTCACATTCGAGCTCGATGCCATTTTTATTTTTGCCTTGCTCTTATTTTTCCACAACATGAGTGGTTTTTTTGTTTGTTTGTTTTTCTTGGTGCTTATATTTTCCTTCTTTGTTTATTTAGATTATAAGATTTGTGCATTTTGATTTAAATTGGGCGTATCTATAAATCTATAAATATCGTCTTTGTAGATGTTCAGGTTTTTTTTCCCCCTACTTTCGTTGCTCTTTAATTCCAGGTAATGTAATATGCTCCTAGTGCTCATAGCATATTCAGTAAATGCAGCTTCATCTCCACATTATTAAAGGTGGTAATATCTGATTACAGGTCCTTTTATTCCGCTTATTATTCAAATGAAAGGCAATTTGTTCCACTATAGGTTTCATAAGTACATTCCAAGACTTTAAAGTATCCATTCGTCCTGATGTGTTGCATTACACTCAAACGCTGCTCTTTGACTCTTATGAGTCATTTGAGTTTTAATTTCCATTAAGAGGTTATCACCAGTGGCCTTCAGGGGAAACGTGTGGATTCAATGCTCCAGAATAGAAAGCGTGCCTAGAAAACATGCCACATTTATCCGGATTCTTTTGCAGGTGAAATGTTTTACAACTGTTTCATTAAAATTTATTTATATTTTTTAGGGGGAAATTCTCGAAATCTAATCCAATCTGCGTAGGAACACGGTCGCGCTGTAGCCATCTGCTTGTCCATGGCTGTGGTCTAGAAAAAGAGTGACTTGTAAAGGTACTCGCTGAACCAATGGATTTTATTTTTTTATCGAATATGACAAAACAGAATTCGTCAAAATCAAAATGTAATCTGGCTCCACAGCTGGATGAACCCACATCAGTTCGATTCGAGTTAAACAAAAACGAAAGAAGGAAAATGCATCTCATCGAGCAAAGACGAAGATTCGTTCAGCTCAGTTCTGTATTTATTAATTTTTTTAACCGGCTGGCACATTGTACCTGGTAGTTGTTTTGCTCCTTATTATTTTCATACTGCCACCTATAGCACTGCCGGGTGCAGACGTGACGACCAAGCCAAAGCCCGAGAGCGTACGCAAGATTTAAAACTCACAAAGGTCTTTTTCACTTTGATCTGCTTTCGAAAATGTTTTCTCGACAAGGAGAGTGCTCAAAGCTTTTGACAGATTGTGTTACAAAGTGGAAATCTATTCCACCGCACATCACCATCACAAAACAAATGATAGTGATTAGTATCTTTTAGATCTATTAGATAGTGATTTCTGTATTTTCTGCAACAATTCCATATTTGATGATACCACTGAATCGCCCCGCCTATGAGTGCTGTGCTGATTCATTTACAACCTTTCTTTCTAAATTGATTAATCGACCCAAAGTGCTATAAAATCATAGGACGTACATCGTGTGCATAGGTTTTATTCCTCGTAGTAATAGAACAGGTCATGCAGTGCACCGGGGTATTTCAAATCAGATATAATCATCTAGCAGTACAGACATTAAAACGATCTACAGGGTCAGGATCTACCATGGACAGCCAAAAACCTCTGGTGGTTAACCTGACTTTTAGTGCAGACGCTGGCTGGAGGGAATTCAGGACTCGTTCCTAACCCAACAGCGATTAACATCTAACATGGTTTCAAACCTCCACACATTTTTTTTTTATTTTGCTTGTCAACAGAGGATAATTTCACCTGCTGTATGATTTTAGGATGACGAAAGGTCCACTAGAAAACACATTCACTGCTACATGGACCTTGTGGAAGTCAAGCAGGGTGACTTTTGCAGCACTATTTCTGATGGTTGGGGAAGTGAAATATGGGGGCATTGATGTACCTCATATTGTGGTGCATTCAAATAAAGAAGGTTTGACTATCTATCCATTGATCCAGCCAAATTTGCCTTGTAATATGGAATACACCGGGATAATAATATATGGGGAGGTGGTAGATTAGTAGTTAAGCCAGTGGACTTTTGTGCTGTGATGGTCATGAGTTCAAATACCAGTCACAAGAAGATGCCACTCCTGGGTTCCTTGAGCAAGGCTCTTAACCACATAGCTGCTCAGTTGTATGAATGAGATACATGTAAATCGCTCTGGATAAGGGCATCTGCCAAATCCTGTAAATGTAAATGGGATATGTTAAAGCAGTCCATGGCAGGCCCCAGTGGGCTTTGTTTTTTTAATAGTTTTAAATGAGTTTTGATTTTACACGCATCAAGACAGTCTTATCTTTTCAATATGCCCACTCACAAGTACTATATTATACGTCTCTGTCTGGGTATGTGAGACCATAATAGGATATTGTGCGAGGACGCTGGCAAGTCTGTCTTCCTGCATTCTTTTATTACACTAGGGGGCAGCGTACATGAGAATCCAAATAAACTTGAATTCGCAGCAAAAAGAAATAAAAAACAAGAGTTCTTCGAAAGCTAAATATTGCATTTAATTGCTTTAGCCATAGGAATGATGTCCCAGGTGTAGCATCTGTGTACCTGTTACAGGGGCAGTGGATCAATCAGAACCCGAGACCGTATCCACCGTATCCCCCAAAGCATTTCTGAGGCATTTTTACTCTGCAAAGCCATTTCAAGTGATTCAAGAGTTCAGTGTTATGAGTTTTCACGCACACCAGCTTTATATTATTTGACACGGAATGACGGATGTCTTTGAAACCTTCAGATTTAGTTCTGGTTTACATTCTCTAGATTTTTTACGTTATAAGGAATCTGTTCGAAATAAAAACATTTCTAACACAATTTGGTCCCATAGGATGGTACAATGAGCCGTTCTAATGATGCCTACGCCTGACTTTATATTTACACATGCCTCATCATGTTGAATGCAGTTTTATGTAAATAACTCCATGATGCCTTATAGTGATCCGATCACCATGTGGGACATAAACGGGAACCGCAGGAATAAAAACCTCGCTTTTATCACAGACGCAAAGTTTAATAGCGACGCCAGCCTGAGAACCTAACCGCGTTAATACAGCTAAAGGAAGCATATTATCAGGTTCTGTCACAAGCTATTATCTATAAAGCGTTACGTGGAGCATGAAGCAAAGCACACTGAAAATGGTGCGGTCATTTCCACAGTGGTCAGGGTATGAAATGCTAAAAAAAAAAGTAATGTGATAAAGGAGAATTATTTTGTTTCTACTGCATGTAAGGTGTATATGTGGTGGTGTTATTTTTGAGATTCACAGAAGAGTCACAATGTTTCTTAATACAAAGCTTGACACAAGCTGCCCTGCTTCAGTCTGTCAGCGGTCATTTAAAATGTCGATCAGCGCACAGTCCTGTAGATACATTGCGAACCTCTGCACTCTACATTTATCCATAAACCGATAAATCCATGCCTCAGCTGGGGATGAGTGGATGAGGAGGCTTGGGCTGTAGCACCTTTCTGACAGTAAAAAGCATCCAACAGGCAATTTATTGTTTAACGATTCCGGCAGTCTGAACAGTTAAGACCATCAGCATCTAAGTCTGTCTGTCTCAATGAAGTCGAACGCCGGCTTCGATTAAGTTCGAAATTCGTACAATACGCTTAAACACATAAGTACATAAGGTAGTTCTCCCTTTTCCAGCACTGTTTGTGTCTCAAAACCAGCAAGTTTTCTGCACAGAAGAGTGGGTGCTCTCCATGGTGGGGTTTTATCTTCTGGTATGGAAAGGACAACCTGTCTGTATTATTTGTGCCCTCAGTTGTAAGAGCTCTATCCAGGTGAGAGAAACAGACTTGCTTGTATCATCGGGTAACTTATTCCATCAATCTCTCATTTAGGATCAACATATTTCCTTGTAGCCTGATCAAAAGTTTGTCTAAACTTCAAGTTATTCCTGCTGAACAAGCCACTACGTAGGCATATGATTGTGAGAGAGAGTGTGAGTATGAGCTGAGGAAAACTGTGGATTCAATGAATCCCAGCAAAGTCTCGACATAAGTACTATTTGCAAAGCTGACAACACAGACTTTTATACACATCCGAAAAAAATTCAAACAAAAATGCTGTCAGAGCGCCGGGTCAGAGTGCTTGGTTAAAACGCAGGTCAGAGCGTGGGTCAAAACGTGGGTCAGAGCGCGGGTCAAAAACGCTGGTCAGAGCGCTTGGTTAAAGTGCGGGTCAGAGCGCTGGGTCAGATCTCTGGGTCTGAGCGCTGGGTCAGAGAGCGGGTCAAAACGCTGGTCAGAGCGCTGGGTTAGAGTGCGGGTCAGATCTCTGGGTCAGAGCGCTAGGTCAGAGCGCGGGTCAAAACGCTGGGTTAGAGCGAGGTTCAGATCTCTGGGTCAGAGCGCTGGGTCAGAGCACGGGTCAAAACGCTGGTCAGAGCGCTGGGTTAAAGCGCGGGTCAGATCTCTGGGTCAGAGCGCGGGTCAAAACGTGGGCCAGATCGCTGGGTCAGAGCGCGGGTCAGCCTTAATCCAGTGTTCCTACAGTGTTTTTGGGCCCAATAGTGGCAGCTTGGCAATACTGAGCCTTGAATCCCCGAACCTTCCAATCAGTAACCCAGAACCATAAACACTTTTGACACAAAATGTTTAGGGTAAATAAAGAAACATTGTTCTGTATTTGCTGAGAATGTAACAGGCCATTTAACATGAGTGCACCATTTTATTTGGGATTTGTTTACCTTTGGTGTAGGGCAGGAATACGCAGCTCTACTCATGTGGAAAAAGTTTATGGCCTTCCTGACTTGCGTTCGTCTATTTTTTGCACATTTGCTATTTTTTACATTTCTGGTTAATTCTAAACTGCGTTTTGTTGCTGTGTGCCTGTACTATGCAATAACAATGAAGTTGTATCTATTTATGGATCTATCTGTCTCTCTTTTTAAATGTTTCATCATAGCTCCCCAAACGCCAGCTTTCCTTTAGATGGTTAATAAGATGGATGGATAAAGAAATAGAAAACGCACCTTCAATGGTTTAGAGCATCACGCATGGAGATCTGTGGCAAATCGTTTCATCATTGGGATCTTTTGTAAGGCACATCCTCTGTTATAGTTTGGCAAAAGAAAGTATCGGATCCATGTCAAATTTAAAACAGCTGTTTTTGAGTTGTTAAAATGAAACGCCACGTCTTGAGCTTTGCCATCTTTTCTGTTAAAGCTTTTGGCAGCAACACTTTTTAACCCGAATCTGACATGTGCTACGGGTTAACAGGTGACGTAGGTTAAGACGGTCGAGCCAAATCTGACTACACTATTTAGTTTGACCACAAATCAGTTTTATTTACAACACGGCGCATTTTGGAGGCAAATTGACCTCGCTGACACATTGGTTTCAAAGGGGACGTGAAAACAAAACTCTTCTAGATGCCGTTACAGTGAGCGTGTTTGAGCAATAAACACTGATGAACGTAAACCAAAGTACATGCTTGTACGCACGTGTGTGTGTGTGTGTGTGTGTGTGTGTGTGTGTGTGTGTGTGTGTGTGTGTGTGTTCTGATTGCACAACACACTTGACTGGAATGTTTTTATACATGACTATCTCTGCTTGTAAAAGCTGTCAAATTGTTTGGCAACCATGTGCTCCTCTCAGAGTGATTGAACTTCATGCTTTTGTTTTTAAGCAGCTGAATTTTGAAACCCGATTTTCCACAGCCATATTGTACCTTGACATTAAATTGTTCTGTGTAAATATATAAAGTCAGATGTAGTCATTTAGTTACAACTTGTTAGTGGAGTAAATTAGAAAGTATCACACTTGCAATAAAATCTGAAGGCCAAGACAAAGTAAGACAAGTCAATTTATTATAATATTAGATCAGGCATGGAATCAGATTTTCTTTTTTCCCAACTAGAATGCAGAAGTTGCAACTCGTAATTCCCCGCCAGCAACCAGTGAAAACCACAGAAAACCACCCACTCAAATTTCGACTCGACAACTTGGGGTAAACTTCTCAGCTACCAGTTCCTTCCCTGTTTACGTAGTGATGTTGAATCTACGAGGCCGTGTGAACCCTGTAAAGTTCTTCTAGTCTGCCTTTTACGTTAGCTCACTACACATCAGTTACCACACAGACACAGCACTGGAATGACCTTGACCATACCTGGTGCTGTTTTGAGAAGATACTAATAAACATTTGGAGTTACTTGTTATTGTACGCCGTATAGAACAGCACCAATAAGCACCCAGGACCGAAACTGTAGAAGTGCGGTAATGGCAGCTTTATGAGCTGTGCTTGTTCTGACCGAGCAAACAAAAGACATTCTTACAGGAAGGCATCTGTTTTTTTTCAATCTTGTTGCACGTTAAATTGTTGTTGCACTAATTACAACTTATAATGTACCAAGGAAAGCGCTTTATTTTCCTGTATTTATTATCCTATAATTCCTAAATATGTATTTATATACAGTGAGGAAAATAAGTATTTGAACACCCTGCTATTTTGCAAGTTCTCCCACTTAGAAATCATGGAGGGGTCTGAAATTGTCATCGTAGGTGCATGTCCACTGTGAGAGACATAATCTAAAAAAAAAATCCAGAAATCACAATGTATGATTTTATAACTATTTATTTGTATGATACAGCTGCAAAAAAGTATTTGAACACCTGAGAAAGTCAATGTTAATATTTGGTACAGTAGCCTTTGTTTGCAATTATAGAGGTCAAATGTTTCCTGTAGTTTTTCACCAGGTTTGCACACACTGCAGGAGGGATTTTGGCCCACTCCTCCACACAGATCTTCTCTAGATCAGTCAGGTTTCTGGCCTGTCGCTGAGAAACACAGAGAAAAGATTCTCTATTGGGTTTAGGTCTGGAGACTGGCTAGGCCATGCCAGAACCTTGATATGCTTCTTACAGAGCCATTCCTTGGTTATCCTGGCTGTGTGCTTCGGGTCATTGTCATGTTGGAAGACCCAGCATCGACCCATCTTTAATGCTCTAACTGAGGGAAGGAGGTTGCTCCACAAAATCTCGCAATACAAGGCCCCGGTCATCCTCTCCTTAATACAGTGCAGTCGCCCTGTCCCATGTGCAGAAAAACACCCCCAAAGCATGATGCTACCACCCCCATGCTTCACAGTAGGGATGGTGTTCTTGGGATGGTACTCATCATTCTTCTTCCTTCAAAAACGTTTAGTGGAATTATGACCCAAAAGTTCTATTTTGGTCTCATCTGACCACATGACTTTCTCCCATGACTCCTCTGGATCATCCAAATGGTCATTGGCAAACTTAAGACGTGCCTGGACATGTGCTGGTTTAAGCAGGGGAACCTTCCGTGCCATGCATGATTTCAAACTATGACGTCTTAGTGTATTACCAACAGTAACCTTGGAAACGGTGGTCTCAGCTCTTTTCAGGTCATTGACCAGCTCCTCCCGTGTAGTTCTGGGCTGATTTCTCACCTTCCTTAGGATCATTGAGACCCCAGGAAGTAAGATCTTGCATGGAGCCCCAGTCCGAGGGAGATTGACAGTCATGTTTAGCTTCTTCCATTTTCTAATGATTGCTTCAACAGTGGACCTTTTTTCACCAAGCTGCTTGGCAATTTCCCCGTAGCCCTTTCCAGCCTTGTGGAGGTGTACATTTTTGTCTCTAGTGTCTTTGGACAGCTCTTTGGTCTTGGCCATGTTAGTAGTTGGATTCTTACTGATTGTATGGGGTGGACAGGTGTCTTTATGCAGCTAACGACCTCAAACAGGTGCATCTAATTTAGGATAATAAATGTAGTGGAGGTGGACATTTTAAAGAGAGACTAACAGGTCTTTGAGGGTCAGAATTCTAGCTGATAGACAGGTGTTTAAATACTTATTTGCAGCTGTATCATACAAATAAATAGTTAAAAAATCATATATTGTGATTTCTGGATTTTTTTTTTTAGATTATGTCTCTCACCATGGACATGCACCTACGATGACAATTTCAGACCCCTCCATGATTTCTAAGTGGGAGAACTTGCAAAATAGCAGGGTGTTCAAATACTTATTTTCCTCACTGTATGTACAGATGGTTCGTTTTAAGATTTTTTAAAAATCTTACGATGAAGAGAGCGGTACGACAAAAATGTACAAATATTAAAAAAATCTACGCAACAGGCACGATGTACGATACGCCGGACACGCTGATGGGATGAGTGGATCTCTCGCCCTGTAAGATGCCCTACTCTCATTTATGTTCATTCAGCCACATGGGTGGTGTTGTAATGTCAGGTACTGATGTACGTGAGATGAGGAGGCCTGGGGTGCCATCAGTGTTCTAATTCATCCCAAAGGTGTTCAGTACAGTTGAGATCAGAGCTCTATAGCAGGCCACGCGAGATCTTTCTCTCCGAAACATGTAAACCAGATCTTCATGGAGATGGCTTGATGCACAGGAACAGGTTTGGGTTTCCAAGTTCAAGTGAACGCAACAATGTGCCGAAATGTATAGTCCTAAAAATGTTGCTAACGTTTACACCTCCTGCAGGTTTTTGAGCAGATTTGAGTTGCTATCGATTATTTTAGTAATCGAGTATTTTATCGATTGTTTCATCGATTAACTGAGTGATCAGATAAGAAGTACTTTTTCTTTATTAAAGAGCACTACTACATATACAAGGGAAAATAAGACGGTTCTACTAAAAACAAAGTCATTTGTTTACTTTTTGGAAAAATGTAAATTTTTTATTGCTGAAATTGCATTCAAGAATATCTGTGAAAAATAAACCCGTTTGCATGTAATTGCCATATTACATCAAAATACAAATATATAAATGAAAAATCATAAATAAAAAATAAAAAATCAATTACAAATTACTTTGAAAAAGGTAAACGCACTGTACAGTGTTTTCTTTGTTTTATTTTGAAATGATTCCAGAATTTGTAAACTTTATGTAGTTTTATTTTGTGCCATCGCCGTTTTCTCCCTGTTCCTTCATTTTTCTGTGCCACCTGTCCAGAGCAAGTTTAGCAGGTTGTGCGTCAGTAATAATGGTCCGTGGGGAAACGCAGTGCTCTGTGTGTATTTAAAGGGTCTAAATGAAGCATCGAGGCAAATAATTTACTTTTTTTTTTTTTTTTTGTATTTGAATTACGCAAGCTACTCAAGAAATCGTTTTAGCTTTAGTGTAATCCTGTGTACATTGTGTGCATCACAGTGTGGCTGAACAATCTGGATTTATGTCTCCAAAAAATGCATTATTAAGGATCGAATTATCATCAAATCCTCGAAATAAACCTGAACATGATCAACAGTTTGTTCACTTTTGTGTGAGCCCAGGCCAGCTCATGAGGAGGACACGTGGGAGGTTAATTATGCTCATGTTTCTCCAGCCAGACCTATGTTCATTGGTTGACCTTTACACTAATGCCCATCTAATGCACCCCCGTTCTTTTCCTCTCCACACCGCTCTTAGTCATTGCTTTGTTTTCTTTTTTCCTTAGTTCACTGACTTACGCTTGGCTTTTCCATGCTCCGTTCCCTGTTAATCTCTTACTCATGTTTGTAGCAGCCAAGTTAAGGATACCCAGTGTGACTGAGTAAATGCTGCTGTCATTTCCCGCGGTAAGATGCGAGAAAGTCGGTAAGAAAGCGAAGTAAAAGAGTGCAAACATCTATGTAGAGAAACGTTTGCAGGTGGAATGTGGTGCACATTTCCACATGTCATCTGCAGGAACAATGTAGTGCGTTGTTCTGTGCTCATGTGGGTATGTGTGACCATTAACCTAGTTTCTGAGCTTTAGAGCACAAGCTTCTTAAAGCAATGTATACTGCTTCCTATGAAGTTCGGATCCCTGAGTCTCCAGGCAGAAATAAATATTGCATCATTGCTTTACTTTTACATGTCACATATTTGAACTTGGAGTTTCTGTGCCTGACTGACGTGACCGATTTTAAATAAATCAGTACCTTAAGAGAATCGTGAGAATGATGAGGAAGGGGTTTAATCATTGGCCTTTAGTAACACCAGAGCTATATGCTCTCCATTAAGCTTTTCTTCATACTACTTTTTCGAAATGCGCTTTACGTGTGAATGATGCACAGTATGTGTAGTTATGAAACCGAGAATAAGCGGCGTAACTCCCACGAGTCGCGTTCATTAGGTTTAAATACTTATCATACCTATGACTGATGATATATGTTTAGAAGGTCATGTGAGGTTCATGTATGCGATCACTGCAACTAACAGAGAATGTTTAAATGAATAGTGCAAGTTCAGGGGAAAAAGCAGCATGATCTTACTCGTGTGTGTGTGTGTGTGTGCTGTGCAGGATACGTGAAAGGTCTGGCGTTAGCACTATTCAAATTTGTCAGTTAACAATATGAATAGGGCGAGATGTGATGTCAAGTTATAATATTTTTTATTTTTGTGATCGAAGGGTATTTGCAAGAGTGAAAGGGAAAGTGTATAGGACTGTGGTGAGACCTGCGATGTTGTATGGATTAGAGTAATTGAGTAAAAGACAGGAGGTGGAGCTGGAGGTAGCAGAGCTGAAGATGTTAAGATTTTCGTTGCGAATGACGACGATGGACAGGATTAGAAGCAAGTTTATTTGAGGGACTGTGCATGTAGGACATTTTGGGGACAAAGTGAAAGAAGCCTGATTGAGATGGTTTGGACATGTGCAGACGAGGGACATGGGGTATATCGGTAGAGGAATGCTGAGGATGGAGCCACCAGGAAGGAGCAAAAGAGGAAATCCAAGGAGGAGGTTTATGGATGTGGTGAGGGAAGACATGCAGGTGGTTGGGGTGAAAGAGGCAGATGTAGAGGACCTGGGTATGGAGACGGATGATCCACTGTGGCGACCCCTAATGGGAGCAGCCGAAAGTAGAAGATAATATTTTTATTTCACACTACCTGGTTTAAAATCATCACCACTTGGATTTATTTAGGTAAATAGTTAAGAGCCCTACATTGGATTATTACTGCAGTGATTGGTTTGCTTCAAGTTATTTAACCCTAACTGATGCAGTGAGTAGCCGTTTGTTTTTTACACAACCATGTTTAAGACCTATTCTATGGTTGTGGTGTTACTTTGTTTCAGAAGGGTCAAATAATTGGCCTGCATCAGTCAAATTTAATGGACGAATTTAGTGAAATGAAATCATTAAAAAAAACAACATCAAAAAAACAATAAAGAAGACATGCCTATGTTTAATTGTCAAAGTCTACACATTTCCACATGCACAATATGGCGAAGAACTCATGGTTTTGAGGTTAAACAGCTGTGCAGACTGAAGAAAAACGACTTATCAGTGATGATAATCAGGGTTAAAAACGCTTACATTTGCAAGGGAGCATAAACACGCAGAAACAATAGGAAAAATTGCGTGTGGTCCGACGAGTCCAGATTTACTCTCTCCGAGGGTGATGGGCGCATCTGGGTAAGAAGAGATGTAGATGAAGTGATGCGCAAAACCTGTGCCTACCGTACAAGCCTGTGGGGGCAGTGTTATGCTCTGGGGTTGCTTCAATTCGTCAGATCTACATTCAGCAATGTAATGTGCTCCGGAAAATGATATCAGCTAAATATACCGATCGAACAAGCTCTTCAACCAATATATTTTGTCTTTATTGTAGGCACATGGCATATTCTATGATGGCAGGATTTTATCAGGTTTAAATTGTGAAAAACTGTAACCTCGTTGAAAATCTTTGTAATGTGCCAGAGAAGACTTTATACAGCAGGCTGACTCTCATTATCAGTACAAGGCTTTGGCAAGAAATTAATGCAACTCTGGGTGGAAATAAATGTTATGACATTGCATAAGCTCGTAGTAACTGTTCCACAATGAATGTGCACCGTGAAAACAAAGCAAAAGGCACTCCAGCAATTGTTTTTGTTTTGTTTCGGTCTGGAAGTGTTTATTGTGATCAATAAAAGACATGCCGGAGATTATTATGATATTCATATATTTTTATGCTTTTTTTTGTTATTTCTATTTGACGTGCTTTTTTTTAAGCTTGTGAACACATGTCCTTGATCGGATTGGTCGGTTCATCTGAACTAATCATTGTGTAATTCTATGTAATTTAGAAGCAGCAATTTCCTCTGAATTGTAATCTTTTTGAGTACGTTGCTGTAGAATTGCAGGTTAGACATGAAACAAAAGTATATATTTTTTTCCATTATTCTTTTTTATGTTCTTTCGCGTCTAGTTTTGTAGAGCAGCTATACAAAGATATTCAAGAGGCCGAGCAGAAAAAGCAAAACGTTTGGTTTTGACATCTGAGTTACCACCTGCATTCTGTCAGCCTTAACACTGTTTTATCACACCTTCAGTTTTCATGCTTCTACAGAAGACCTAATTGGCTGTAGTGTGAAAAAAAACCCTGAGAAATGTCACAGAAAAATCTGTTTCTAACGTGTAACAATACAAAGCATCGACTTTATTTCTGCTCCAAAAACAAATTAGTCCTGACTGACAAACTGTTTTTTTTTTTTTCTTCCTCTTTCTCAAATGATGACTTTATTGTCACAGGTAGAAAAACATGCTTCGTAAATGCTTTTTTGTTTGTTTGTTTTTTCCTCCATGCTTTTGCCCATGTTACAGTCAAAATATCTACAAGTTATATGGTCTTTTGAGCACATCGGCTGTAGCCTGTATTAACTCTTTCCTAGAAAAAAGGAAACTATAATCCTAAACAGTGTTGAAAATGGAGTGTATAAGCAAAGCATTAGTAGGTCCCCTGGTGGTCTAGTGGTTAAGATGCAGCGCTCCCACCGCTGCGACCCGGGTTCGATTCCCGGTCAGGGAACCATCCCCAGCCACTCTTAATGCCGGTCCCAAGCCCGGATAAATTGGGGAGGGTTGCGTTAGGAAGGGCATCCAGCGTAAAACATGTGCCAAATCAAACGTGCGGAGGATCCGCTGTGGCGACCCCTAACGGGAGAAGCCGAAAAGAAATCCATAAGCAAAGCATTATAATTGGAGAAATTACGAGCTGTTCAGCAGAAACTGTTTTTGCCTGCACGGTTCAACTGGAGGAGAACTTGGCCGTTGTGAATTACTTAACAAATTAAACAAATAAAATATTTTGGAGAGCTGAAAGCCAGCATGTTGCAATTCTACTACTGGGTGTTGCAATTGCTGGAGACACAGCAGCGATTTTCCTGTCGAGCATATGTGCTATCGTCTACGTTTCCTTTATGCGTATAGTGTGATTAAGGGAGCAGGTTCGCATAAGGGAGCGTGTGTTTTTAAAGATTGAAGTTCTGCTTCTCGTCACAGCCTGTATACAATGAAGTAGTATTTTCATCAGGCAGGTTAGCAAGGGGGTTAATGGGCATCACGCATTGACTGACCAATGCACTGTCAAGCTTTAACTATGAGGGAAGAATACGTCCCTTTCTGTTTTATGGATGTTACATGTAAAAGGAAATGCAGAGTATTATTGGTGTAACGATTGTGTTTACAAAGCGATCCTTTGTAAAATTCCGATTATATTACACAAGACCTCAAAAAAGTAGCATCCTCTTTGTTTTTGACCAATCAGAATTGAGAATCAGGGAGAGCGAATTGGAAGAGCGGGTTCTTTTATACATGCTGTTTATTATAAGCTGATTGGCTAGATGGACCACTGCTGAGATTTTATACACGAAAACAAGTCAGATTTGCACCTTCTCTTCTCTCTCTCTTTTCTCTCTCTCTCTCTCTCTCTCTCTTTTCTCTCTCTCTCTCTCTCTCTCTCTCTCTCTCTCTCTCTCTCTCTCTCTCTCTCTCTCTCTCTCTCTCTCTCTCTCTCTTTCTTCCCGCTACTTTTAAGCCCTATTTGGTTTGGATTAGTTATTCAAAGGGACGACTGTAGTTATTTAAACTGACCACAGGACTTGTTGTTATTCAGCAGGTTGTGTTTTCTGCAACCCCAAATGTTTGCGCCACATGGCCATTTGATCACGTTCCATTCACAACATGGCGTCAAAGTAATCTCACGGCTTTGGAGCGATTTCAATTTGTGAAGTGTGTAATATCCGAAGGGTCAGTGATACATGCGCTTCGAGATTGACTACGGCAAGTAGCGGCATTCAGACTCCTTTTATCCCAATGCAAGGTGGCGTCTACATAGAAAATCACAGACGTGTGTTCAGACAGGATTAAAATGATCAGACAACTGCTGAGTTGGACGAAAAGTAAAACGTAGGAAATTCGACCTGTACATTCCTCAGAGGAGGACGGAGAAAAAAACACTGATTTAGCCAATCGGGATGGAAATGAAATTACAGAGGAACTCCTTTAAAGTAGGAAAGTACCCCAGGACCCATCCGAAATTTAATAATGTCTGGATAGGGCTTAAGATGGAGTTTCCCTTGCTGATTCAGTCTAACGTATAGAAACTAGAGGCCGGCTGGCCGATTAATCAGACAGATTTTGGGCATTTTTTTAATTAATCGTCCGATTGTGCTACAAATTAGGCCAATTAATAGGCAGGTGCATCTGACACACCAAACTGTGTGTACGTTCTGTGCTTGTGTGGGAGAACATTACTGTCTTGTACCAGCAGGTGGAAGTAGTCTGTATTCTGCATCCACAATAATAAAACTGGAAGAGCTAGAACTGTAAATATATAAAGTGAGCAGCGTTTCCACCTGCCGCAATCTTTACTTTACTTTACTTTACTTTAACGGATTCGCTTTTTCCAATCAGGTCTGTTGAGCTGCAAAGACGAGATCAAGAACGACAAGTGTGTTCCGTTTTTCACAACTGCTCATTCACTTAGCTAGGAGTTTTCTTTCTCGCCGACGAGCTCCGCTGCCAATTCGACCTACAGAATCGGCCAAAAAAAACACCCGGACATTCCCAGATGGCCGACTGCCAGCTTGGGGCTCTGAGTTCTTGGAATTGTGTTGTTTACGAGCCTTTAACCAAATTTAGTTTTAGCTACAGGTAGGCACATGGACCAAAACCTGCTAACAAGCGCACTTATTGGAGAGGCCTGTGTTCACCTCTTATTAATTGATTTTATGAGATGAAAGGGAAAAACAATCTGCATCATATATCGAACATCGCCATGCGTGATTATAATAATATAACATCGACCTTCTAGGGACCACAGATTATTAATGTTCATAGCTGTAAAGACTTTCACCCAGTGGAGGACATAAGGATTCAAAAACACATTTAAGCTCCAGAGAGCTGTGAAATTTCATACAACCCTAGGGTTGCCAGGTTCGCAGGTTTGACGCAAAATTGACAAATTTTAAGATGGTCGAGATCAATAGACAAAAAAAAAAGTAAAACCCTGTTTATAAAACCTATAAAGTTTTTATTATAATCTTCCTTTTCCAATTCTTGAATTCCTTTGTAATAATTCTGTGAAGTTTTTGAGTCGTAGTTGGAAAGGAAATATTGTTGAGACAGTCAATAATGCACACTAATAAAATCACAGCCAGAGACGGAATGGTTAATTTTGTTGTATTTTAAAACACAGCATTTGTTTTTTTTTTTTTTGCTACGTGCTGCCGAGTGTCCGGACGGCTCACACAAACCCTGTCGTTATTTATTTTCAGCCGCTGAAGGACTACAGTGTTGAACGCTATGAAATGAATAAAAGAACAGTTACCGTGCGTCAGGTGGCAGGATGTCAGCACAGGTTGAGATCAGGTTGTCATCAGGAACAGTCCGTAACTACATAACTACACCGAGAGCTCCAAGGTCAAAAGCAGCTAACCGTGGAGTTCAGGCAAATGAATTCTTATTGGAGTCCATGTGAGTATGGATGTGGTTCAGCTACGCACGGTCAAAATCCAGAAAACGCACTCGGACACGCAGACCTGCAGCATTCACACACTGTATGGGGGAAAAATCAAGCTGAAAACGATTAAGCAGTTGCTTATTACAAATGGTTGATGGGGATTGAGCTGTAATTATTTTTTTTCCTAAAACATTGTTATAATAATTCCACGTATTTTTGAGATCATGTAGAAAATACATACAGACATGCATACGTACATACAGACATGCATACGTACATACAGACATGCATACGTACATACAGACATGCATACATACATACAGACTTACATACATACATACAGACATGCATACATACATACAGACATGCATACATACATACAGACTTACATACATACAGACTTGCATACGTACATACAGACATGCATACGTACATACAGACATGCATACGTACATACAGACATGCATACATACATACAGACTTACAAACATACGTACATACAGACAAACATACGTACATACAGACATGCATACATACGTACAGACATGCATACGTACATACAGACATGCATACATACATACAGACATGCATACGTACATACAGACATGCATACATACGTACAGACATGCATACGTACATACAGACATGCATACATACATACAGACATGCATACGTACATACAGACATGCATACGTACATACAGACATGCATACATACATACAGACTTACAAACATACGTACATACAGACATGCATACATACGTACAGACATGCATACGTACATACAGACATGCATACGTACGTACAGACATGCATACGTACATACAGACATGCATACATACATACAGACATGCATACATACATACAGACTTGCATACGTACATACAGACATGCATACGTACATACAGACATGCATACGTACATACAGACATGCATACATACATACAGACTTACAAACATACGTACATACAGACATGCATACATACGTACAGACATGCATACGTACATACAGACATGCATACGTACGTACAGACATGCATACGTACATACAGACATGCATACATACATACAGACATGCATACATACATACAGACTTGCATACGTACATACAGACATGCATACGTACATACAGACATGCATACATACATACAGACATGCATACATACATACAGACTTACATACATACAGACATGCATACATACATACAGACATGCATACATACATACAGACATGCATACATACATACATACAGACATGCATACGTACATGCATACGTACATACAGACATGCATACGTACATACAGACATACGTACATACAGACATGCATACGTACATACAGACATGCATACTTACATACAGACTTACAAACATACGTACATACAGACATGCATACGTACATACAGACATGCATACTTACATACAGACTTACAAACATACGTACATACAGACATGCATACGTACATACAGACATACATACGTACATGCATACGTACATACAGACATGCATACGTACATACAGACATACGTACATACAGACATGCATACGTACATACAGACATGCATACGTACATACAGACATGCATACGTACATACAGACTTACAAACATACGTACATACAGACATGCATACGTACATACAGACATGCATACGTACATACAGACATGCATACGTACATACAGACATGCATAGGTACAGACATACGTACATACAGACATACATAGGTACATACATACGTACATACATACAGACATACATGCCGAATATCCACTGATTGGTTTAATCCTCATAATATTGGCACTCAGGTTGAATTCGGACTCGGATTGAGCTATTATAATTGAATCTAAAAAAAGCGTTTCTGATGTGATCGACAATATCTCACTGTCTGCCATTAGCTTTTCGTTTCTGGTGACTTGGCGAGTTTGTGCTTTCGAGAGCGTAAAGGGATTTTGATCTCGCATGACGCACAGGCATATTGTGTGCATGTGAAGGCCTTTTCTCTTCAAACAGGAAATCCTCTGAGCTGAATTTGTCCCACACTGCCGTTTTGGCTGCTGAGTAGTGTACTTGCTTATTTCCCCCACCTCCTCTCCTCTCCGCTCTCCACTTTGAGAGAATGAGTCAGCAATTCTAACCCTTTTGCGTAGTTTGCTGTAGAAATATGGAGAATAGGTTGTTTTTTCCCCCTCATGCTGTTAGTTTTAGTAGCGTGTCACAGGCTCAAATCTCACCGCACAACCTTCTTTTTTTGTGTGCGCGTATACCAGGTGACATGAGTCGGGCGGCAATAACTAATCGACAAACTCGATCAAATTTACTCATTCAAAATGAGAAGCTGGAAATGAATGAGGTGATTGTGAAGCATGCTACGGTGTTTGACTGGAAACGGCTCATTGTTCATCGAGGCCTCATGACAGCTTGTCTTTTTCACGTGAGTGATATACTTTGATTAAGATTTGAGAAACTTCACTTCGAATGATGTTTGTCAGGTTTATTTTTTTCCTGCTCGAACAGAAAACATTATTGCAGTAAAAAAAAAAAAAAAAAAAGTTGGATGCTAATGAGAGCTCCTGATCTCATATTAATGATAAAAAGCTGATATTAATATCTTTAGTTACCTGTTAGTTTATGTTTCATTTGTTTGGCATCATCACATAATCAGTTACTTGTAGATGGAGAAGCAGCAGCTAACGTTCCTCACCTACAAATACGAGAAGCTAATTATGTGCATATATAATGTGTAAGTCAGGGGCTGGTGTGTTTATTTTTGCTCAGGGAACTGTTTAAATGAGAAAATCAGGTGGCAGGATTGGAGCGTCTTGGATTGAACAAGAATCAGCTGAAAAGGTCAATAGGAACAGATGCCTTCCTTCTTGCAATTATTAATTGATTATTAAGCAATGAAATATGACTGATCTGTCTGGTAACTGCCAGCTGGTGGACCCCTGAAGCAACACTAATAAGATATTATATTTGCACAAAACGTGTTGAACATTTCAGCCGTGACCCCCGAGTTTAACATCAAAATAGCAGTGCTTGTGTAAGAGATGATGCTCTGCTCAATAGTATTATGTATTACATCATCTTCTGGATTAAAGTCTTCTTTTTCATCCTTGATTTGCTGTATTAATAAATAAGCAACGTGTTATTGTGTGGCATGAAACATTCCTTTATTAAAGAGTGTCTGAAGAGAAAGAATATCAAGTACTGGATCTGATGTGGACTAAGAGACTAATCTAAGGCTTTAACTTTAACCACAGGCCCATGATGAACCCTGTGAGCCGTAGCTGCCACAGCTAGTCTGAAGCTGCACCATGGCCAAGCCGGGGACCGACAGAGATGGAGCCATGGTGGAAAAGACGACTGGGAGGAAGGTAACCACCATATGAATTATAGTTCATTTACTGAATTTAGTTTTACATGGCATTATGTTTGCAAACGTTTTTTGATGGCTCAGGCATTTGGTGTTTGCTCCTTATTAGTTCTCGTCAGTTGTTTTCCATCCGGAGGTCATGCCGGAGTGTTGTGGCTAGAAGTTCAGACTGGTGTTAAGTCATCTTCATTAAGTAGATCTGTCGAAGTTTAAGTTAATGCCCTCATTCTAATACGTGATCTTTTTTAATTGCAAGAAGTTTATTTGGCTTTTTGAAGGAGGACTCCAGTGTTAGTGCTTGTTAAAAGTCTGAGCTGTTTCTAAGTTTTTCTGCCGTAGGAATGATGGAGCGTTAGATATAAATAAAGAGTTAGAGTTGGTGGAAGAGGAATAAAAAAAAAAAACGCATTATCTGTGTTGCGTTGATGCTACGCTTCCATTTTCAAGCTCAATAACAGGGTCTAATGAAGTTGCCGACATTTATGGAGCTATTTAATTGAGGATAAAATATTCATTTAATGTAATTAAGCCATTAAAGGGAATACACGTGCATGTCTTATGGTCTGGTTTACTGTGGAAGTAACTGCACTATGATTTGAATACAGAAGTGGAGGCATTTTTTTGTTGTTTTTTTAATTAATAATTGTATTTTTTTATTTGTATTTTTTATTTAATAGTTTTTGCTGTTCAAAGTTTGTTCAAATAGTAACTGATTCACATCGTTCTCAGGCCTGACAGTGCAGCTGTTTAAACGTCGTAAGAGATTAATGCTGAAAATGAAACTATGGCAGTAAGACAAGCATTTACGGGCATTTAGTCACTTTCATGTGCGCTTTATGCAGATCAATATAAACGTGATTTCGTTTGTTCGGGCCGCTCTGGGGCATGCGTGATGTGCTCACATCTGTCAGTGCTTAGATATAAGAAATGAGAGAATGTGTAAAATGACAATTTCGGTTTAAGATGACTCGCTTTAATGATTGAGTATGTGTTTATGTTCGACATTGATTGTGGCCAGATTGCAGATACTTTTGGCCCAGAATAAATACTGTAAAGTAAAAATAAACGATGTTCAGACTGCTCTAATCACTGTTTATTGTTCATTTGCAGAGTAAAGATAAAATCTCCCCATTTACCAAAACTCCGAAGATCGATCGGAGTGAGATCATGGGGAAGGAGGGGAAGCCGAAGTCTTCCATGAAACGCAAGCTCTCCTTCAGTGTCAGCCCGCCCCGTAACGAGGAACGGGACTCAGACACAGGTCAGTTTTATTCTGGTAGAAAATTCCAGTAGCATTCATACAGCTCTATGCTGCCTCTTGTGGTTAGACCTGGAAACGATTAAACATATACTCTACTGCTGTTTCGTTCTTCCTTTTTTCCCCTGGAGTTATATAACAGTTGAGCCAATGTCTTCAAATGTGAAAGGCAGGAGAAATGTTACGCATATGCATTACTGGGAGCACTAAATAAAATAAACACAACTAGAAAAAGCTGTTTTGTTTGAGAATTGTACTTTCTGTAGTTATGTGGGATTTTAGTGTTTCCTAGGTATATACAAAAGAGAAAGAAAAGAAACGAGTTTGCCTATATATATTTTTTGATTGAGATGTTGATCTTGTCAAGGCTGAATTTAATGGATGTTTGTTATCCTAATAGGAATTTAATCTCTTTTGCTATTTGTAAGGGAAAGAAAGAGACAAACTAACCCTTGGGGAAGTAGACTGTGCCCATACTGCCATACTGAGGTGGTTCTTCTGGCTTTCAGCGGCGGCCCTCTCTTTATGCCATAATGAAGCGCGTTGTATTTTCTGCTTAACAACTGAGAAAGAGGGGGAGCGAGTGAGTGTAATGCAATGCTCTCCTCTCCCGTTCTCCCTCCTCCCCATTTCCACCTCTCATCCCCATCCTCCCCATCCTCCCCCTCCTCCCTGCTTTCCTGCTTCTGCACTGTAGATGACTCTGACCCCGGCCAGTCGAGCGATATGTGGGGAGAGAGATTACTTCCTCCCTGCAGGATATACGCAGGTAACTGCCTCAGCTAAATCCGCCACTATGCTGTGCCACACAATGACAGCAAAATGATCGGCGGTGAAACTCGAGCCGCTTCAAAGACTGCTTAACTCAGCAAGCATGGGCACCATATTGATGCGCATCAGCCTTAAATAAATCCCAACACGCCCTCTGCCCGGCACATAACTGCATAATAATATCTGTAAACTAATTAAGGTTTTATGGTATACATTTCTGTTTTATAAGCACTGCCATAACTGTCAGAAAACACTAATTCCAACAGCATGAACTTTCTATAATCTAGCTCTTTTCATAACTGGGTGGGGGACACTAATTGCTTTCTCTTTTTTTGCTGCTGAACACACAGAATCTCCTTTTTGAAACTTTTTTATTATCGACAGTAGTTGGTCTTTAGGCATACATGTCTGCTCTATCCATTTTACACGCATGCCTTTAAAACCATGCACCAACGTCGAGGTGGTGGAATTTAATGAATAATGCATGCATCCAGAGAAGCCTATACCAACACTCTCAATCGATATGTTTAGGTATTTGCCCTGCTACCTGTTAGAACCCTTTTCAGAACACAACATGAGCTATTGCATGAAATCATGGAGTCAAAGTCTCTTGGAATTCAAATTGCTTTTTTTGCGATCTTCTCTACATACAGATAAAGATGGTCCTGATAAAAAGAGGGTAAAAAAGGAGTCCGGGGGAAAGAAGTCTACCCCTGTGAATATTTTGTTTGGTTACCCCCTGTCTGAACGCAAGCAGATGGCCCTGCTGATGCAGATGACGGCAAGAGACAACAGTCCAGGTAATTGCCGCTGCCTGACATGAACTGTATATTTTATGTGGATCTTTGACATATATTTGACATAATGTTTCCATGTTATTTTTAAGCATTTAACTTTTTTTCCGCGGAGTCTATTTCAGTATATAATCTGTAGCATTATTTCCTTCGATGTAGACACCACACCGAGCCACCCGTCCCAAACTCCAGCAGTGCAGAAAAAGACACCAAATAGCTCCAGTTCGCGTCAGAAAGACAAGGTGAACAAGCGGAATGAACGGGGAGAAACGCCGCTGCACATGGCAGCCATCAGAGGGGATGTCAAACAAGTCAAGGAGCTGATTGGACTAGGGGCAGATGTAAACATGAAAGATTTTGCAGGTAACACTGGTTTCACATTCACACAGCCACGATGTTCACAGAGCACCACAGGAGATCACTTAATATATAACTTAATATCTATATTTATTTACATTTTCTGATTTTTCTTTTTTTGATTCGTTTTAGTCTTTAATTTAATTGTTTACTGTAAACAACTGCAACCAAACAATTTCCCTATGGAAATATATAAAGTATTCATATATTTTTTTCCTTCTGCGAATGCATTATTTTAGTTTCCAAATGAATAATTGATATCGTTTTTGTAGGTTGGACGCCTTTACATGAAGCTTGCAACCTTGGTTACTACGACGTCGCGAAGGTTCTTATTGGCGCAGGAGCTGAGGTGAACACACAGGGATTGGACGATGATACACCTCTTCATGATGCCTCCAGCAGCGGACACAAAGATGTACGTTTCTTTAATATATATAAATATATATATATATATATATATATATATATATATATATATATATATATATATATATATATAATGTCAGTTGATTAAAATATTTAAATTAATACCTTTCAAATTCTTACTGCTGGAACCTATCATAACCTACCATATGGATGCTTTTTGCAAATGTATGTTTATTATTAGTGAAATCATACTCAACATGAAGCATGAAGACAAAATATTTTTGTAAATATTTTAAAGTAATGATGGTGTTTTAAATGACGTAATCCATCAGGACACCAAACAGAACTTTTGCTATGTTTCCACACGGACGGGTAATGAGGTGACCCTGGAGAAACTGTACCTTTTAACACTGTACTTTTATACGGATGGCATAATCAGAGAATGTTTGTGTTTGACGTGAATCGGTTTATTCACGTCTTATAGACATTTTAAGCATATTCTCTACATATATTTATGTTCGTGAGGCAAGTTATTTGTTTACGTTTGCCGACATATAATCGCACAAGCTCACATCACGAATGCGATACAGTTGATCATGCAGCACTAATATATACACACACTGTACACCCCTTATGTTTCAGCGACCATTTTTTCAAATATTTTAAAGGGGCAATACTACAGAAATGACAGTTGGATATAAATTGTTAAAATAACTGGCAACAAAAGTGAGTACACCCTAAGTAAACATTTCAAAACTGTTTCCAAAGTGTCAATATTTTGTGTGAGCAACATTGTTATCTAGCGCTGCCTTAATCCTCCTAGGCATGGAATTCACCAGAGCTGCACAGGTTGTTGCTGGGATCCTCTTCCACTGGATGTTAGACACATGATGCTTCTCCACCTTCCACTTGAGGATGCCCCACAGGTGCTCAATAGTGTTCAGGTCTGGAGACATACTTGACCACTCCATCACCTTCATCTTCAGCTTCCTCAGCAATGCAGTTGTCATTTTGGCAGTGTGTTTTGCCCAGTTTCTGAAAGGAGGGCATCATGTTCTGCTTCATAAGTCACAGTACATGTTGGAATTCATGTTTCTCCTCAATGAGCCGCAGCTCCCCAGTACCAGCAGCACTCATGCAGCCCCAGACCATGATGCCACCACCACCACCATGCTTGACTGTAGGCAAGACACAATTTTCTTGATACTCCTCACCAGGGCGTCTCCACACATGCTGGATATCATCTGAGCCAAACAGGTTTATCTTAGTCTTATCAGACCATGGTTCAAGTAATTCATGCTCTTGGAAAGGTTATCTCCAGCAAATTGTTTGCAGGTTTTCCAGCTTTCAGAAGAGGTTTCCTTCTGGGACGACGGCCATACAAACCAACTTGTTGCAGTGTGCGGCGTTTGGTCTGAGCACTGACAAGAGGACCCTCCACTTCTGCAACCTCTAAAGCAATGCTGCAGCACTCATTTTTTTGAAAGCCAGCTTCTGCACCTGCACCTGCACAGCACGAGGACTCAACTTCTATGAACAGTTCTAAGTCTCAAATCCTCAGAAAGTTCTTTGCCATGAGGTGCCATGTTGAACATCCAGTGGTCAGTATGAGACAATTGTACTTAAAGCACCAAATCTTAACTGTACTAATAAAAAATACACAAATTTGTATGGTCCTGACAAAAACATGAACCTGATGAATAGGACATGTGTTTACAAGACGCACTGCTTTTATCACTTAGGGTGTACTCACTTTTGTTGCCAGCTATTTTGACAATAATGGCTGTATGTTGAGTTATTTTCAAAGGACAGTAAATCTAAACTGCTACACAAACTGCAGATTGACTACTCAAACACATCCAAGTTTCATTTCTATAGTATTATCCCATGAGAATACTTGAGATGCTAAAATGTTTGCTGAAATGTGAGGGGCGCACTCACTTTTGTGAGATACTGTATATAAACATATGTATATATTTCACCAGTTACTTATATGCCTACTCTTTTGCAGATTGTGAAGTTACTATTGCAGCATGGAGGAAATGCTTTTCAGGCAAACAAGAGAGGTGAGCGGCCAGTGGATGTTGCTGATTCTCAGGAGGTTGAGCAGCTACTGAAGGGGGAGATCTCATTATCTGACCCAGATGACAGCTCTTCAGGTAGAGAAGCATTGACCTCTACATATCTACACTATGTGACAGAAGGTTGGTCACCTGACCGTCACACCCATATATGGTTGTTCCCCTGAGCTGTTGCCACAAATTCAGAAGCGTATAAATGAATAGGATGAATACTGAACCATGAAGATAGGGTTTGACATGGTTTAGTGTGTTAGAGAAGTGAAGAAAAGAGTGCAGGCAGGGTGGAGTGGGTGAAGAAGAGTGGCAGGAGTGATTTGTGATAGAAGGGTATAGGACTTTTATAGGACTGAGGTGAGACCTGCGATGTTGTATGGTTTAGAGACATGTAGGACGTTTTTGAGACAAGGTGAGGGATGCTTAATTGAGATGGTTTGGACATGTGCAGAGGAGAGACATGGGGTATATCGGTGGAAGAATGCTGAGGATGGAGCCACCAGGGAGGAGAAAAAAGAGGAAGGCCAAAGAGGAGGTTTATGAATATGGTGAGTGAAGACACGCAGGTGGCTAATTTTAAACAGGTAGATGTAAAGGACGGGGGTATGCAGACGGATGATCCGCTGTGGCGACCTCTATCAGGAGCAGCTAAAAGAAGAAGAAGAACTTCCCAACTGGAGGGCCTGCTTGAGTTCTGACCTCAACCTAGTTGAATACCACTGGGATAGTGATCTCACTAAAGCTTTTCTTTTTCACACTCAGCATGGGTGTGATGGCTAGGTGTTCACATACTTCATTCATATAATGTACCTTGCTTAATTGTCTTTTCATTTGCTTTTGCTATATATCTTTTGCTATTGTACGCTTATAACAGGGTTTCTGTGGGGTCTTAAAAGTCTAAAATTAAAAAATCTACATTTTAGGCTTTAAGAAGTCTTAAATGTGCTGTTCTAGGTCTTAGATCATTTTAAACAGCCTCTAATAATTGTAATACCTCTAATGCATTGAAATGTTCTCACAGCACTTTAGAATGGTTTTGTTTGTTTTTTTCTTTGGTGTTGTAGTTCTTTCTTTCGCTAGTCCAAATAAAATTCTGTATTATGTCTAAAAAATTGAGACCAACATGCAACAGCCAATCAGCTTTCTGTTACTGGTGCCAGTCTCTCTTGGATTGTACCACAGCTGCAAAACGGTTTTTATTTTTTAGCTATGGGGAAGTGCAAGTTTAGAGATACTTGGCGTGAAAAAAATAAATAATTATTTAAAGATCGGGTTAAGGCCAGTTGCTAACAGCATATGTGTGTGTGTTTTTAATGTTGTTAAATAGGTCTTAAATTTCATTCTTAATGGTCTTTAAAGGGTCTTAAAAAGACTTAAATTTGACTTTGTGAAACCCTGCAGGACCCTTGTTATAAATACAGCCTAATAATTACAAGCTTTATCCATTTCTCTTTATCTTTAAAGAATACTTAATAATTGATTGTTTATGTCTTATCTTACAGACTCTGAGGACCCCCCATCAGTAAACCCCTCCAGTGTAGACGAGAATATGGAGTACTCTGACACAGAGAAGGACTCCGATGGCAAATCGACCACACCAAAGGCCACATCTTCAGTGTCTGGGTTGGATGAGTACGAGTTCAAGGATGAGGAAGAGGAGGAAGACCTAAGCAAGGCCCTGAACGACCGACACATCTTGAGGCGAGAATTGCGTCAGAAAGAGAAGGAGGAAAAGGAGCAAAAGGAGCAAAACCATTACACCACCAAACAGTCCAACAAGAGCGATCAAACTCCCTGCAAAATAAAGAAGCCCAAATCATCCCGGGTCCTGTACTGCAGTTCAGATAGTTCAGACGATGAAATGGAGACTCCATCGGAACGAAAGTGTTCACCTACCAGGTCGCTCTGCAACGACACTCACAAAACGGAGAACAGGACAAGAAGAGAAAGCTTAACCATAACTCCAGCAGAAAAAGGCAAGTCAAACAAGAAGAAGAACAAGAGCCAAAGCAAAAACAAGGAAAACCAAGAGGTTCAAGAGGACGGAAAAGAAAACAGCAAGTCCCTTCTGTTTTCTACAGCGACGGCATCTGACAACTCTGATAAAAGTGTTCGGGAGGAAGATTCTTTCAAAATGTCCTTCAGCCCAAAGGACGATTCGTCAGTGCACCTCTTTCACTTGTCGGCTGTGAAATCCCCCAAACTCAGTTACAGCCAAACCGATAAGCAGATGACACCATTAAAACAGGAAAATGCTAAGACTTTTGTCTCCATTGGAGACGGATCCTGTCCTATGGACGGTGTCAAGTACAACCACTACACAGATTCTGACTACACGGAAGGTTCCAGCAGTAAGAGTTGTAAGCACAAGGACAAAAGCAAACATCACTATAAGGAACACAGCTTGGACGGAGATGACAGAAGCTCCAGCCCTTTTAAAGATGCCAGTTTAAGCAACAGTTTGGATGGCTCTGAAGGAGTCTTCAGGAAGGCTGAAAAAGATGGAAAGGTCATCAAGAAACATAAGCTAAAACACAAGGAGAAGGACAAATACAGAAAAGACTACGAGCCTGAGAGGAATCGGCATCGGCAGAAAGACCTCCGAAAAGATGGGCATAGAAACATGGAGTTTGACCGAGAATTTTGGAAAGAGAATTTCTTCAAAAGTGATGAGAGTGAGGAGATTAAAGGGAAATGTGAGACACCAGGCAGTTGTTCTCCTCAGAAATCCCTTGACACATCACCAATTAAAGAAGAAAAGGCAACATTAAAAGACAAACATGCAGTCTGCAGCAGCACTAAGGAGAGAAAACCGAAAGACGAGCGAGAGAAAGACAAGCTCATAAAAAAAGAGAAGAAAGATGTGGCATATAAAGATGAAAGAGGATCAAAGGATGGGAAAGGTGCTGAAAACGACGAGCGGTCAGAAAGTCTTAACTTGTTACGAAAGCCTGAGGATTCTCTTTCGAATTTGTGTATAAAAGAGGAGGTGGAAGAGAAGCCTCTTACTGGAAACCTGTTTGATCACAATCAGCTGGAGACTACAGAGAAGAGCTGCCGAGAGAAAAACGATAAACGGCCGCCCGTAAAGGACAGAGAATCCGAAAAATGTGACAAAAGACACGCAGAAAAGGAAAAAAAACCTAAATTGGAACACTTGTTAGATAAATCGGATTTTCACAATTCGACAGACCGATGGAAAGAGAGGGACAGATTAACTAATTTGTCCGGGGAGAAAAGTCACAAAGAAAGTGAAAAACTGAAACTTGTGTCTGTTACGAAAAAGCATGAAGAAACCAAAAAGAGCAAGGACAAGCTCGACAGAAGAAGTGAGAAAGAACGGCAAGAGAAAGAGCATTCCTCAAGCGATCACAGGGACAAGGATAAAGTGAGTTCTGAAAAGAAAGGAAAGATTCCTGACAAGAACAGCGATCATAACAAAATCGATCGAATTAAAGAAAAGGAAAGGGAAAAAGACAAAGACTACGACAAGAAGAAAAAAGAAAAATTAAAAGAAGCCCCCCTCTCTTATTCAGGTTCTAATCTTAAATTACTTTGGGAAGAGAAAAAAGGGTACACATCCGAGAGCAATAAAACAGTAATCTCTAAATTTAAAGAAGAGGTTATAAAAACCCCTGAGAAAGATCGGGACAGAAGGGAGAGGGACCGAGATTTAGAAAGGCATCGGGACCGGGATCGAGATCGGCACAAGGAAAAGGACAAGGATAAAGAGAGGTCCCAACAGAACAGGGATAGCAAACTGGTTAAAGCGAGGCCTGTCGAGTCCGAGTCAGACAGGTCCAAATCCAAAGCATCGCCTGCACTAAAGGAAACCCGTCCCAAAGAGAAAAGACTGGTTAATGATGACCTCATGCAGACCAGCTTCGAACGAATGCTTAGTTTGAAAGATCAGGAAATTGAGCAGTGGCACAAGAAACACATGGAAAAGATAAAGCAAAAAGAGAGGGAAAGGCTGAAACAACGACCAGGAGCTGACCCCTGCAAGCAAAAAAACAAAGACAAAGCAAAGATTTCCGTTTCCAATGAACCCTGCGCAAACAAAGAACTTTTGCGCTCCAAGAGCTCCGAAATCCCAGAGGCTTCCAGTCGTGAGAAGATCTTAAAAGATTCAACGAGTGGAAGGACGCTTTCACTAGATGCAAAGAGTCTGACGTGTTTTGGTAAGACTGGTCCATTAATAGAAAACAGCCTTAGTCGATCTCCAAGACCTGACAGTGAACGGTCTGGAATCATGTCGAGATCGGTGTCCATGATCTCAGTCGCCAGTTCAGAGGACTCCTGCCAGGCTAGCATGTTAACGCCCAGGCCCACAGAGTACGACTCAGACTTAAATTTGGAAGCATCCGACTCGCAGCCACCTTTCCTCCAGTCTTCCTTGACAGTTCAGTCCTCCAGATCACCGGTTGTCAATGACAAAGATATCAACAGTCTTCCTGACATAGCGTCTGGCAACAAAACACCGTTGTCCAGCAGACTCGCGTCACCTTACTTAAGAGCTGTTCTGGATGAGGATGCTAAAGCTGGTCCATGCGAACCAGAGAAACCGAAGGAAGAATCTGAAAAAGTTGGAGACGTAGCATGCTGCATTGAGGAGCCTGGTAAAATACACCTGACCGAAGCCAATGGAGCAGTCGCACAGGAAAGCCTTAACTCCGCACATCTCCCTTGCGTTCAATCTGAAGTGGAAAATTTAGCCAGTGTTGAGGATGCGAGTGGCACTTCAAGCAGCCAGTTAGTATGTGCATCTCACTCGAACTCAATAAAAGACCTTGCAAGCCAACAAACTGGCCTTTCCCAAGCCAGCAATTTGTTGCCAACTACAGTGGAGGTCATCAAGCTGAATACTGACACTTTACAAGAGCAAAGTGCACAAAATCAACCAGACAGCCCTGACATGGAAATGACCGATGGATCAAACAAAAATTCCTTGAATGCACCTGTGTGCCAGGTTGCATCAGCGGTGTCCTCGCAGTCAGAGCAAAGCCTCGCCAGCAAAACACCCAAGCATTCAGTTAACCTGAAATGGGATTCCGTCTCCGAGCCCAATACTGAACACCCAGCAAGAACGGATGTTGATCCGAGACTCGAGCCAAAACCGAGAAGTTTATCACTGCACCCTGAGAACATAGAGGACCAATGCACAGAGAATGTGTCTGCTGAGAGCAGAACTAATAGCCAAACTAGCACTTGTAGGATTAGTTCTGAGGAGGCTACAAAAACACTGCCATGTACATCCAGTGTGGTGAAAGATTCTCAGCAGGCTACGGAAAATATTTTACAAGACGACTGCAAGTCAGATCTTTGCAGTGAGAAGGCAGGCACTGAGTCACAGCTGGAGAAAAACGAACATAGTTTATGCTCTATGCCTTCTGTTTCAAATGCCCCTTACTGTCAAAGTCCTGAACATTTATCTGAAGAGCCGATGGAAGTATTAGAGGATGAGCCTGACACTCTTGAGACGCAGGTAGAGAAAGCTGTAGCTGCAGAGGATGCGTCTCAAACCCAGGCTCTAGCAGATAAAGCAGACGTTGATGTGGAGATGCCAGAACAACTCGCTGCTGAAGAGAAACCTGGAAAACCAGGTACTCCGTCAGATGGAGATCAGAATCTGGGCTGTTCTGGGGTTCAACTTGATTCTCAGTCAGAAGTAACCAGCGGGGCGACATCTGGAAGCTCTTCTCCATTGTCTGTTGCGGACAGAGACGGCGATCTAACCGGAGCCCGGACAAAAGTGAAAACTTTGGACGATGATGTCGACGTCCAAGTCACTCATCCGAGAAAACGAAAGATGCCCAGAGTTTCTCCTTCAACCCAAGCCAGCCTTTCAGCCCAGCAGATTAAGGAGAAGACGCAGCAGTCTTTGGCAGCGATCGTGGACTCCCTAAAGCTTGAAGAAATTCAGCCCTACCAAACCGAACGGGCTAATCCTTATTACGAATTCCTGCACATCCGCAAAAAGATCGAGGAGAAGAGGAAGGTGCTATGTAGCGTCATTCCTCAAGCACCACAATACTATGACGAATACGTTACGTTTAACGGATCTTACTTGCTTGATGGGAATCCTCTGAGCAAACTCTGCATTCCAACAGTAAGTCACATTGTTTTATTTGTTTGAATGTCCATTTGAAATATTTTCCAATGCCTGCCAAACGAATGCGTTTGTTTGCGATTGTGTTTGATTAGATAACACCACCACCATCTCTTCTCGAACCACTGAAAGAGATGTTCAAACAGCAGGAGGTCATGCGCATGAAACTGCGCTTGCAGCACAGCATTGAAAGGGTAAGTGACCGTTTCTAAATGCACATCTTCATTAGGAACGTGGATAAAAATTATCTAAAAAAAAGAGCTCTAAAACGTATTCGTAAGCCGTCTTTAAGTTGGCCGAGGTAGTATTCTGTTCTTTTTGCTCCGTTTAATGACTTTTTGGAATTTCTTTCACTGTAGAGCAAGGCCTTGCCAACTTTTTTTTTTCAAGGTTTTTTTTTTTTGCCCTTTTTTTCACAGGAGAAATTGATCGTGTCTAATGAGCAAGAAGTCCTGCGTGTCCATTATCGTGCTGCAAGAACATTAGCCAATCAGACACTACCCTTCAGCGCTTGCACAGTCTTGTTGGATGCAGAAGTATACAACATGCCTGCGGATGTCCAGGTTAGTAACTGTTAGTCTGTCTGTATCTGATTATTGTTTTATTTATATGGTTTATTGTCCTTATTTTTACAACACATCATTTACACATGTCCTACACTGGGAGTGTATAGAATAGTTTGGAAACATGACTGTAAAAATGAAAATGCAGTTGAGCCATTTAATGTTGTAACAATGTACAAATGATGTATAGTTTTAGGCTTCTAGATTCAAAGATTGTTTTATTCTTATATTTGTGGTCCGCTTGCATGGCAGGGGGATGACGGGAAAACCTCGGTGAGAGATCGGTTTAACGCAAGACAGTTCATGTCGTGGCTTCAGGATGTGGATGACAAATTTGACAAGTTAAAGGTAAACTGTTTTATGTTTTGGTGCTTGTTGTGGCTGATGTTTATATGAAGTGGTATCAAAGTTTCGAGACTTGCACTGTTGACAAGAAACTACTTTATTTATCTCTGTTTACACAATATCCCCTTTAAAATAGTCTCAATGCGTCACTTCTAGCGTTCCCTCCACTTCCGGAATGCACAATTCACGCTGGATTGCCGCAATGGTGTCAAAACCATTTGACCTTTGAGCTTCATCTTTGGGAAGAGCAAGAGCCAAGTAGTGTGGCAGAAGTGAGATCATGTGGATTGTTCTCCGATGATCATCATGCGCAAGTTGGCGGTTTGAAAATTTTGGGGGGGGTTGAGCTCGTTGAAGGTCTTCCTGATCTCTCGTCGTCTTCCTTTTCCACTCTTGAAGCACGCTGCCACTTGAAATACCTCGAACGACTCGTTGCAGCATCTCTGTGTGTCAGACGTATGTCCTGTATGTCATCTTTCGTTTGCTTTTTGTTCTAACAACAATGATGAAATCGCAGACGCAGTAACGCACGCAGTCAGAATAGCACCATTAGCCTCGAAACTTTGATACCAACTCTTGTGTGTGTGTGTGTGTTACATTTAATATTTAATCATCTAAAGATATGATCTACTTAACTGGTCTACTTATTCCAGCATACATTAATAAACCTCTCATTCATTCACTCCCTCAATATATGGAATTGTCAGGATTTTCTCCTTTTAAGAGAATTCTTGAAGCTGGACATAAAATGTTATGTCCATAAATATTCTTCATTTCTGTGACTGCATAGTTGGAAAATAAACATTATTTGAATTGACATATCTAATATTATGTCTCAGACATGTCTCCTGATGAGGCAGCAGCACGAGGCAGCAGCTCTTAATGCTGTTCAGCGGTTGGAGTGGCAGCTGAAGCTTCAGGAGCTGGACCCAGCCACTTACAAATCAACCAGCATCTTTGAAATCCCAGAGTTTCACATCCCTCTTGTGGAGGTCAACGACGACTTCGACCTCACCCCGATATAACAGCGGCGAATCAGCGCTCGGTTCACAAACAACTGACATCACGCTCATCTCTCCGGGACTCGGGAGGAGTAGAGAAACACAAAGCACTTGTTATGGGCAAGCTGCAGTGTGTGTTTGTGTGTGTTTGTGTTTGTGTGTGTGTGTGCGTGTGCGTGTGTGCGTGTGTGCGTGTGTGCGCGTGTGTGCGTGTGTGCGTGTGTGCGTGTGTGTGTCGTGCGCAGTCTTGCACCACATGATCAGACACTCCAGAGGGGGAAAAAAACAACAACAATAATGACAAAGAATTGAGTAATAGTCCTCCATCTCTGTGGATTAGAAAGTCTGCAGTATTTTATTTTTTTTTTTAGGTCATTCTGAATAGGAGTGTCTGCCAAAAGACTAAACGCGCATGCTACGTTTCTGTACCGGGTCCAAGGCTCAGCATTGCGTCCCTGAAGGTCCAATTACTTTTCTCTCTATCAGCTCTTGTATGAATACCTGCTCCAGATGCACTTCTGTCCTAAGAATCCAGTGCAAAACAGAGATTCTTACAGCTGCTGGCATTCGGTCCAAACTGAAACGCACTTAAAGTCCGTGTTGCAAAACAGTAGAACCACAGGCAGGGATGCAGGCAGAGCTGCACCGAGGAGATCCAGCCAGCAGAGGGCGATGCCTACTCTCCTCACATGATGAGAGAGCGATCGTGAGAGAGGGACAATATTGAAGAAGCAAACACTTTCCCTCTGCTCTGAGAGAACAGAGGTCTCGTTCCAACTCGTTTCAAAAGTGAGTGTTCATTATGTACAGATTGTGCTCTTCATTCTTTTTTAACTTATTTTATACATACTGATTGTGCATTTGTAAATAGCCATGTAATTATTATTTTTAACTTGTAAAAAGAGAAAAATAACAGAAAGGAAGTTAATAGATATTTTGATTGTAAACTGTTTTCGTTTTGTTTGGGTTTTTTTGGGTTTTTTTGTCGTCACATGTTTAATGGACCAAAGTTGGTTTTCTATTGCGCGTCCTCTCTGTCGTTGATGTCGGCTTAACTCTTTAAGCATGTGTTTGTTTTTTTTGTTTTTTTTTATTTTGTTTGGGTTTTGTTTGTTTGTTACATTTCTTCTTCTTCTTCTTCTTCTACTACACGTTTCCTCCTAGATTCATCACAGCAGGTGTTTTTTGACTTGTGATTTCTATGCTGTGCATGCGTTTCAGGTTTGTGCTTCTTCTTCTTCTTTTTTTTTCTTTTTTTTTTTTGGTTTATTATTATTCTGGAAGCTTTGCTGTGGTGAGGTTTATGTAAGTGCTCCTGCTTTTTTTTTTTTTTTTTCCTGCCTTTTCTCGTCTCTTAGTAGCACTCACTCGCTTTCTTGCGTGTCGTCCTGGTTGTGTCTTGCGCACATAAAGAGAAAACGGGATCGGTGTCTTCTCATTAGAAAAAGGAAAACTTACTTTTACAGTTTTAATGTGAGATCACAACAAAACAAAACCTATTTTTTACACCACGCCTTTTGAACGATGGTTCTAAAAATATGTCTATTTTAATAATTACTTGTTACAGGATAATGTACATAATTGTAATATATACCTGAATAAATTTTATTGGTTGTGAACTTTCTGAAAGTCGTTACTTTTTTCTTTACTTCACAACATCACGATCACACTTGAGTTCCACGGCTGCACTTCTTCAATCCAATTTTTTTTGCTGTAAATTGAAACATTCGAACATCGTGGTCGTTATTTATTTATTCATTTATTGATTTGATATAATTATGTAGGTGTATTAATCTTGGCTGAAGTGGAAAAAAGTCGTTACACTTAATGTCTGTGCAGTTTATTAATGTGTCACTGGCATTGTAACGTGTCACGTTCTTTCCAGGATTTTCCACAAACCCTTGAGATTGGACGTTCTCTCTTTCTGATCAGTAAATTCAGTAAATGGAAGCGTATGTAGTAATAAAATATGTGGTATGTGGGTTTGGTTGTAGCTAAAAGGCAGATTTCGATCCACGATCCAAATGTTTTTAGAATGTTACCTCATTACCTCTCATTGGGATTCAATTTAGAACATGTCGTTTTTATATATAAAATATTTCCTCGAGTGCATTCAGTCTCCATCAGTGAACGACTGATAACTTCAACAATGATGGAACTATAATGAACGAATGTTCGGTGTCACCTGGATCAGGATGATTTAGGTTTCTTTCTAATACCAGCATCTTTTCTTACAACTGTCACCACTGACTCGCTCATTAGGAATAAACATAAACTTTTCATTTAATTTATAAATTTAAAGTTATATTTGTAATTCATTTAATCCTGTAAAACTGCTTTGGGACAGTGTTGATTTTTGAAAGCATTTTTGAAAGCATTTCATTAAATTGAGCATCAGAATCAATTATTGATCCCACAGGAAAATTGTTAGGTTGCTTTACTGTTGTTACTTTTTTATACTGCAAAGTTTAGAGAGATACAGTATGTTGTGCACCAGAGTCAAGTTTATTTCTATAGCGCTTTTTACATGACATCGTCTCAAAGCAGCTTTACAGAATTGAACAGTTAAGGTGAACGGTGTGTATTTATCCCTGATGAGCATCCATGGTGACTGTGGCAAGGAAAAACTTCCTCAGATGTTACGAGGAAGAAACCTTGAGAGGAACCAGACTCAAAAGGGGGTGATGTATAAAAGTCAAGAATGAAGTGTTTAAGTTTCAATATCAAGTTTATTTCTGTAGCGCTTTTCACAAATGTCTCGAAGAAGCAAAGTGTGAGCTGCTGAACACTAGTTATTATTGCACAGCAGCAGTGGGTTTCAGTTTCATGTTGTGAAATACATGTGAAATCTGATACCACAGAAGAGCCTGTGTGTGTGTGTGTGTGTGTGTGTGTGTAATAAATATATATATTAATAATTTATTTATATATATATATATATATATATATATATATATATATATATATATATATATATATATATATATATATATATATATATATATATATATATGATTTATATATATGATTTAGGTTTCTTTCTAATACCAGCATCTTTTCTTACAACTGTCACCACTGACTCGCTCATTAGGAATAAACATAAACTTTTCATTTAATTTATAAATTTAAAGTTATATTTGTAATTCATTTAATCCTGTAAAACTGCTTATATATATATAACTGATATATATATATATATATATATATATATATATATAAAATCTCACACTAATGTGTTATAAGAGTCAGGTAGAAGAAAAGGTCTGGGGTGCAGTCAGTGTTCCAATTCATCTCAAAGGTGTTCAGTAGGGTTGAGGTCAGAGCTCTATAGCAGACCACTCAAGATCTTCCACTCCAACCAGCTGGAAGCATGTCTTCATGGACCTCAATATGTGCACAGGGAACAGGTTTGGGTTTCTTAGTTTAAAAAAAGGAAAAAAATACCAAAATCAGAGATCCTTTAGAGTTGTGTCCTGTATTGTGTTGTGTTGTAGAGTGTGTGTGTGTGTGTGTGTGTGAGAGAGAGAAAGTCGCTGTGTCTTTAAGAAGCCTGGTGGCGGTCAGTTGTGCTCTCGGGCGGGGCTCTGTGTGTGTGTGTGTGTGTGTGTGTGTGTGTGTGTGTGTGTGTGTGTGTGTGTGAGAGAGAGAGAGCGAGCGAGTGCGCGTGTGCGTGCGTGCCTGCGTGTGTGTGGCAGACACACAACACCAGCAGCTGCTTTCTGATCCACACGGTAAGACTTTATTTAATTATTTAATTTGCTGTTTTGTTGTAAAACTGATTGCTGTTCGGGAAAGTTGAAGGAAGTAAATAATAATAAAAAAAATCTAATTGATACAAAACATCTGTCATCTGTGATCGATTGATCTGGTTGCGCGCGCGCTCTGAGCTGCGTTCTTCTGCGCTTTGTGTGTGTTCAGCTTCATAATCACTGTGTCTGCACAAAAACCTGAGCTTTTTCACTCTGAGACTCTGAGACTCTGAGACTCTGGGCCAAGAGCCAGTGTAGAACTAATGTACTGAACAAAATCAACAAGACAGACTGGAAGAAAGAAGAAAAACGTCATCATCATTATTATTATTATTATTATTATTATTATTTCTTTATCTGGATGTGAACAAGCTTTTTGCATTTAACTTCTGTTTAAGTTCTGACATTATTAACGAAAACGGCTGATTGAAATAAAGAAATAATTCAGCAAACAAACTGAATAAAGTGATTGGAGAAAAGGCCAAATATTCATGGCATGTTTATTATTTAATCACAGCAAGTCAATATTTAGAATGTTAAGATTTGTGAAATGATTTAAATGTTAAAAAAAAACATGATAGATAGATAGATAGATAGATAGATAGATAGATAGATAGATAGATAGATAGATAGATAGATAGAAATAATTCATGAGATGGTAATGAAAATGTAAATGCACGATGCATAACTGCTGTTTATAGACATGTTACACATTATTTGTATCAATATTTAAAGGTGTAATCCTGCTAATTATGATGATGATGATGATATTATTATTATATCTTTTAAGAAAGTATTGGAAATTAAAATACAAAATCTAATTCCAGTAGAAAAGCTGATGCTTTCAGTGCAAAAAATTTATAAATAAATAACCAAGCGAACAAATAAACAACAATAATAATAGGAATGTAATGAAAAATGATACAAAAGAAAAAAACTTTTTCAATTTAATTGATATTACAACATTTTTTCTTCTTCTCTTATTATTATTATTATTATTATTATTATTATTATTATTATTATTATTATTAATATTATTATTACACAATCTAATTCCAGCTTTAAAAAAACTATTAATGACACTTTTGGTAGAAAAAAACCCAAGCAAACAAATGAACAACAATAATAATAGGACTGTAATTAAGTATTTAGGTATTAAACAAAAAAACGAATTTGTTAGTTGGTAATAAATAAATAAATAAATAAATAAATAAATAAATAAATAAATAAATAAATAAATAAATAAATAAAGAGACAGGATTTTTTGCTTTTGTTCATCAAGGCATGTTTTCCATAAAAAACCTGGAATTGAAAAAACAGACAAAAAAATTTAAATAGTAATAATAAGGACGTTAACAACTACAACAACCACAGTACTACTACTACTATTAATATTAATATTAATAATAATAATATGCTGTGATTGTCCTGAAAATACAATAATCTAAACTGTGGTGGTTGTAGAGAACATTAACATTACATGCTTTTTGTTTCTGTATTCTAACGACAGAATCACACCTGTAGTACCACAGCAGCCTCTCGGTTTCTGTGTATGTTGTCTGTAAGTGTGTATGTTGAACTCCTCTGTGTGTTTACCTTGTAGGTGTGTATGTATGTATGTATATATACACATCGGAGTGGTGAGGATGAGGTCGGCTCTCGTCCTCCTCCTTCTCTTCTTACTCTGTTCCCTCCTTCTTCTCTCTCACATCCCGATCGTCTCGGCCTGCAACAAAGCTTTGTGTGCCAGCGACGTGAGCAAATGCCTCCTACAGGTGAGCCGAGACCCAGCATCACGTCTCCTGCTTCTCAGGAGGAGTTTTACAGATGAATGGGTATAATTTCCCAGCGGAGCGTTTCTCAAATCATCCTTAATATGTGCAAAGCAGTGCGTTTCTCAAAACAATGTGTACAAACAGCACTACACATCGGATTTCTTGCAAAAGCCTGTACTTTTCTCTAAATCCTCAGGTCATCTCTCAAAAGTTAGTATTTGTGTCAATGAGCATCTCATTCCCATCAGAATGAAAAGTCACTTTGTCATTGTTCACAAACGAGATCGTCAAAATGTTTAGTCGTGTTGTCAGTACGACGGTGCACAATTTCTTTACTATTATTTTCACAATTTCAAACTACGGTTTGGGTTACAATGATTGAAAATGCGAAAGGCTGAATTTCTTCTGTTTGGTATCTATGAATGTCAGCAGCACAAATTTCTTTATTCGGTTGCATATTTGATTTATATTGATTGCAAGAGACCAGACAGGATTCACACTTTTACTGTACTGTAATAGTGTCTGTTCGTTTCTTGGTTGTTCATCCATTTTCAGAAAATTTAATCCTGTGTTTTGCTCTGTTGCCAATTGAAGGTTCACGAGATTCACCTTTGACCTGTTTTAGAGAACCGGTTGATCATTGGTTGATCCGATGCTGTAAATTCTCCTTCATTAGTGGCATTCAAGATTCATCTGCACAATTCATCAATTCGTGAAACATTTACCCAAAAAAAAGTTGAACAGAAATTTCAGATGACAGATTCTGACAACTGGTTTAACCATTTTGCATTCAATGACTTGTGCAATGATCTACTGGTGAGCTGCATTACAATGCAAAATGCGATCAACTTACAATTTGTGCAGTTGCAGTTGTGTTTTCTGTCTCTCTGGCTCTTGTTTGGATTGAATCACCAATATTTGCCCTCATTTATGATTCCATAATAACCTGGGTCCTGGGACTTGGGTCTCAGGGCTACCAAGGAGACTGCTAGGGCCATAGGCCAGTCAATGGTGGATTTGTGGGGGGCTCCCAGGAGGCTCCTAGGACAGCTTCGGTGCTACGACTATTAGGGTGAAAGTGGTATAATATATTTTGATCATCAACATGACATAAACAACTGAGAATGTAAGGAAACAGCAGACACTTGTACACAATCGATTGAATGGTGTACCAAAGAATTCGCAATTGGATCAAAGCAAAGAGAAATGTTCTTATGATGTGCACAGGCGACTAAATGACGTTGCGGTTGAACAAGTAGTTTTAAAAATTTCATTTCTGATCTGAGAAATGCACCAAAGCAACTAAGAAAAACTGTGATATATAAAGATTTGTGCTGGAAAATAATTGAATATAAAGGTTGTGGAATTGGATGAAGAATGTTGAAGTAGTTCATGCAGATTGTCACGTCAAATTAGCAATGCTTTTAATTACCGTAATTTCCAGGCTATTAAGCGCACCCAAATATTAGCCGCACCCACTCATTTGACAAAGATTTTTATTTTGAACATAAATAAGCCGCACCTGTCTATAAGCCTACATTGAAACTAATGAACTTTACACAGGCTTTAATGAAAGACAGTGTCTGTTACACGGTTTGTATCTAAACAGTAGCCTACCAAGAAAGTCATTGTTCACTGTCTTCCTCCTTCCTTTCACAACAATTTCTCTCGACAGTTTATCTTTTGGCACCGTCGTGAGTTTAAAAATCACCATCGGTGAAGCTTTTCTCCCGATGCCGTGCAGCTCAGAACACAGGTGAAGTGTGTTTTTTCATGCCCGGTTGTTTTCAGTGTGACGAATGATTCGCATTTCCTGTAGACAGTCCGAGTGAGCGGCAGGTCAAACGTTAGATGAACCTTATCCATTTGTTCACCTGAACCCATTCGGCAATTTCATTGGTCTAATGTTATGGGGCTCAGTTACGGTACATTTCATTTGTATAGTGCTTTTAACAATGGACATTGTCCTAAAGTGGCTTTCCAGAGATAGCAATATAAAATTCATGAATTGGTCTCTAAGTTTATTTCTAATGAGTGAGCCAGTGGTAACATTGGCAAGGAAAATCTCCCAGAGATGAGAAGGGAAGAAACCTTGGAAGAAACCAGATTCAGCAGGGAACCCGTCCCCATCTGGGTGACACCAAATATCCGTTTTATAATTGTTGAGGTTATCAGCTGTGCGCTGATGGAAACTTTTTTTCAAAATTGCTCATAGTGATCGTAGACTGTTTATATTAATCACAGTACAAATCTATCTCAGAGGTTCTTGAGTTTAACTGACCTCATGCATCTTTAGACAGTTCATGGGGAACCATCCTCAGCTGCAGCCACTAATCAGGCAGGTCTAGAAAGAAGAAAGGAACAGGATCACTTTTACCTCAGGAGCCTTTCAATATAAAAGGGATACCATTTAACCATACCATCAGTGCAAACTTCATTGTCAATGTCAAGAAGTTTACATGTTTTTTTGGGGTTAAAAAGCATTAGAGAGATGGATATATGGAAGGAAGGAAGGAAGGAAAGAAAGAAAGAAAGGTTAGATAGATAGATAGATAGATAGATAGATAGATAGATAGATAGATAGATAGATAGATAGATAGATAGATAGATAGATAGATAGATCGATCGATCGATCGATCGATCGATCGATCGATCGATCGATCTTAAGCCACAATAGTGTTAGTATGGTCAGGGACTGATAGCGTGACTGGTAGCGTGAGGAGGCCTGAAGGGGAGTCAGTGTTTCAAAGGTGTTCAGTATAGCAGGCTACTTAAGATCTTCCACTCCAACCCATGTAAAGTATATCTTCATGGAGTTTGCTTCGTGCACAGGGGTATTGTCATGCTGGAACAGGTTTGGGTCTCCTGGTTCAAATAAAGAAAAAATCTTTTGTCATTATTTGTGAGTTTCCAACTTTGTGGCAACAGCTTGGGAAAAAACCATATGACTGGAAAAAAATTAGATCTATGATTCAAGGTCCAAATACTTTTGTCCATATATATTTTGTGTGTGTGTGTGTGTGTGTGTGTGTGTGTGTGTGAGAGAGAGACAAAATTACTTAGTGTACCTTAAAGGCCCAAAAAAACTGTATATTTAGAATTTTACAACGGATCAGTTTACTCTTATTGACACACTCTATTTTAACTGCATTTCTGACATGTGTTTTATAGACAGGACACTGAGATCCTTCATCTACACAGGAGGACATGAGTCAGAATCAGCTGTGTGTGTGTGTGTGTGTGTGTGTGTGTGTGTGTGTGTGTGTGTGTGTATGTGTGGCCATCCTTTGAAAGTTTTATGACTCACATCTCGGTCGGGATGTTATGTTTATCCTGAGCATGTGTTTCTCCTAAAAATTTGGGGGAGAGAAAGTGTGTGTGGGGGGGGGAGGGGGGGAGAAAGAAGCGAGCAAAGCGAGAGAAGAAAAGGAAAGGAAAGAGAGAACAGCACAGGGAAATGATCCCCAGAAAAACGAATAAAGGAGAGGAGGTAGAAAAGAGCAGCGAACAAAACAGAGCAGCACACGAGAAAGAAAACGGATAGGTGAAACCCAAGACTGCTAAATGGAAAGACAGGAATGAAAAAAAGGAACAAGAAGAAATAGTGTTCGGATGTGGAAGAGGTTGTGAGAAGAATAGATAGAGAGCGCACGGGAAAATAAAGCTGTAGTGTTTTAGACTGCAAGGTTTTCTCTCTCTTGTCCCTCTCGAGCACAAGGCAATGACGTACCTCTTTATGGAATGCACTTCTCTTTTGCTCTGTCTCGCTCTTTCTTTTTTTTCCTCCACATTTCTTCACTATCAGACCTAATGTTTCCTTTCATCTTTCTACGTGCTGAGTGAAGGGTATAACAAGGAACAGAGGTCAAGGATTTCTCATAGCTCACACCAAAAACTACACCCAAAGCTACACCCAGCAATTCTGCTAACATTTTTGTTTGCTAGCTTTATAAACAAAAACCATGTTTCTGCATTTGCTCTTCTTCGGTAAACAGCGCAGCTTTTATATCTATGCTGAGTGAATCATTTGGGATTTGCAGCTGTTTAAAGACACTTTTAAACTCCTTCAGGGGATTAGGTGTTATTTGACTGACTTATAAATAAAAATGCTACCTGTTTCTTAAACCTCACGGTAGCCGGTGGACAAAACTAGCACACGAACCACAACTAGATCTTTAATTAGAATCAAATCTGTGAAACCCATTAGATCCTGCTATGAGTTTTTTGGGGGAAAATACGTTATATTTACACAAGTAGCTTGTGTACCTGACTGTAAGTTTGGTATGTGCTTTTTTTAAACATGCCATTCCGCATTTAGCGCTATGTTTGCTGTCCACTCTTCTGGGAAGATGTTCCACTAGATTTTAGAGTGTGGACTTCTGGAGATTTGTGATCATTCAGCCACAAGGGTGTTAGTAAAGTCAGGGAATTAATTTTTATGACTGGGGTGCAGTTAGCATTCCAATTTATCCCAAAGGGGTTCAATGGGGTTGAGATCAGACCCACTCAAGTTCTTCCACTCCAACCCATATCTTTATAAGGCTGACTTTGTGCACATGGGCATTGAGCAGGTTTGGGTCTCCTAGTTCAAGTGAAGGGAAAATCGAATGCGACTTTACCCGAAGACATTCCATATAATTGTGTACCTTCAAGTTTTTGGAAACAGTTTGGAAAAGAAATCCCATACAATTGGAAAAGTCAGGTGTCCTAATACTTTTGCCAAAATCGTGCAGTAATGATTTCAAAACAAGTCCTGCTTCAGATCGCTTCTAAACTGACCCGCTCCTTAATAACAGGACAACCACAGGATCGAACAGGGCCACGTTTCGATTCTTGTGCAAACACGTACACACACGCAAACATCTGGAAGCTACTTTCTTCTTGAACCACTTCTTTCTCCCCTTTTTTCAACTTGTAATTACCTCTAAATATGTCCATAACTTGGCTTCCTTTCCTCCTTGCATCATTTTCAGACATTTTTTTTTCTCGCTGATTTTGTCCCCATCACATGTGAGTGATCTTTGTGTAAACAATGATATTTCCATCTCTTCGTTTCACTACTCCTGTATTTATCTATGTGTCTGAATATTCCAGGCTTCCTTTGGATAGTTTTATTCATACAAGCCAAGGCTTGGACATGGCTGATGTTTGTCTTTCCTTTGAGCGTGTAATTCCAAGTTGAGTCAGACTGCATTTAGCTGTAAGGAGATGCATATTGAAGGCTGTTTTTGATGCGGGTGTTACCCAGAAACCCAAAAAACGGGTGTGAAGTGTTTACATTTTTATGTATGTCACAGAAAAGCATTTTTGTGTGTGCGTATATGTGTGTGTGGTGTGTGTGGTGCGTGGTGTGTGCAGGGCCTTTGTCAGTGTCGGCCATCAGAGGGAAACTGTTCCTGCTGTAAAGAGTGTATGCTATGTTTGAGCACACTATGGGAAGAGTGCTGTGACTGTGTAGGTGAGTCGACCTGAATCAGTTCCCACCATGTTAATATTAATAATAATAATAATAATAATAATGATCTCTTAGCACCTCAAGTATTAACTGAAACACTATCCAGGTAAACCAGGTAGCAGGGGATATTTATCTGGTTTATTTAGCTTTTTTTTATTTCAGTTTCATGTAAATATAAATTGTATGCAAATATCCTATCAACACCAGCATTTGTTTAATTTGCGTTTACATTATTGCCTTACATATTGCCTTACACGTTTACATTATTGTTTACATAAAGTGTATATGCAGTTAGTCATTCTTCAATCTGTTGAATTGTCATAGGCATGTGTAACCCAAGGAACTATAGCGAGACCCCACCCACTTCCAAAAGCACAGTGGAGGACCTCCATGCACCCATTCCATCACTCTTCAGAGCACTCACTGATGGAGACACTCCAATCAACATGATGGTGGTGTCGTTCCCTGTAGCTGAGGAGCTCTCACACCACGAGAACCTCGTGTCTTTCCTGGAGTCTCTAGAGCAAGAGCATCAAAATGTCTCCTTGCCTGAGTCAAGCATCCACGACACGTATGATAAAGGTACAGCGGAATGAGAAAAATGAAAAAATATATCTATAACGTACACTGTATGTGTTTTCCCCCCAAACTTTTACTACAAAGTTGAAGGCATCTAGAAAATAAATGTGGAATGGGACGTTCAAAAAGTCATTTGATGCACATACTGTGTCATAACAAAACCTTAAACTGAAACAGACTTTGGATATTTTTTTCTCTACATTTTGTGTGTCTGAACGAATTCAGTACAATTCTGGTCTTTTTCTTTTCTTTCTTTATTTTTTGTATGTTTTGTGATTTATCTTTTATTTTCAATTATACATTTCTTTCTTCTCTTGGTCTATTCTTTTCTGTTTTCATTTCTGTTAAAAATGTTTTATTGACTTTTAGTCTTATTTCTTATTCTAATTTAATTCTCACATTTCAGCAAGCATTTTATTATATCTTCTCAAGGGACAACACTATAGAAATGAAACGTGAATATATTTTAGAGTAGTTAATGTGCAGCTTGTATAGCAACATATCGTTTTACTGTCCTCTGAAAATAACTCAACATACAGCCCTTACTGTCTAAATAGCTGGCAACAGAAGTGAGTACACCCTAAGCGATAAAAGCCGTATGCCTTACATCCTATTCATCATGTTCATGTTTTTGTCTGCTTGTCTGACCATACAAATTTGTGTATCTTGTATTAGAGCAGTAAAAATGTGGTGCTTTAAGTATAATTCTCTCATACTGACCACTGGATGTTCAACACCTCGTGGCAAAGACTCTCGGTGGATTTGAGAATTAGAACTGTTGCTTTCCACATGGCAGTTTTCCAACATAATAACGACACACTGCTAAAATGAAAACTGCATTGCTGAGGAAGCTAAAGGTAAAGGTTTGAGCACCTGGAAAAGGGAAAAACGCCATGTGTCTAACATCCGGCAGCTCCGTGATGTGGAGGAGTGGAAGAGGATCCTAGCAACAAACTGTGCAGCTCTGGTTAATTACATACCCAGGAGGATTAAGGCAGTGCTGGATGACAATGTTGCTTACACAAAATATTGACACTTTGGACACAGTTTTGACATGTTCACTTAGGGTTTACACACTTTTGTTGCCAGTTATTCTGACAATAATGGCTGTTACTGTTACTGTCTCTCTCTCTCTCTCTCTCTCTCTCTCTCTCTCTCTCTCTCTCTCTTTATCTATACTGCATCTGGAAAGTATTCACATTGCTTTCTCTTTTTCCACATTTTATATTACAGCCTTATTCCAAAATGGATTAAATTAATTATTTTCCCCAAAATTCTACAGACAATACCCCATAATGACAATGTAAAAGAACAAAAAAATCTATAATTACGTTTTAAATCTTCGCAAAATTTATTACAAAATATACAACGAATTAAATCATATATCACATAATCTCATTGACATTTTTTCCTTACAATAATTCTTTTCGCATCTTTTTTTCACTCTATTTTATTATTTATTCTGTTATTTATTTTGTTCTGTTATCTCCCTCTGTTATTATATCTTCTGTTCTTATCATTGTGCTTTTCTTCTTTTCGGTAATTTTTCCTATTTCTGATGAATACTCTTTAGTTCTCTTCTTTCCAGGTCGCCTTAATTTAAAGCATCTTCTTGCTCTTCTCTTGTGTCTGACAGATAACCTGTGCACGGTGGTGTATTTTGACGAGTGCTTGTCTATACGTCAGTGTAAACAGTACTGTGAGTCGATGGGAGCATCGAAGTACCGCTGGTTCCACAATGCCTGCTGTGAGTGCATCGGGCCCGAGTGCGTGGACTACGGCAGCAAAGCAGTTAAATGCATGAACTGTCTCTTCTAAAAGCCCTCTTTGGACACTGTCTCTTCTCACTCATTCACACACACACTCACACACATATTGGATTGTGTTTCAGTATCTAACGCTTTATAAATATTACATTCCATCATTTATTGCTGATGATGTGTAATATGATTTCAGTTTTCTTTCGCTGATCTGAGCACAAATAAATGTGCTTTACCTTTTCCTGTTTGTGCAGCATGTATCATTATTATGCACTAGATGGCACTCTCTTATACAGAAAAAGCTACCTGTTTGATCACATGGCCGAGATAAATTGTATATACAACACGGACCGGTTTGAAATTACATACGTTTTATACTCTGTTTATACACAGAATCAATCCTGAAACAAAACATACACCACGGAAAAAGTATACAACACACAGTATATCTACACTATATGGACACAAGTTTGTGAACACCTGACCAAAAGTGATTTTTGAACATTGTATTTAACATTTATTCCCATTTTTTTTTTTGGTTCTAAAAACCTTTCACTAGATTTTGGCGTGTGCTTGAGGAGATTTATTTCAGCCACCAGGGTGTTAGTAAAGTCAGGTACTGATGTAGGTTGAGGAGGCCTGGGGTGCGGTCACCGTTCCAATTCATCCCAAACGTGTTCAATAGAGTTAAACCACTTCAAACCATATAAACCATATCTTCATAGATCAGTTTTTTCTATCATTTCTATAGCACTTTTCACAACAGACATTGTCTCAAAGCAGCTTTACAGAATTTAACATTTGAGGTGAATGATGTGTATTTATCCCTGATGAGCAGCCATGGTGACTGTGGCAAGAAAAAACCCCCCTCAGATGTTATGAGGAAAAAACCTTGAGAGGAACCAGACTCAAAAGGGAACCCATCCTCATTTGGGTGATATCAAGAGTGTGATTATAGTCTTTAAACAATACAAAACACTGGAGAGTGAGAACTAACATGAGCACTGGAATGTAAGCTTATGAGTAATGTCCTTTCTACAGTCTTATACAGTCATTTAAGTTTATGGATCCAGGAGCTACTGAGCAACTCATAAAATAGCTCAACATTTGTGATCATCATAGATCCAACACCAGTTTCTCCATGCCAGAACCTATATCCAATATCCAAACTCCACATGAAGTGGGATTATGTCTCCTAGATGAACTTAGTGGAAACAGTGTGGAGGGGAAAAAACACATACGGCTGAAAAGTCAGGTGACCCAATACTTTAGTCCATATAGTGCATTGTACCTTTATAAAATGTGATCCAACATAATTACCATGAACATACACACTAACACTACCAACTGCCTTGCAAAATATTATCCAACCTTTGTGCCCTAAGTGAAAATTAAATCCACACTGAGAAGTCACACACATAATACGTGGAATAATACGTGTCTATTCCACAATTCTAAACTCTGATTGGTCAGAAGGTGGTTATTCAATTGCTATAACAATATTTCCAGCTGCAAGACAAGTGACAGGTTTCTATACAAAACAAATTCTCCGATGGAGCTTTCGGTGAGGATTACATTAATAGAAGGAGTCTCCAGTGCCAGCACTTTGTAACTGTCAGTAAAACTGTCTGTTACTGTAAAGTCTTCCGATTCTTTTCTACATTTGTTTTAGCTTTAAGTAATGTTTCAACTTTAAATGCCATTTTGTTCGATGATGAATAAATAAATAAATAAATAAAATGTATGTGCTGGGAAACAAACTGGTGTTTTTTGTTCCTATATAATTTCCAATCTTATGTATGGATACTAATGATGAATTTCATTACTAAGAATGGTATAGAAAACAATAAATACAGTATGGTAATGAACAGGATCTTAAATGTGTATTGAAGTATTCTTGTTTTGGAAACATTTTTAATGAATATATACAATTTTTAGGGCATTTGGCAGACACCCGTCGACCAAAGTAACCGAAAATGACTTACTAAGTGATCTGAAGTCTCCAAAAATACATTAAGATGCAGGTCCATTAGGATGGTATCTAAGAATACAATCAGTCTAAAACTGAGAAAATTGTTCAAAAGAGAGGTTTTGTTAAAGTAGAAGTGCTCATTTAGGAACAGTATTAAGATGTAGATCTATAGATGTTGTTTGTTGTTAGAACTGAGAAAAGTCTGGAAGCATGGAAGGTTCCTTGTACCCTGATAGATGGTGGGATCAGTTGAGCAGTTGGTTACGGATTGGTGTGGTACAGGGTGGAACCAGTGCAGTGAGGTAAAGCTTAGCTGGTCTATTTTTTGGCGTTAAAGATTTGCTTTAAAGACGGATGGAAAAGAACTAGACATTAAATAATTAATTGAACATTTAAAGGATTTCTAGGAAGATTCAATGTTTTAGAAAACACTCAAGATACAATACTGTACAATTACATAATAATAATCAATAAACAAATTACATGATTCAACACATTTCTAAAGAGGTTCAATGATTCATCCATCCATCCATCCATCCATCCATCCATCCATCCATCCATCTATCTATCTATCTATCTATCTATCTATCTATCTATCTATCTATCTATCTATCTATCTATCCATCTATCCATCTATCCATCTATCCATCCATCCATCCATCCATCCATCCATCCATCCATCCATCCATCTATCTATCTATCTATCTATCTATCTATCTATCTATCTATCTATCTATCTATCTATCTATCTATCTAAAGCTATCTACTGTATGTGTTTAAGTATTGCTCATTATCTGCAAATACAGCATTGGGTAGAATGTTTTATTCCTTTGTATCATTTTTTAATATCGAGTCTGTTTATATTTATTCTGTAAGATGTTAAGGTTTGGTTTGTGTATTGGTTGGTTTCTTACATTAAATTTCCAATGGCATTTATGTTTAACATTTAGATTTTTTTAAAGCTTTCTTGGCACTGTGTTTATTATGTGTTCTGTAAATCAGACAGGGTACCAGAGTGTAGGATGTTGTTAGAAAGAAAATATCTATACAATGCTGCGGTCCTTCAGGGCTAAAATTACAGTTTTTCTCAGTTGCTTTGGATCAGATCTGCTTTCTCTGATCAGAAATGAAATTCTCTATTGATACTAATACTTACTTCTGAGAGATGGGCTGAGGATATTGAGAAGGTTTTGCATGAAATCCATGTGCTGTTTGTAATTGTTTTTAGAAATGCTCTTACTGGTTTGCAAATAATAAGGCTAATTATTGAAATGCTCCAAAGGAACTGAGAAAAGAAAAACCGGTAAGCTGATGATGATTCAGCGAATTTACATGCAGATGAATTTATTCTGCAGATGAATAGGGAGAGTACTCTGTTTCAGCGAACGAATCGCGAAGATATTTTGAAACAAAACCGTCCTCTGTCAAAAAGCTGAAAATGAAGAGGAATTTCCCATTTCAACATGACAATGACTCAAAACCAATCAAAGTACTGGGATGTCTGGGAAGTCAGAGCCCAGACCTCAATCCCAAAGAAAACCCTATGGAATGGCCTAAAAAGAGTCATGCACAGGAAATTCCCATGCAATTTGAATGAACATTTTGGAAAGAAGGAGGGATAAAATTCCAAAGTCTAGATGTGTGAAGTGATTAGAGACTTATTCACCTAAGAGATGGCATAATGAAGGCAAAAGATGCTTCCATGAATGATTAGTTGGAAGGGATGTGCAGACTTCAGTGAGGTTGAATGCATTGAGGGTGTTGAAGGTTTTTCTATTTAAAATGTTCCCAATTATTAAATATTTATTTTTTTGTTTGTTGGATAATTGCATTAAAGATGTATTCAGAATGAATACAGAATTTGTATATCCACTGTCCATAAAATGAATTATTCAGCAAACACATAGACAGATTAAATGCCTCAACAAACAAATTAGATCAAATAATTCAGCATCGTAAATGGACAGATGAAGTGATTCATCAAGCACATTAGGAGATTAAAAACCTCATCAAATAAATGAGAACAGATTACGTTATTCAGCAAACACATGTAGTCAGGAATCAATAATTCATCCTACACAGCAAACAGAATTGTAGTCTATCTAGTGTCTGAACATAAATATAGTGTATAATAAAAAAATTTAAGATGCACGTTTACAGTTTTGTCAGTTGCTTTGGAGAATCTCTCGAACCATCCTTAATGTGTGCAAAACAGTACCCAGTGCGTTTCTCTAAACTATTTATACAATCGACACCACACATTAGATTTCTTGCAAAAGCCTTTAGTTTTCTCAAAATCCTCCATTCATCAGTCAAAAATGAAGTATTTGTGTCAATGAACATCTCATTGGCATCAGAATAACAAATCCTTTTGTCATTGTTCACAAACAGGAAAGTCAAAATGTGTAGTCACGTATCAGTATTTCCTGATATAAACTAAGGTTTGGATTACAATGATTGAAAATGCACAAGGCTGAATTTCTTCTGTTGATATACATTTCAACAGACACAAATGTACACATTACTGTATGTGGAATATTGATCAAAAAAGCCAGGATTTACACTTTGTTCGTTCTATTCCTGGTTGTTCATCCATTTACAGAAATTGTAATTATGTTTTTTTTTTGCGCCGTCTGTATACGCTTACCGATTTGAATGTTCACAAGTCTAACCTTTGACCTATTTTAGAGAACTAGTTGATCATTGGTTGATCTGGTGCCATACACGCTCCTTCATTAGTGACATTTGAGATTTTAATAGAAAAAAGTTTAATAGAAATTTGAGATTGACAGATGATGACAACTGGTTCAATCAGTATGCATTTAATGACTTGTGATGTTTTGGGGGTTATGACTATTCAGGTGAAACTAGTTATCATATACTTTGATCAACGTGACAAACATGACAAAACAGCAGATAATTGTACACAAGCAAATAAATCAATGTACCAAAGCATTCGCAATGCTTTGAGCAATCCAACGAGAATTGCTTCTATTCATTTTATTTTTATTTTTTATAATTTTATCCATAACTCTATTCTATGCTTAAATATTGGACAGTCGTACAAAGCACTTCTCTGCATGTCGTACTCTGTGTGTGTGTGTGTGTGTGTGTGTGTGTGTGTGTGTGTGTGTGTGTGTGTATGTGCCAAATAAAATTGTATTTGATGATGGGCTTGATGTGGAGTTTGAAATTGTAGTTTTGAGAATGTATAATATTAAGTCCCTTGCTGTACTTTGTTTCTCAAAAAGATAATATAAGGTCCTGTTAAAGATACACAATAAAGTAACCAAAAAATGATACGGTTTAGTGCCTTTATTTATGAGAATGTCGATATCAGTTGGGTTGACACCAGAATGTGAAAAGAAATGCGTTATCGTGAGTAATACAGCGCCATCTGCAGGTCTGTTTTAAAACCTTTTAGCTATATTACCTTCTTTAATATACATTAAATAGACAAAATTTGTTTGTGGTTTCTGTCCCTATTTGCTGTTATAATTAGAGTATATCACAAAAGTGAGTACACCCATCACATTTTAGCAGCCATTTTATAATATCTTCTTACTGGACAATACTATAGAAGTGAAACTTGGATATATTTTAGAGTAGTCAATGTGCAGTTTGTATAGCAGTACAAATTTACTGTCCTCTAAAAATAACTCATCATACAGCCGTTATTGTCTAAATAGCCGTCAACAAAAGTGAGTACATCCTAAGTGAACATGTCAAAACTGTGTCCAAAGTGTCAATATTTTGTGTGAGCAACATTGTTATCTAGCGCTGCCTTAATCCTCCTAGGCATGGAATTCACCAGAGCTGCACAGGTTGTTGCTGGGATCCTCTTCCACTCCCTCATAACAACATCACCGAGTTGGCACATGTTGACACATGGCGCTTCTCCAGCTTCTGCTTGAAGATGCCACACAGGTGCTCAATAATGTTCAGGACTGGAGACATACTGGGCCACTCCATCACCTTCAACTTCTTTAGAAAGGCACTTGTCATCTTGGTGGTGTGTTTGGGGTAATTTCTATGTTGAAAAAAAAAACTGCCATTCTGCCCAATTTCCATTTTCTGAGGGGGGGGGATCACATTTTGCTTCAGAACATCACAGTACATGTTGGAATCCATGTTTCCCTCAATAAACTGCAGCTCCTCAGTACCAGCAGCACTCATGCAGCCCCGAACCATGATGCTACCACCACCATGCTTGACTGTAGGCAAGACACAACTCTTGGAAGTGCCTCATTGTGCAACAATGGAGATGTAGCAGATATCATATGATTTAGCTTGATGACTGTATATGTTAGTGTTAAGATGGTTCTCACACTAGTTCTCTAAAAGCATTCCTGTTATTTGTTCAGTGTCTATAGGGTCTTTACGATGTGAGTATGTAAGCTATATCGGAAGTCTTTATCTGGGCTCACACATCTCCTGTTATTATGTCTTCTTACTCAATCAGGAACAGTTTTAGATCAGGTTTTTTCCAGTGTGTGTATATATATATATATATATATATATATATATATATATATATATATATATATATATATATATATATATATATATATATATATATATATATATATATATACCTGTCTGTTATCTGAATTAGCTAAAAAAAGAACATTTGCGCCATGCTGTGTGCTGTGTGCTGTGTGATTCTTCCCTGATCAGAAAAAGGCACCATTGGGCATCGTAGATCGCATGCAAAAACCTCTCCAAGAATTACATTTTGTTTGGGCATGATAAAAATATAATATAGTTTAATTAGCTACTGGACATTTCTTCACTGACCTGCCCCTTCTGCTAGTTAGTTTAGTTATGGTAAGTTAATTATGAGTTTGTAAGTCATAATTGCGAGATCAGGATCTCGTAAATATGAGATAGTAAGTCATAATTATGAGATAAGAAGTCATAATTATGAGATACTAAGTCATAATTAGTCAGTTATAATTATGAGATAAGTCGTAATTATAAGATACTAAGTTATAATTATGAGTTAGTAAGTCATAATTACGTGATCAGGATCTCGTAATTAAGAGATAGTAAGTCATAATTATGAGATAAGAAGTGGTAATTATGAGATACTAAGTCATAATTACGAGATCAGGATCTCGTAATTATGAGATAGTTATAATTATGGGATAAGTCGTAATTATGAGATACTAAGTCATAATTATGAGTTAGTAAGTCATAATCACGTGATCAGGATCTCGTAATTAAGAGATAGTAAGTCATAATTATGAGATAAGAAGTGGTAATTATGAGATACTAAGTCATAATTACGAGATCAGGATCTCGTAAATATGAGATAGTTATAATTATGGGATAAGTCGTAATTATGAGATACTAAGTCATAATTATGAGTTAGTAAGTCATAATCACGTGATCAGGATCTCATAATTATGGGATATTAAGCAAATTATGAGATATTAAGCCATAATTCTGAGATCCTTTCTGTGGTGTTGTTTTTTCTTTGTGAATGCAATGCGGCTCCGTAAATATGAATTCAATAATAAAAAAAAATAATAATAATAAAAAAAACACACATTAAAGACACGTTAGCCAGTATTGGATTACAATCACCTTCTTGTTTATTCGTGACCACACACAGATGTCACAGATAAAGAATTCAAACCCTCACATGACAAGAATTACAGCAACATGGCTACACACTTCACCTAATCTAATCACAAACAATTCAAAACGTATGAAATAATGATGTATGCAATAAGTTATGATGGAACACAACAATTACTTGGTAACGCGCGTGAGGTTAAGCGCTAGTTCTTAGCTTTTTTTCTGGAGTTAGGCGTAAATCGGTTACCTTAGCAACGATGCAAACGAGGGTTTTTAGGGGCGTGTGACGCTCCAACCCTCACTAAAAATAAGTAAAACATCATCCATGTAGTGGGAGCAAATGTTTCCGACTTTGCCGCTAAAAACTGTAGACCTCAAACCTATAAGTGTTTACCTTCTCAACTAAACACAATCCACAGTACAGTACTGCAGGTAAGTGTTAAACCCTCGTGTGGTGTTCAGAGTTTTGATCATTTAAAAGAAAAATCGCGATAAAAATGTTGATGTGATGTAAAACTCAACAGATGTTTACTTTGTCATTTACCTTCGTTAGACAGATTTATGAATTAAAGTGCTACTCGCTTTTTTGTATTTTGTTTAATAATAAAATGTAATAAAAAAAATTATAAAACGTAATATCTATCTATCTATCTATCTATCTATCTATCTATCTATCTATCTATCTATCTATCTATCTATCTATCTATCTATCTATCTATCTATCTAACGTTTTATAATTTATATTCTTATTTTTTTATTATTTTTCTTATTATATTTAAATCAGTTCACACAACACGAGCTGAACTCACAGTAACCATGTCAGTCTAGACCAGGGGTCACCAAACTTTTTAAAACTGTAAGCTACTTCTTGGGTACAGATTAATGTGAAGGGCTCCCAGTTTGATACACACAGTTTTCAGTTTGATCTGAAATAACACATTTGCTCAATTTACCTTTTATTATATTATATTATTAATAATTAATGATATTCATCTATGTGAAGACACTGATCATGTTAATGATTCCTCATAATAATTATCAACAATGATTTAACAAAGTAGAAAACAGTTATTTTTAGAAAAGGCCCGTGGGCTACTCATGTGGTCCTTGCGGGCTACCTGGTGCCCGTGGGCACCACATTGGTGACTCCTGGTCTAGACAACACATCAGCCCCATTGAACACACACTGCCTATACAACACATGAGGGGTAGAGTTTTACTGCATGTGTTTCATATGTACTTCTTGCATGTATATTGTGTATTTCCATCTTGTGTCCACACAATACACAGCGATTCTTTTTTTTTTCCACATAAGTAACTGCCATTTGTGTTGGCCCTGTTTACATCCTTGTCACACTGGCAGGCATGCAGGGTGCCTCATTTCTTGGGCAAGAAGACCATTTAATTTTACCATGTTTTGACATCCGTATTTCACAAAACTCAAACACACACACACACAAACACACACACACACACACACACACACACACACACACACACACACACACACACACACACACACACACACACTAACAGTGAAAGCACACAGGACCTACAAACCCCTGTTGCAATGGACCTGAACATCCTGTATGTAATATAAATGTGTAGGAGAAGTGTACAGTGTGTGGTCACTGAAAATATGATCTGATAGAAGTTCTTCACAGAAAATAAGCCGATGCCAAACACCATACAAGGGTTATAGTTCAGAGTGAGAAGTTGTGACCTCAATGTGTGATTTAATGGCTCAGTGAATTCCACTTGATCTGTTTTTAGCTTTTATAAATATCTTAACAGTTCTGTTTTGGCAAAAATAAAAAAAAAATTGTTTTGACAGCTTTAAAAATGGCGCCACCAGAAATGGTTTAAGAGTGTATTTATTTGTTATTATTGTTTACGCTCTTGAAACGCTCTATATTATTAGAGTGCACTGTATATTCTGCCTGCTGTATTTTCTCGCTTCGCGTGTTCATGCAGGTTTGTCCCTGTCCGCCACCCGTACACGCCGTTTCTCTGCCGAGTCCCGTTACAGTGAATCCGAAGATGGCGGAAGCTCCCGTTCGGACCTGCCGGTATTTCTGTCACCAATGTTCTGCGGAGATAAACCCTCGTCTCCCGGTGAGTGTAACGCGTGAACGGATGGGTTATAAATATGGCTGTCGGTCTGTCGGTTCACCGAGACGTTACTTTTTTCGGGTTTGACCGTCAGTAGTAAAAGCTCGACAAGCCTCTAGTTAGCATAGCTCTGTGCTGAGGTAACTAGTTAGCCGTTAGCTAACTAGTAATAGTAATAAACCGCGTTAAAGGTTTTTTTTTCCTTCCAGAGATGTAGGTATCAAGTTGCTAAGTAGTTTATAACACTCTTATATTCCTGCAGCTAAATATAACGCTATTTAGCCGGCTAGGTGGGTTTGTAGTCGGAGTTAGCCTAGCTTAGCATGCTAACATACTAACAGACTGCAGCAGAAATCACTGTATGGGGGTCAGTGCAGGCAGGACAGTTATAATTAGGACCACTAGATAAAACTATATTATGTATAATTTCTAATAAGGGTATTAGTACTTTTAGTGTGAGGAAAATCTCGGTGTAAGGATTTTGCTTATGAAAGTGGTCTGGTTGTCAAATACTAAGTCACATATACTGGTGTTCCAGCCAGATAATGTCAGTAATCGATTTTCATTTCCTGTGAATCTGTTAACACTGCCGGTATGACTGTCACTGTCAGCCTGACCATGTGCATTCATCAGGACTTACCATCTCAATATTGTGTGCTCTTCAGCTTCCATTCTGATTCAATCACTTTTTCCAGAAAGTTCCTAAATGTCCCCTTTTTAGGATCCACGTATTTATACCCATTCTGGATACTGAAAGTGCTGTGAGAACGTTCACGTGAGCTTTATTGAGTAGATCCTCTAGAACTCTCACTGTATGGACGTACTGTTACAATACAATAGCTACAGGTTGGTCACTGAAAAGATCAGCGCAGTCTATTGATTTGTGCACCGAGTCGTTCTCGGCAGAACAGGGATGTAAAAACATAAAATAAAATAGTTTGCTGTACGTGTTAAAGGAATGCAGGGTTTTGTTGGTCTCGAAATGGGTTTTTTGTCCGATTTCAACAAGCCATGCAGGTGTCTGTGTGGGAAGGTCACACTCTAAACGTTTCAGCAATTTTCTGTTGTGTCACAAACAATGCTGTAACTATTCTGAGTAACCCCATTTTTTGAAGCTTTCTGAACTGGGTTTATGATTTGCTTAGGATTACATCTGTCCCCGGTGCAATTCTGGCTTCATCGAGGAGTTACTACAGGAGAGAAAGTAAGTTCTAGTGCTTTTAAACAATGTTTGAAGTTTTTTAACCAAGTGACTGCCAGAAATGTTCATTAATCCCATCCACTCTGACAGAACATTAGTTCCACCTGCTCCCATGGTAGGTTTGGTCAAGGCCACCATCTCCAACACAAAATATTCAACTCATTCCCTCCACTCCCGCAAATGGTTTTGTTCAATTCCACCCAATCCCACTTTGACCAATCCCTTCGAATCTGACGTGAGATTTGACCAATCCCTCCCATTCCCTCAGAGATTTTCACTAATCCCACTCACTCCTATAGCAGTTTTGTCCAGTTCCACCCACTTCCACAGTTTGACCAATCCTACTTGCTTACTATCTGTTGCACATGAGGCTTTTGCACATGAGGCTTTTTTTTTCTGCTTGCAGTACAGAGACTGGGTTCACTTCCACATCCACCAGCGATCAGAACCGCCATTCAGTCGAGGTGAGTAAGCAGATGTCTTTTAGTAACTGCTGCGTCTACCTTCAGCTTGTGTGTGTTGTTTGTGGAATATGGCCAAACAGAAATGAAATTATTCTTCGTGTTCCTGTTTAGTTGTAGTAAATATCATTCTTTAACCCTACGTTTAGCTGTTTATCAGATTTCAGCACATAAAAGTGGATCGGATTTGTGGGTTAATGAGGGTTTTCTGTGAGGCTTGTAGCTAGTCTGTGAAGATGTGCTTGTGTGGATCTCATGCTAGCCTAGTGTTATTAGTAAAAAAAAAAAAAAATCATTGCAACCATCATAGGAATAGACTAAAGATTGGTACGTTCCTGGTTAGAAAAAACGAGACGTCATGTGGCGGTTCAACAGACAGAACTTTATTTTATGTATTCACTTTTGCCCCATGGCTTTTCTTCCCACGTACTCACGCTAGGGCACAAACCCGCCCGTGGCCCCGCACGTCTTCCCTCGATACCGATTTGGGAACCCTCGCGCAGAGGAACACCTTCACTCAGCATCCACCACTTTACCACAAAAGTCGCCATATACACCGTCAGCTCTGCACATTCAGTGCCACCCAGATGAGAATGGGTTCTCTTTGTAGTGTGGTTTCCTACTTAAACCAAATTTAGGAGGTTTTCCTTGCCATTGTCAGCACTGGCTCGCTCATCAGGGAACAATTATAAGGGACAAACTTATAGGCAGTAAACTCGCACGTTCTTTTATACCACCTTATAACCGCTATGTCTGTTTAAAGCTTCGAGACTTAAGTCCATTGTAAAGGCGCCATACAAATAAAAATTAATTGATTTGGATTGAACTACCATGCCGGGTAGAGCAGTTGGAGTAACTCGTGGAGAAAACAGTTTTTAAAAAAGGGCTGATCCGTCTAATAGTTGTCTTGCTGTTTTCTCAGACTCTGGATCCGACTGGATTTACCTTCCCACATCAGTACAGCCAATTGGCTCTAAACATCTTCACTGACACTTTCGACCTCAACTCGGCCTTGACCTCTGAGGATGGTGAGAACCGCCGGGAGCGTGAGATGTCTTCACGCCATCGCTACATGGCCAGACAACCTCGGGGACGCCCCGTTCCCCGGAGACAAGGGACACGGCACGAAGGAGTTCCCACTTTAGAGGGGTGAGGACAGGGAAAGGACAAGCAGTTATTGCCAAGTGGTGCCAACATTTAAGCAGATGGCATGTTGTGCCAAGGCATTTTAGTTTAAATGGTTGATTGCTGTCTGGGCTTATTTCTATTCATTGTTTTTTATCAACACATTTGAAAGGTCGCGCTGTGTCCCCTGCACTGATGTTAAAGAAAATCTTTTTTAAGTGCCTGTTGACTCAGATGGAATAAAAGCATTTGTTTTTTTTTCTGGTCTTTCCACAGGATAATTCAGCAGCTAGTGAACGGAATCATCGCACCAACAGCTATGCCAAATATGGGAATAGGACCATGGTACATTAATGCAGAATTCACACTTATTCGTTTACTTTTCCTTTACATTTTCACCCTTTAAATGTCTGATCTTTTAATTATTATTTATTATATTGTTTTGTTTTGGTTTAGGGGAGTGCTACATTCGAATCCAATGGACTATGCATGGGGTGCCAACGGCTTGGACGCCATTATTACACAGGTATTACACTTGATAAAATTCTTCATATCCAAAATTGCCCTTTTTTCCCCTAAAAAAAATGGAAGCGAAGATAGATAAGATATAGCTTTATTCGTCCCATTGTAGACATTGTAGAAATATATACATCTCCATGTGTCAATACAAAAGAAAAACAAACAAATAATACAATTACACTTTTGATCAAATTGCACATAATATACACAGTTTAAAAACGGTGTTATTGCAATAAAAGTTTTGTTATTGCACAGTTAAATAAACACTATTAACAGTGTGTATTATGGTGACTGGAAGCAGCTCTGATTGTAAAGTCTAACAGCAGCAGTAAAGGATATGGAGTTACATATACATTATATTATTATATACATTTTTATAAATATGTCTGAGGTTAAATATGGTGTATTGGTTAACTAATAAATGATTAAATGTCACTGAATTGAAATCTTGATGAAAAAAACCCCCAGTATATTATTTAACTAAATCGGCAGTTACACATTTTGGGATATATTGATTTTTTTTCCTCTCGTCTTCCCACAGTTATTAAATCAGTTTGAAAATACGGGTCCACCTCCTGCAGACAGAGAAAAGATCAAAAACCTCCCGACAATTCAGATCACAGACGAGCATGTGGGTGAGTCGACTGCCAGCAGAGCGTGTTGATTACTGCTGCATTGTGGGAGGATATGAAGAAACATCTTGACTGTTTTTTGCTCCTCTGCGTTAATAATTTTGCTTGTGTAATACAAGCCGTGATAGTGGCAAAAGCCGGTTCGGTTGGTAACCACAGATCCCATTTACATGAGATTTGCCTGCATTGCCAGCTTGAGTTTAAGCACTTTGTTTGTTGTAATGCAAAAATAAAATGTTTACTAAGTGTTTACTAATAATATAAACTGATAGCAGGAACCATAAAACAGGCTCGATAGCTCAATATCCTCCACTCCAACACATGCAAACCCATCTTTATATCTGTGACTGAAACCGTGACAATCCACATGTTCAGGAATATGAACAGCACGGTCCAGACGTCTATGGTTGGACATGGTTTGGTACCTGCCACAAGTAAGATGCTTTGGTGACAAAGCTGGTGTCTGTGTGTGCTGCAAAAATGTGCAGAAGCACCTCTATTTGCATTATATTAGATATCAAAATACGAATGCATTGTTGGTTTTTGAGACACATCCCTGTTTCTTTAGTTCATATGCAACAAACTGGGTAAAATGCAAGATCACACTGGACCGTGAATGATTAGAAGGAGGTTCTGTTGACAAATGAGTCCAAATTTGACATTTTTGGCTCTAACAGTGTTACTTATGTAAGATGGAGAACAGGAGAGAAGATATTAGCAGACTGTCTCACACACAGTCAAACATGGAGTTGGACGCTTAATGGCTTGTGGCTGTTTTGGAGCAGGGACGGTTGGAGTCTTGTTCCAGGTGAAAAGAACACTGAGCCAACATGGCTTCCATTCAATACTTTAACACTATGCAATTCCATCTGGACTGAAGCTTATTGGAACCAACTTCACCATACAACATAAAACATGACACGAAGCATATTCTCAAGTGTTAAGTGTTATTTAGAGAGCAAGCAGTCGTCTGGAATGTTATCTATCATGGAATGGCCTGCTCAGTGCCACCGAAATCCTATTGAACTGCTCTGAGAGGAACTGAATCACAAGGTCAGAATGAAATCTCCAACAAGTGAAGAACATCTTCAGCATGTTGTTCAAAAGGCATGGCAAAGTATTTCAGCCGAATGTTTGGAGAAACGAACGTGTCAGACGGCGAGAGTGTGTAAAGCTGTTGTTCATGCCGAGGGAGGATTTTTTTTCAATGAAAATAAAGTTGCACAGTTATATATCAATTTTTCGAAAGTAAATCTTCATACTATAAAATTATTCAGTTTGTTGCATATAAACAAAAGGTACATGTATGTGTCTCTCAAAAACAAAAGGTATTTCCAAACTTTTGGAATCTATATATATATAAAGCTCAAATACCGCTGACTGACTCACTCACTCATCACAAAATCTCAAAAACCACTGAACGGATTGCAATGAAATTTGGAACATACCTTCCTCTTGGGTCTTAGGTGCTCACTAAGAAAGGGTTTTCAAAAATTCGCCCTGGATCGTGGCTAACTCGCGAAAAACACGATTTCTCACGCATTGTAAATTCTTCGAAATAACATTACGGATCCTAATGAAACTTAGTACATAGTACATAATAAAAATTATTTTCAAAGTAGTTTGCCCTGTATCGGTACTACAAAGGGGCAGTACGTTATTTGTTGACGTTACGTTCTGATCTCTGATCATCCAGTCCTGCTCAGTGCTTACTGCTTATTGCCATATTGTTTAGCGTTCTGCCTTCCGTAGCGAAGCACGGGTACTTTCAGCTAGTATAATATATAATATATTCACTATATAATATAATTCTTGACTCTGATTGGTCAGATGGGGTAATTTTCTTTAACAGCTGCACTGGCACTGGACTCTCGTCCTTGTGTGTTAATGTCTTTAGAGCAACCACTAATTCACAGGGTGAAGCTATTTTTTTTCCATACAAAGAAATTAAACTTAAGAGACGATGGTTAATTAGTCAATTAAAACTGTCAGCAGTGTAGCTACAACTTTACCCACAAGGGAAGTCTTGATGAAGGGGGGATTGTGTTTTACTGTTAATAACTACTATAAGTGATCAAACAGGAACTACCTTGTTTTATGGCTTTCATGTTTAATGTAACAACAAACTGATAAAAATGTACAACGCGAGTGGTCATAATGCCGCCGCACTTCTGGTTATTTAATTATAACAGAACATCCTGTTTTGCGGTACACGTTACCTCGCTAGGGATTCGTGTTTATTTCTCTTTCTCCGACATCCGAGCCAGCATTTTGTGTTGATGTCAGCCAGTTACTGATACCGCACATCCGTCTCTAATGTAAAGCCTAACAGTGTTCGAGCACTTGTTGACTTGATTAAAGAATTTGCCTCTGACCTCGACCGACGTCGAGAGCTCGGTTTTCCAATCATCATTACCTAATGATGAACATTGTTTTTGTGCAGGAGATAGTTTAGAATGTCCTGTGTGTAAAGAAGACTACAGCGAGGGAGAGAGCGTTAGACAACTTCCATGCAACCATCTCTTTCACAACGACTGTATAGTGCCCTGGCTCGAACAGGTAATTCTTCTTATCTGCTCCTCTTCTTCATTTAAATACTGTATTTGTACATGTTTTGGTTTGTAAGTAGGCAGTGTTTTATTCTAAAATGTCCTGCTTTACATATTCCACACAACTTAGGGCTGCATGATATTTCAAAATGATTCAAATATTGCATACATACATATCTTGATTATGCATATCGCATATTTATATATATATATATATATATATATATATATATATATATATATATATATATATATATATATATATATATATATACATACATAGTCAAAGCCACTTATCTCGACCTCGGTTAACTCGCCAACCCTATTAAGTCGTCATTTTTGAAGTGGAACTGCCAAATTTTCACTTTGTCTTAGCATTTTTTTAATCGGTTATGTCGACGAACCCTAATATCTCGAGCACAAGGGGGGCAAATTTGCCACTTAACGTCGGTTATCTCGATCCCCCATGACCGGCTTTTGCCACGTCACCATCTCACTACCGTATTTTCGCGTATATAAGACGCGTCTTATAAAAAGTTTTACATACCCCTCACCCAGGGTGCGTCTTATATACGCAAAAATACGGTAGTGAGACGGCACTGTGCAGCCGCAGAACAACTTGCGGAAGTGGCGGAAAAATCAAGCCTTACAGATGCTACAGGTGTAGGACACTTTTCAGAGCTGTGTGTCAGAGTGAAATGACTCTGACACATGAAATGTTGACACTGTTTAGCTTTTTGTAAAAAACGAACTACACCCCGCACGGTTTTTGTGATTTTGTAAGAGATCTTTGTGTTTGCAATGTTGGAGAATTATAATAAAGGTTTGTTTTGAGAATCGACGGTGGTTTGTATTGTATACTGGTAAATCTCTGCTGTTAGTTGGTGCACGTATGTTAATATATTGCCGCCATATTGGTTTTCGTTTATCTTTTAATTTGATAAGGAGGACACCTGACAGGGTGTCCAGCTGATAACTCATTGTGACTGTCTTGTGTGTCTTTCTCCACAGCACGACACATGTCCGGTTTGCAGGAAAAGCTTGAGCGGCCAGAACACAGCCACAGATCCTCCTGACTTATCAGGAATGAACTTTTCACCTTCCACATCATCATTGTCCTCCCCCAGTTCCCCCAATAACGAGAACGCTGCCAACAACTCTTAAAAACCCCTCAATTCCTTCCTGACACACGCATATACACACTAACACACACACATGCACATAAAACCCACTTAAACCCGATGGTCTTGAGTGCATCCTTTAAGAGGCCAACACCTTTTTCTCATCATTACCTTCAACATCATTATCATACAACTTCCTGTAACACATGCCAAAGGACATGTTGACAAGCAAAGAGTTGAGAAGACACCAACACACACACACACACACACACACACACACACACACACACACACACACACACACACACACACACACACATCACCTTCATCTGTATTTCGATACCTTTTTTTTTAATTATTATTATTTAAAACTGGAGCATGATCGTTCCTCTTTCTTTTTTTTTTTTTTTTAACGCATGACAAGCAGCCCTGTATGAACAGGGATTTTAATTCAGAAGTGACTGTGGGGTCAAATAAAGTAAAAAGGGATGATTAGAGTCAGGTAACGTATAAAGAACTCTTGCAGGCACTCACACACACATGCTCACACTTAGTCAACTGCAGGATTTGAATGTCATTTTAATAGAGACTGTTCTGTCTCTCATTCCTATAAAGGGAACCATTCAAGCATTTTTATTTCTCTAGTTTTTATTTTAATGGTTTTTATAAATGTGTGTGTGTGTGTGTGTGTGTGTGTGTGTGTGTGTGTATAAAATCTCAGCAGCTGAGAGGTGTACTCTGTGAATACGCATATAGCGATATTTATTGAGGCAAAGAACAAATGAGAAAATGGACGAACACTGAACAAAAAGGAGGTAACTGATCTCGAGTTTGTCTCAAGTATTTATTTGCACAATATTTTATTCTCCTCACGATTAGAACAGAGACCGGGTGTGAGTACTGCAGGTACAGTGCATTTGGTTAATTTTTTCTCCCCACATTTTGTTATGCTACAGCCTTATTCCAAAACGGATTTTATTCATTATTTTTCTCAAAATTCTACAAAACAAAAAACTTCATAATGACAACGTGAAAGAAGTTTGCTTGAAATCTTTGTAAACGAAACGGGCTCCCATATGAATCTTCTCCTCGCCCCGCTCTGTTTTCTCCCCGTTCCTCCATTCTTCTGTAGCGTCTTCTGTGTTTCCTGTCCAGAGCGCTCCAGAGTTTAGTGGGTGGTGCGTCAGTAATAATGGTCCGTGGTTTAATATTTGTTACTCATGGTCTGAGAGTCCTTCAGGTGCCTCTTGGTAAACTCCAGGTGGGCTGTCATCTGCCTTTTACTGAGGAGTGCTGCAGATGTGGTTGTTCTTCTGGAAGGTTCTCCTCTCTCCACAGAGAAACGCTGGAGCTCTTTCAGAGTGACCATCGTCACCTCCCTGACTAAGGCCCTTCTCCCCTGTTCACTCAGTTTAATTACAGGTGGGTTCTGATCAAGTTGTAGAAACATCTCCAGGGGGATGCACCAATTTTGTGTCATGGTAAAGGCTGTGAATACTTTTTTAAATTTTCAATAAATTTGCAACAATTTTAAATCCATTTCTTTCTCATTGGCATTATGGGATATTTGTAGTATTTTGAGAAGAATTATAAACGTAATTTATTTTGGAATAAGGCTGTAACATATGTGGAATAAGTGAAGCGCTGTGAATACTTTCCAGATGCTCTGTAGAAAAATCACAAATGTTTTATTCAAAAACGTTTTTTTTATTTTTTTTTATTTTACTTAGATTAAAACACCCTCTATTTTTTCCTTCATCCTCGATCAGAGTAATTATTGTTATATATTTTAGTTTTTTTTTTCTGGTAAATAAATCATTTAGTTTATTCGAATAAAAAAAAAAAAAAAAAGGAAGAACATTCGGTATTGTCTTTTAGGAAATGTGAATAATTAAAAAGAACATTTTGTCTCATGAATAATACCACTTTGGTGTTTCTGCTCAGGGTTTTATGAAGAAGAAGAATAGCCTATATTTGTCACATATACATTACAGCACAGTGAAATTTTTATTCTTCGCATATACCAGCTTGCTTAGAAGCTGGGGTCGGCCATGATACGGCACCCCTGGAACACAGAGGGTTAAGGGCCTTGCTCAAGGGCCCAAGAGTGGCAGCTTGCCGATACCAGGGCTTGTATGGTAGATGTATGGTGCTATACATCTAAATAGACCTTACACAGATCAGGCATAACATTATGATCAGTGAAGTAAATAACACTGATTATTTCTACATCATGGCACCTGTTAGTGTGTGGGATAAATTAGGCAGCAAGTAAACATTTTGTCCTCAAAGGTTTGTGTTAGAAGCAGGAAAAATGGGCAAGTGTAAGGATTTGAGTGAGTTTGACAAGGACCAGACTGTGATGGCCAGACGACTGAGTCAGAGCATCTCCAAAACTGCAGCGCTTGTGGTGTTTCCGGTCTGCAGTGGTCAGTATCTATCAATAGTGATCCAAGAGTGGTGAACCTTCGACAGGATTATGGGCGGCGGAGGCTCATTGATGCACGTTGGGAGCGAAGGCTGGACCGGGTGTTCTTCACCTCAAATTGCTAAAGAAATGAATGCTGTTAATGCTCAATGGTCAGGACTGTTTAGGCAGCAAAACGGGACCAACACAATATTAAGCAGGTGATCATAAAGTTCTGCCAGATCAGTGTATAAGTTCAAACCAAGTTTACTTATACCACAGTAATGTTAAATTCTTGAATCTGATTGGTCAGAAGGTGCTGATTAGGTTTCTATAAGAGCAGCTCAGACAGTAGTCCTAGCCAGAGGTGGGAAGTAACGAAGTACAAAGATTTTTCTGGTATCAGAAGGAATAGGATAAAAGGCCAGGAAATATGGGGTTAACGTGGATGAGACAGAGGGAGTCAGTGATGTAAACATGACTGAGAACAGAGACATTCCTAATCAGTGGATGTTCAGCCTGGATACATTCATTAGGTAACAAAATGTAAAATTCGTTTTGTATAATTATATTAATTAGGGCGTTAATTATGCGTTAACGTAAATTCAGCCGTAATACACACAATTAACCTTTAGGGGTCGACAAAAGCGTCGGCACGTTTTGTGGCTTTGTGAACTTACAATATTTTTTTTATTGTAAAGATAAGAGCAATACATAATTCGAATCTGTGAAGGGTCTACTTGTATTTGTACACACTCATAATAACAAAACGTTGTGCTTTTGTAAAATAAAGAAAATAGACAGGGTGTGCTTTCTGCCGTCTCTGTCATCTCTTCACAGACACGCAAATTGAACAACCTGAATCTCAGTAAATTAACACCTCGGATTAATAATAACATAAATATATGAATAAAAAGTTCATGTCCATGCTGATTTGAGTATTAAAAACTTAAAAGGTATTAATTTAAGGTACATTTAGAACAGATACAAATGTTCGATTAAGCTGCGATTAATCGTGAGTTCACTCACGATATGATCTTGATATTAATCACGATTAAATATTTTACTAGTTTGCCGCACATTAATATGACGTGAGGTCCAGTTACCAGCGTGACACTAAAACAGGAAGTAGTAATGGCTACAAATTTTACTTAAGTACGTCAGAGCCCAAACTTCTTTACTTTAACTTGAGTGAAAAAGTAGTCAATACTTCAACTTTTACCTGAGTATTTTATCTCAGAGTATCTGTACTTCTGATTAAGTGAAGGATGTGTGTACTTTTGGTCCTAGCTGTACTTTAAATCACAGGTTTATATTCATTAGAAGTGTACATTAAAATGTTCTTGCTCTCTGTTTTTATTGTTGGATAATTTCTATGTTTCGAATGTCTCCTGAAAAATCATTTCAGCAACTGGTACGTCTCTAGATGGTTCGGGATGTTTTGCGCTGTCGGCATCTACTTCTTTGAAGGTCCATAATCTTCATGAGGTGGGACACGACTGGAGCTCAGGATGGGTGAAGAAAGAGAAGCAGTGGAGAGGAATTAGCGTAGCTGCTGCTCATAATATTACCAAGCTAAAGTTTGATAATGTGCATTTGATCAGATGTAATGGAGCACAAGGTTATGATGTTTTATGATGTTATGAGAAGCCTCTAAAAAGATACGTTTTTAATTTGTGCTTGAACTAGGAGAGTGTCTGAGCACCAAACACTGTCAGGAAGACTATTCCAAAGTTTAGGAGCTAAATGTGAGAATGTTTGAACGCCTTCCGTCGACTTTGCTATCCTAGGAAATACTAGCTAATTTAGCCGAACTAGCTAGAGAAGTCTAGAGTTTTGAGATCTCAAAGATCGTGATGGATTGTAGCGTGTTAGAAGACTGGATAGATACATGGAAGCCGAACCATTTAGTCTTTTGTAGGTAAGTAGCAGTAGTTTGTAGTCGATTCGAAACTTATCAGGTAGCCAGTATAGGGATGTGAGGATTGGGGTTATATGGTCATATTTTCTCGACCTTGTGAGAACTCTGGCTGCTGCATTCTGGACTAACTGTAGCTTGTTTATTAATGATGCAGGACATCTACCTAGTAATGCATTACAATAGTCCAGTCTGGAGGTCATGAATGCATGAATGAGCTTCTCTGCATCAGATACAGGTAGTCGTCAACTTACCTTACGACCATTCGACTTTACGACCACAATCACTAGCCACGGCGCACGACAGCGCGTATCAGCTTTCAGCATAATTTCACAGTACTGTACATATAGCCTACTCTACTTACGACCAAAATCGTGTTACGACCGGTCTGTCGGTCCCAATCGTGTATAGACAACATGTTTCTTAGCTTAGCAATATTTCTAAGATGGAAGAAGGCTGTTTTTGTAATGTAGGTGATATGATGTTCAAAAGACAAGTTGCTTTATAAACTAACTCCCAGGTCTTTTCCTGTTCAACTAGTAGTTACAGTAAATCCTTCTAAATGCAAGTTAAACTGCTGGAGCTTCTGTGTACTGGTTTTTGGGCTGATGAGCAATATCTCTGTCATATCAGAATTGAACAATAGAATGTTATTGGGGCTTTGCTCGTGTTTTCCGCTGCTGCTGCATCCAGGGTCTGTGGTGCCCCGGTGCCGGAGTGAACGATACCTGGGCGGGCCGTGTTCTAGGTGCGCAGGGCCTGGGCAGAGAAACTGCAGAGAATTTACCTGGGACGAGTGAGCGTCCGCCTGGGATGATTCCAGTGCAGCTTTCTGCTCTCGCAGCTGGACCTGCTTTATATGTAGGTCATGGATCTGTTTCTCCTGAATGACATTTTAAAAGATTAAAACTTGTTCCAATTAGACCAGGCTTTATTTTAACTCAAATACGTAGGAATTCGAAGCAAACACAGGCCTGTCCATGTACAAAAGCTGAACTCCACCAGCTCCAACTCCACCGTGTGCAACTCGAATGAGTCCTCACCCGTGCGCGAAGGCAAACACACAACCGACATAATGCATATAATAGCGAGTAGAGTTGAGAAACTGTGTGCGGCAACGTAGTGGTATTCGCAAGTCAAGAAGACAATTGTTCAAGACTATTTAAGTGGAAAAAACATAGAAAAGTTTAAAGAAGGAAAATGCCAAATCTCACAGCAAACCACTCAAAAACAGGAAGCCAGGAGTCCAAACAGAAAACAGGAGATGAAGCCATTCATTCACTTTCACCATTTGAAAGTGAAACTCGCAGTCAAACAGTCAGGTCTCTGCCCTGCCGCGGGTTTGAGGTAAGGTTACAATGTACTCTGTCCAAGTTTAGGTGGCGATGTTAACACCTGGGAAACAAGAACATCGACCAAAAAAAAAAGGCCTCACTTGACTCGGATCAGCCCAGAATTCGTATATTTTGGCGTCGGCTGCAACGCTTAAGATCTGAGTCCATTGCAACTAATTTACAGATGTAATCCAAATGTAATGGAATCCATTAGTGTTTCCATAGTGACTAATTCACAACAGTAATCCAAACTTAACATGTTTTTGTCAGTTTATACATTTCCACGCATTTCTTGAAGACACTTTAGTTTTCGAAAAAGGTCTCCGGTGTCAGTGTTTTTGTCACACTATTTTCATCATGGGACAATCTGTCAAACAAGCCGTGTCCCATTTCTGCTTTATTCACTAAAGTAAAAAAAGAATGAGAAAAGGATCAATAATAGCTGTTATAGCACAAGGTATAAAATTCACTGTCCTGGTTTGAGGTTGTTATGTAACTATAAAAGGATAAAAAAAAAAAAACCCATCCTGTACATAAATACATTTTGAAGTTATAGTACAAGAAAAACAATTAGTTCAGTATGTGATTTTTTCAGTGTGCCTGTCGTGGGCTTTTTTTTAACATTGCCACTGAATAATATCACGTCATTTGCACTTCAAACTAAATCACTTTTGCACCGCTGCACACACACAGACAGGTTGCTGTACACACACACACACACACACACACACACACACACACACACACACACACACACACACACAGACAGGTTGCCTGACACACACACACACACACACACAGGTTGCTGTACACACACACACACACACACACACACACACACACACACACACACACAGGTTGCTGTACACACACACACACACACACACACACACACACACACACACACACACACACACACACACACAGGTTGCTGTACACACACACACACACACACACACACACACACACACACACACACACACACAGGTTGCTGTACACACACACACACACACACACACACACACACACACACAGACAGACAGGTTGCTGTACACACACACACACACACACACACACACACACACACACACACACACACACACACACAGAGACAGGTTGCTGTACACACACACACACACACACACACAGACAGGTTGCTGTACACACACACACACACACACACACACACAGGTTGCTGTACACACACACACACACACAGACAGGTTGCTGTACATACACAGACAGGTTGCTGTACACACACACACACACACACACACACACGCACACACACACACACACACACACACACAGACAGGTTGCTGTACACACACACACACACACACACACGCACACACACACACACACACACACACACACACACACACACACACAGACAGGTTGGTGTGTTCTCTTAGCTGCACAGCTGTGTGAGAAACAGTCGCTGTTATCAACTCGTCTCTAGCTGCTACTTCTGGTGGCCCATTTTTAGCTCACTTATCTTTGTGTCTGACGTCCTCAACTTTCACCGCACACAGGAGTCTCACCGTATCAGTTTTTCATTTTAAAACAGCAATCAATTACAGAATAATTAAAATACAATTACAGCATTTGGCAGATGCCCTTATCCAGAGCTTATCCTATTTATATCTATTTTAAAGAATAAACATGAGCAGGTAAAGGGTTAAGGGCATTGCTCACAACCTTTAGGCAAATATTTAAGATGAAGGATTTATAGAATAGTAATTTAAGGTTTATTGCTAATAGACTAGACTGAACACTGAGTCAGCTTTTGTACATGGACAGGCCTGTGTTTGCTGCGAATTCCTACGTATTTGAGTTCAAATAAAGCCTGGTCTAATTGGAACAAGTTTTAGTCTTTTAAAATGTCATTCATTTAAGAGGATGTTTTACATTTAACTCACCTAACATTTATCTTATTTACACAGCTGAGCAGCTCTGGGGTTAAAGGTCAGGCTCAGGGAACTTGAAGTCACTGGGATTTGATCTCACAACCTTTGGAGCCAAAGTGTAATGTCTTAACCACTAAACCAGGGGTTTAGGTCACGGGCCGAACAGGATAAACATTTATTATACACACAATGTTTTTTTTTTTTTAAATAAATATGAATAAAAAAAGACAGGAATATTATTTCAGAATAAATCAACTTTAAATAACCTAAAATAAAAAATATATCCAGTGAAATTAAACAAGTTGGAAATATGAACATGCTGCAAAAAAATACCCTGAGAATATAAATAAAAGTTAAATATAAATAAAAGTTAATTTTGTTTTAATTCATTTTTTTATAGCATAAGAGCAAAGAAATCTGCTTTGATTTGTTTTTATTTTAACAAATCAAAACATTTCTTTGCTCTTATGCTATAAAAAATTTAAAACCTTTAAATCACTTCAAATATTTTGCTCTCCATAAAAATCTCTCCTGTCAAACACCAGACCTTCATCATGCAGCTCTTCAGAAGCTCTCGCTCAGTAAATGGCTGATATGGCTCTGATTTCTCCTCTGTTTTCACACCAGCTTCACTTTGTGATTGTTCTCTGGTGAAAAACGTCTGCTGAAATGTCAGATTCTTCATTAACTCTTCTACTTTCTGGATCTTCTGCTCTGCATTCAGGTTTTTCAGCTTCCTGATGTTTTGTCTCGTAGTTCCGTCTTACATTCAATTCCTTAATTACAGCCACATTCGCTCCACTAATAACACACACGTGTTTACCGCCAGTGTCAGTAAACATAAACTCAGATTCCCATCGGTTTTAAAAAGCTCTGTTTTCAGAATTAACGTTTTTCTTGGCCATTGTGAGGGGCTTCACAATAACTTTACAATAGGGTTAAAGACATCAACAGAAGTTTGACTTGATTGACGCGGGAATGTTCCCAGGTAGCCTAGCGTTCGGTAAGGCAGCTGAAGCGCTGCATTATGGGACATGTAGTTTGTGTTATCAGCAGAATCGTTTACTTAAGTAGAAGTACAGATACTCATGTTTTAAAATACTCCAGTAGAAGTACTGACTACACTTTTTACTACACTATATATATATATATATATATATATATATACACACACACACACACACACACACACACACACACACACACACACACACACACACACACACACACACACACACACAGTACAGACCAAAAGTTTGGACACACCTTCTCATTCAAAGAGTTTTCTTTATTTTCATGACTATGAAAATTGTAGATTCACACTGAAGGCATCAAAACTATGAATTAACACGTGGAATTATATATGGAATTATATACATAACAAAAAAGTGTGAAACAACTGAAAAATGTCATATTCTAGGTTCTTCAAAGTAGCCACCTTTTGCTTTGATTACTGCTTTGCACACTCTTGGCATTCTCTTGATGAGCTTCAAGAGGTAGTCACCTGAAATGGTCTTCCAACAGTCTTGAAGGAGTTCCCCGAGAGATGCTCGGCACTTGTTGGCCCTTTTGCCTTCACTCTGCGGTCCAGCTCACCCCTAAACCATCTCGATTGGGTTCAGGTCCGGTGACTGTGGAGGCCAGGCCATCTGGTGCAGCACCCCATCACTCTCCTTCTTGGTCAAATAGCCCTTGATGCCTTCAGTGTGACAACTCTTTGAATGAGAAGGTGTGTCCAAACTTTATATGTTCTGTACTGTATATGTTTCTAAAAGTATTGGGTCACCTGGTCATAAGTATGGTATGTAATTTTTAAGCATTAGCAATTTCATTTAACAGTAGGGGGGGGATAATGAATATTAAATTTCTCATGAGCAATTTTTGAAGGGGACACAAATAATACAGTCAAATTGTACTTACAGTATAAAGACACAGTGTCCCCACAGTGAAACACTTTGTTTCTATCATTATTATTGTAGCATGGAGACTGCGTCAATTACAATAGTAATTCAAACCTCTTTACATAAATAAATAAAACAATCATAAAAAAAAAAATCACAACAATAAAAGCAAGGAATAAAAAGAAGGTTTAACATTTTATTTACAAATTAATTAAAACACTTAAGAACAGAATAGAATTTGATTATACAAAGAAATACAGTGGGGTCAGTTCGGACGTAGCAAAGTGCTTATTTAGTAAATGCACAGATAAACAATATGCTAATGTTAATGTTAAATTAACATTATACCAAGTCGTCCCAAATAAAACACTGCATGGGAAACGGCTTTGGTGTGTTAGTGTCAGTGCACTATGCTACAAGCTATTAAACAAGCTAACGTTCACTAGATAAGTCATATTTTAATCGCTAATAGAGCAGATTCATGGAAAATTAAAGAGAATCGCTTTATTTAAAGTGAATAAAATACCCTAGTTAATGGAGTTGAACATTAATTGAGCCGCAGACACACACCTGACTCGAGTGTGTAGAGTAGGTGAGATGAACTGGGAAAGCAGGCAGTGGGTCAAACCACTGTGAGGAAGGGGGCTTTATTTTTTTATTTTTTGGGGGGATTTTCTACTTACACAATTATTGTAGGTATTTTAGGTATACACACATATATATATATAAAAATCAGACAATGTGATTTTCTGGATTTTTTTTACTAATTTTGTCTCTCATAGTTGAAGTGTGATGAAAATTACAGGCCTCTCTCATCTTTTTAAGTGGGAGAACTTGCACAATTGGTGGCTGACTAAATACTTTTTTTGCCCCATACAATATATATAATCGTGTGTATATATATAACAATGATAATGATAAAGTGGTAGTAAAAAATAGTGCATATATTTAGATTTGGATCGAGTGATGTTCGTTTAAATGTAAAAGCAAGAATAAAAAAATCTGGGGTGCCATTTAAATTGGGCTGCATGAAATATCAGTTTTTATCGACTGCAACCGTTATAGTGAAATGGATTAAATTAGTATCAGTAGCAGTGCTATAGGGACACATTACTGTATGAAATAATTATAGCATCAGACTGAATTCCTGAATGGTGAGTAAATTCATTTCTTTTTTTTATTATTAAACCAGCAATTTCTGGTGATGGACTCCGATTTGGTCTTTTCTCGGTGGTAGATTTTTCCTCCACACTAGATGCCCACACACACACAAACACACACACAGACTCATACACACACAGAGCTCGAGTGTTGCCGATATACTAATGAGGCCCCTGAGTCCTGAAACCCCCTGAAGTACTCCATGACTCATTCCTCTTGTGCAGTGTGTGTGGCTCGAAGGTCAAACGTAGCTTGTGGCGCACAGCTACAGGAGATTGTCTCACTCATTATCCCATTACATGTTTGTAATGTGTGATAACGACGCGCTCAGCACTGATACTTCAGGCTTAGTGGAGCTGCATTCTCGGCTTATCGTGACAGCTGTGTGACTGATGTGCCGCTTCCCAGCTGCAAAGCTTTTTCTCGTGTTGGGTTAGTCACACAGGACTATTCCAATAGGTTAGCAATATAACACAATGTATAGAGATGTGGCCCAATGCGAAGATGAGATGCTGTTATCATCCTGAAGATGATAACTTTCCAAATTGTCCAAATTTTTTACATCGTTCGGCAGTATGCAATCAGTTGCATTATATTATCTGGTTGTCTGTGTCCAATCAAAATTGTCCTTAGTATGATATCCCAAGAATGCATGAAAGTTTGAAGAATTTAGTGTCAATCGAATTATTACTGCAACTAACAGACGAATTAATTTAAGGTCGTAGGAAGGTCACTGTACCCCTCAAAGCATTGGACACTAAAGACATTTGAGTGAGTTTGAGCTAGACATTTTTTTTTATGACAAATACAGGATATCAGATGCCTGAAATTTCCTGATATTTACAGGAAAAAGGTTTAAACAGCTCCATACCCTTCAATTAAACCCATTTTGGGAACATTTTGGAACTGGATTGGTGTTGCTTGTTGCTCAGGTGTGTCCTGTTAGATGTGCTGTTTAAACAATAAATAGCTCTGAATCGCAACTCTTAGTAGGTGTCATGAGTTTTATCTGTAGAGACTGGATATTTTTTTTAAGCTGAAAAAGATACTTGAGCAGAGCTAGCCAAATTGTTTTATTGGGTATAACTAAAACAACATTTTGGAATTTCCTGCAAAAAAAAGAATACACTGGTGTACTAATAACTAGAAATAGAACAGGTGAGCCAAAGAAAACAGCACCAGCTGTTAATGATCCAGTCATTGTGAATGCTATAAAGAAAAAAACCCAAAACAGCAATCAGGGACACCACTACAAACCTCCAGATGTCAATCCAGTATTCAAAGAACAGCAGAAATACACTATATTGGCATATGTATAGTATGGACAAAAACAACTGAACAGATTAGACCAACCAACCAACCAATCAATCAACCAACAAAACAATTAAATGATAAAGGTGTGTGGCAACATTTTAACATTTAGAGATATTGCTGTACAGATCTTGCTAGTTTCTTTATTTGGGTATTTTCTTAACATTTTATGAACCTGTTAACTCCACCTCAAAGCACGACAAACTCTTATTTTTTTCTTGAAAATACAATTTAGACAGGTATGAGATATTGGTAAGAGTTATACTTGTCAAAGTTTTATATTTATATAAAAGATTGAAAATCATTTCCAATGGCAGCAAAAGGCGATGTGAAAAAAATCTCAAATGGCTTCTCTAAACAAATTTGAATTCAAGCAAAGAAATCAGTTTTTCTTGAATATTTAGAAGCTCAAATATAAACTTTTGGTTGTTGAAAACTATGATATTTCTTTCTTTATTTAAGACATGTTTGATTAGAACCTCCCTGGATTCTACATCCCCAAAAAGATTAGCTTTTTCTCTGTGATATTACATATTCAGGTGAGATTTATAGAAACACAAGCAGCCCATAGAGCAGCCAAACCGCCAATAAGCTGTTTAACTATATTTTAAAAGCATTAGCAGATGTTAAGTTTCACATTGTAGACTACCTTTAAAAAAAATTACTGCTTGATGGTGAATGAAGGAACAGTGTAGCTACTTAGCATAAGTAGGGCTTTTTGTATTTCGCATTCCACATCTGGGCCCAATTTGCTCATATATTTTCCTCTACTCTTCTGGAAAGATGTTTCACTAGATTTTGGAGCGTGCTTGTGAACATTTGCGTTCATCAGCCACTGATGAGAAACGTTCAGGAAACATTCTGGAACCAGAATTAGCCTTTACAAAGTGGCAGAAAGGAGAAGGAAAGAATCTGCTCATGATCCAAAACATGTAAGACTCAAAACAATGGAAAGTGTGGCTAACATTTTACACTTTATTCAAGATTTTGTAGAAATAGCACAAATCACCACATTTACAAACATTTAGAGAAGGTGCTTTATAACATGTTCCTTCTTCTTCTTCCGACTGCTTCCGTTGAGGGTCACAACAGCAGATCATCTGTCTCCATTTCACTCAACATCTGTGCTCTTTCAACCCAACCACCTGCATGACCTCCCTCACCATATCCATAAACCTCCTACTTGGCCTTCGTTTTTTTCCTCCTGCCTAGAGGCTCTATCCTCAGCATTCTTCTACCGATATACCTAATGAACCAAATCATCTCAATCGCGCATCTCTCACCCTTGTCTCCAAAATGTCCTACCTGCATGGTCCCTCTAATAAACTAGTTTCTAATCCTGTCCATCCTCGTTACTCCTGATGAAAATTGTAGCATCTTCAACTCTGCCACCTCCAACTCCACCTCCTGTTCCTGCTATAAAAGGGTCAGTATGAGGACTCTTAAACAGGCTTCACCTTGTATTTCTGGGGAAACGCTGCTGATGTGTCCCTATCACATAAGTTTCTGTGTAGGTCCCCGTTCAGAATGTAGTAACCAGTAGCTTTCCAGACCACCTATTTATTTTTAAAGAATATAATCTTGCTAATGGAGTGCAAGCCAAACAGGGACCACTTTAAAACAAAAAGTGCCTCCAATTGTGTGAAATTTCCAGAAATGGTTTAACCCATAAAAAAGAAGAAATGAACCATTTAGTACAAAGCCATATTAGATTATATCACTTGGTATATCAAATATAGATAGTTTTACTGTCTTGCTTGAATAGAAACTACAGTTAATAGAATGAGGATGAGCAAGAATGAGCCACTGTAAAAAAATTTTTTTACGCAACTCCCATTGATAAAACGTGTGATTTTGTTTAACATGCTCACTGCTGCAAGAGTTCTCTGGCTTGCAATTCTTGTCACGATATTGCTATTGTGAGTCCGTTATTCAGTATTGCTGTGTGTTTAGGAAACCTCGAGCACCGCCATTTCCAAGATTACATCTGCGTAGCACGTCTTCTTCTGTCTCAGGTTCCTGCGATCTCGTGCGTCTGGCTCACCTCCAAGATCAATCCCAGTCTCCTCTGCTTTTCTCGGAACTCTGCCTTTTATGCAAATGAAGCCCGGAGCATCACACTCCAGTGTGTCCAACCAGGAAGTGCGTGACGCTGCAGACACAGAGGAAACTGTGATTCAGTGTTATGCAGCTTTGTAAGGAATCAGTCAGAAGCAAGCAGTTGAAGAGGGGGAAAAAAAGAAGCCACTTGGGGAAACGGGATGCCTTGACGGCTCACCGATCCTTTTTAAGGCATCGCATGATGTGTGTCCTCGGCACGTGGAAGCCACGTTCTGGTCCACTAAGCTCAGACAACCTTTCAATGACATTGGCACGCGCCGGCTTTCTCAAGGTAAGCCTGCCTCCCTGCTGGGGGTAAATCTATGTCAGCTCAAGGAAACATCGTCCTGCATTCTTAAAGATCACTGATGGAAGATGCAGGATTGAATAATTCACTGAGCTTAATGGTAGAGTTGTCGGTTGGTGGAAGTCAGGTGCATGACTTTACTGTGCCATGTGTAGAGTTGACTCTGCGGAAGTATGTAAAGGCATGTCGGAGCTCCCGGCGATCTCAATGACCTCTGTTACAATTTCTTTTTTAAGGAATTGTTTAATTATGTTCTCTTGAATGGTTTGTTAGTGGTGTTTTTTTGTGTTTCTTTTTAATTGTTTAATATTATATTGTTTAATGAGTCCAGGATCTGGATGATATCTGTGACACTGTGTATCTTACATGTGAAGTCAAATATTCCAAAGAAATGGAGAAATGGAATACACTGCACACTAAAATCAAGTCCAGATCCAAAAATCTCAGAATCTTATTAAAAGTGCAGCCAAAAAAAAAGGTCAGATTCCTAACAAAAGTGTCCGATGATACACGCTGAAGCAATTCCCTATGCTCTCTAAGGGTTTCTGCTGCATTTTAGAGTCAATATGACTGAGATTAAAACAGGTCTGAGACTGACCACACTGATCTTCCCTTGTATTGTCTTGACTTGGGATGTAAACTAGCCTCCCATTTCTGTCACCAGGGGGCAGTAGGCTAATGTCATTGAGGGAAAACTGTCATTGAGAACATCCTCTATGACAAGGACCTCACAATGTCGATGCAATTTGTTTTATGCTGATTGCTCGAAACCTTTCTTAGCTAGTACAGGAGCATTTACGTAAACTCCGGTTATTATTAATGTTAGACAAAAACAACTGAACACATTAAACTAACCTGAAAAGAAACCAGCCAACCAACCAACCAACCAATCAACCAAACAAACAACAAAACAGTTCAATAAAAAAGGTGTGTGGCAACATTTTAACATTTAAAGATATTGCTGTACAGATCTTGCTAGTTTGTTTATTTGGGTAACATTTTATGAACCAGTTATCTCCACCTCAAAGCACGACAAACTCTTATTTCTTGAAAATACAATTTAGACAGGTATAAGATGTTGGTAAGTGTTTTACTTGTCAAAGTTTTAGATTTATATACAATCGCTTATATACAAGGCGATGTGAAAAAAAAAATCTGAATTCAAATCAAATTTTAATTCAAGCCAAGAAATCAGTTTTTCCTGAATATTTTGAAACTCAAATATAAACGTTTGGTGGGTGAAAACTATGATATTTTGTTCTTTATTAAAGACGTTTAAATAGAACCTCCCTGGATTCTACATCCCCCTAAAAAATCTTTTTTTTTTTTGTTTCTCTGGGATATTACATATTCAGATAAAATTATAAAAACACAGGTATCTTATAGAGCAGCCAAACCACCAATTAGGCTGTCTAGCTATATTTCAAAAGCATTAGCAGATGTTAAGTTTCACATTGTAGACCACCTTTAAAAAAAATTACTGCATGATGGTGAATAAAGGAACAGTTTAGCTACTAGTAAAGGTGGTCTACCAGTTTGACCTGCTGTTTCTGTAGCTGGGTTTTTCAGTAGGGTTGTATATTTCCAATGCAAAACAAAAAAACACCCAAACTTTAGACACCAGACTTTTGATGATCTAATCAAGGGGTTAAGGGGAAATTGTTTGCATTTAATATTTAGCTGAAATGTTACTTATTTGTCTACTCACATAAGGTGATGCATAAAAAGTTATAGCTTTGCACTGAGCAGCACACAGAAGGAATGAATTAATGAATGAATAGATGAAGGATTTTATGCATGATGCTTTTTAAGATTTAAAAAATCTGTCTCTCTCTCTCTCTCTCTCTCTCTCTCTCTCTCTCTCTCTCTCTCTCTCTCTCTCTCTCTCTCTCTCTCTCTCAATCAATCAATCAATCATTGGACTCTCTCAAGATTACCGGAGGCCAAATTTGATCCCGCGAGCACCATGGAGCGGAATGATCTTTCCCCCGGGTCTGGAGTGGCCGCGCAAAAGCCTGCAGTCGTTAGCGGTTGTGCTGCACCGCCGTCTCACTGCGCAAGCCTCTGCGACAGCAGACTGTCTAACCAGTGCGGCCCGAACAAGCACGACATCATGGAAGAGGCAGAGGATAGTGAAGAAGTGCCCAAGTTTCAGCACGCTCGACTCAGGCGTGCCGGTGCCACCGGAGGGGGTGGAGGTGTAGGAGGAGGCAATAAGATGCAAAACTTCGCCTCGGGAGGAGGAGCCGCGCTCAAGAGCTCCTCCATCGACGAGATCCAAGCGCTCCAAGACACTTCCGAGCTCGAGCAAGTGGAAGTGGTCGCTTCCTCGGACGCAGCAGTTAGGACGTTCGCGCCTGCGCGACTGAGTGATGCGACGGCACGCGACGATCCCGATCCCGGGAAAGCGTCTCCTCTAGCGCTCACGGTGGACGCCTGTAATGTTCCGGGAGAAGGAGGTGGCCACGGCGCAGCTCCGGTCTCTGTAATGAAGTGCAACAAAAACGGCGAGTGCAGGAGAGACTCGGGCACGGGAAGCTTGCGCTCAATTATGTCCAAGCAGGACAAGCAGGATGCGAATAAACGCGCCACAACCTCCTCAACTTCAGGCATGGACGCGCCCGCGGGTCCATCGGGCCCTGGAGACTCCTCCAGTCCCGCCGCCTTTCCAGACAAGAAGGACTCCAAGGTGTCGTTCTCCAATGCGCCGAGTCGGAAGGCGTCCGCTTCCATGCAGAGCCAGCAGCCCAGGAACTCCGTGACGTTCCTCAAGTCTGAGGATGGATCGCAGATTGTCCCCGAGGATGCTGAGGCGCGCGGGAGTCAGGCGAGCTTCATGCAGAGGCAATTCGGCAGCATGTTGCAGCCGGGGGTCAATAAATTCTCCTTACGAATGTATGGCAGCCAGAAAGCGGTGGAGAAAGAGCAGGAACGCGTCAAATCCGCCGGAAAATGGATCATTCATCCTTACAGCGATTTCAGGTAAGATATTTTTGAGGGGATTAAAAAAAAAGTTAAGCAGTGAACTCTACACTCCTTTATCATTCTGAAGGGAATGGAGTAAAAAAGTTTTTTTTTTAAGCAGAGGGTTTTAATTTTCTGAAGATTGCTTCAGCACCACAACGAGCGGACAGCTCCAAATCAGCTCAAAAATCTCATTCTCTATTGCTCATGGAGCATTTGATCTTTAACCCTTGTATCACATGATCTGTATTTTTCTCATCTTCTCAGAATTTTTTTTTGGGTGGCTGCTTAAGTTTACCTCAATCCTAACCTTTGCATAGTGCATACTCCAACCCTCTGTGTTGCAGTTTGAGCTATTGAATGGTACATGAAGGGTCCACTGGGGTCTCCAGATTGGGCTGAATTGTTTTTATTTTGTAATTTTTTTTAGATATATTCAGTAGCATAGGCAGGCTTTTAAACATGGAGCGCTTGGTAATGGTGTCCTTTCAGGGGAAACATGGTCAAAAGGTTTGTTCAAACACCTATACACCCACCACATCATTTAAATAACATGAGCTAGTGCTGGACAGGATTAAAAGAAGTGAGCTTTAAAATTAGTACTGAAGAAGCAGAGTTATTTTAATGTATATTAGTGTGTGTGTGTGTGTGTATTATTATTATAGTGTGATAGACATAACACGCAGTATGTCTTACCCTGGCATGTCTGTTACACTGTAGACTCTGTTTGGGTCTGTGTATTATATCTATCAGACTATAATTCATTACACAGTCATGAAATCTTTAAATCGGGAAGCTGAAGCTCTGCAGTGAAGACCACCACATGAATCCCTTTTATATTATTGCACACACAAAAATAAAATTGAGTGCTCTGAGCTCATGCGTCCTCTTAAATGGGTCTTGGCGCATAATGCACAGGTGTGTGTGTGCGTGTTTTTGAAAGCTCTGATTTTGCTGCATCTGAGACAATCACATGACACCCATTATGACACCCAGGCCAGCTTGTACCACACTCAATGACGCTATAAGGCATTTGTACGTAAGGCTTTTTCTTTTTATTGCATCATCATACATTAAGAATACAAACAAATAAGCCCCCAGAAGGAAATGTGGTCATGGATTACATCAGCCTTGTGTGTATGAGTCAGCAGTGTGCCTCAGGAGTGGGAGCGGTGACCTTGAGCTCTCTCCACGCGCTGCATGGAAACTCGTCACTTCCGCCAATCCGCAGACGCTTTGGCACACATGCTCACTTGGTGCTGCAAAAAACACTGTAGCTGCATGGGGTCATTTCAGGTCATACGTGTGTAGTCAATGCAAAAAAAACATTGGGGACCAACACAATATTAGGCTGATCGGTGGTCGTAATGTTATGCCTGATTGGTGTAAATGACCATCTAATGACCATTTTTGCATTCTATTGAAAAATCTTTAAAAGTTTTTTTCAATAATTGTTTAAAGTGTTTAAATTCTGCATATTTACTACAATAATCATTATTTCAAAGGGCAGTTTACTATCAATTCTTGTTTGTCAAATAAGCCTATAATACCCAGTGAATTCTACTAATTTCTGTTCACATTCAAATAATTATAATGCACTTTGTTTTTGTTTGTGCAGCAAAAATGATGTATCTAATTTCATATGAAATTCATTCATCTTTCACATTTTTCGATAGAGTCAATAGAAAAGGAAAGGGCCAAATGCATGTGGGCGACTGAGCATTACATCCCAAGATGCTTCAGTCAGAATAGTGCAAAAAACATTAAACGAGAGACAGTCATGTGGGTGAAAATGCCTTCTTGATAAAATATTTACAACAAATTATTAACAATTGTGCTGAGCTGAAAAGCATCTCAGAATGCACTAAACATCAAACCCAGAGTTTTAGCTGAAGATAATATGAGGCTCTATTCCATTTGAGGGTCTTTAACTGTCTACTTTTGGTGTGCCCTCAGGATAGCCTTAGATTCTTATTATTGGCTGATAGAGTTAAACCTAATTCAGTCTTCTGCTTTGTAGATCTATTGCATGCTTTGGTGCATTGTCTATTGAGAGATACTTTCCTGCTCACCAGGGTTGTAAAGAGTGCTTATTCAACATCTGATCTTTATCATCAATGGAATGTTTCACCCTGCAGACCCTCTGCACAATTTTTCACACCATTCTGTGTAAAGTCTAAAGACTGTTATATGTGAAATTCCCAGGAGCTCACTTACACTTACACCAGCCCATCTGGCATTGACATCCATGCCACGCTTAAAGATCACGCTCTTTCCCACATTTTGGGAATAAAATTGCTATAAAAAATTAACTGAAGCCCTTGAGCTGTATTTGCCTGATATTTATACATTGTGCTGGTGCTACATGATAGCTACTACGTGAGTGTTCCTTTTAAAGTTGGCGGTGAGAGTATGCCACTATAATCTAGTTTGAATTGTACACAGGTTAAATTATGTATTCTATTTACAATATTGTTTAAATGGGATAAATTACACTACTAACTACCCTACCTTTTAAAAATCCAGGTTTAACTTGCCATTATAGCAAATATTTTCTCCGGATGTCCACAGATTTGCGTCCACGCTCAACAGATGGTTTTACGAGTATATAAATCTTACGTCTTTGTGTCTCCAATCCCAATTGCACTTTTAATACTAGCAATGAAGATTTGCCTTGCTTAGTCTCCTGCCCTCACTTTCCTCCAGGTTCTACTGGGACTTTACAATGCTCCTCTTCATGGTGGGCAACCTGATCATCATTCCAGTAGGCATCACGTTCTTCAAGGAGGAGACCACCACGCCTTGGATCATCTTTAACGTTGTCTCTGACACGTTCTTCCTCATGGACCTGGTGCTCAATTTTCGAACGGGCATCATCATCGAAGACAACTCTGACATCATCCTGGATCCCAAGACCATCAAGAAAAAGTACCTGAAGACTTGGTTCGTGGTGGACTTTGTCTCGTCCATTCCCGTGGATTACATCTTTCTTATTGTGGAGAAGGGAATAGACTCCGAGATGTACAAGACGGCCCGGGCCCTGCGCATCGTCCGCTTCACAAAGATCCTCAGTTTGCTGAGGCTGCTGAGACTTTCCCGACTCATCCGCTACATACACCAGTGGGAAGAGGTAGGCTACTGTTTATATACACATGAGACGTTTTTCAGGGGAAATGTTATTTTTATGAATTTCGAAATGCTAATGTTTTCTGATAGTACAGACAGAGAGTACAGCATCTGTAAAAACTGGCTGCAGAAAGCTGGGCTTCATGTATAAACCTTTAGTAAGCCAAACCAATTATTTACAAAAGAGCCATATTCAGTGACGATATATAAAACTGCAAAAAAAAAAAACCAACACTCACCAAGCTAATGGCGACAAAATGATAAGTATATTATTAAACATTGGTATTTAAACAAGGCCTTTGCCAAGGGTGCGATTTTTTTGGCCATTCTCATCATAATCTTCGTTTTTTGAGTCACTTTTTTCTTCTTTCCAAAATTTCATTAAAGCCATGCTTGCAATTAAAGTCAAATTATTTCACCTGACACCTGACTTTAAGATTGGTATGTGCGTTTTGAACATCCAATTCCACATTTAGTTCCCATTTTCTGTTATAATAACCTCCACTCTTCATTTTAATGACACAGGATAGTTTTCAGAATGGCAAATTGGAGCTGATCCATCCCAGACTAATGGTACACCATAATATTTTCATAATATTGCATTAAGTATGCATGAAATCATTGAAATGTTAGTGTACTATGAATATATGTACAATACATTGTGTATGAGTGCGACTGTGAGTCACAGTTACAGTTATTAGATATAATTAGTGGTGAATTTGACGTTGCATATTAAGGCAGGCAGAAAAGAAGATTATCCAGAAAAATAGCGAGAGAGAGATAGATATACAATGCAACTTTGCTAAAATTTTTTTACTAGAGTCATGGCGATGTAATGGCTCACATGATCGCAGGACTCTTTGCGAGAGGGAACATTGTCCTCATTACCACTTTGACATTTGCACTAGTTGTCCCACTGGCCGTTTGGTCTGAATGTGAATCTAGGCTGTTTGCCCAGTACAGTGTGACGTTCGTGTAGTTCAGGTGCTTGTTTTGAGCCAATTGTATTCTGGCACCCGAGACCCTGTATGGCATTGCTGTTTATGTCTCCCTTGCATATTCTAATCCCTAGATGCACTTGAGTGCTCTTCCTAGGCAGCACAACACACCAGTCAACATGTTTGGATCAATTAAAGCACCAGGGGCGGATCAAGCTGGCCCCGTTAATGCAATAATGAGAGACGGCCAATGATAATTATGCAGGAACTGCTCATTTGCCTGCTATGAACCATCAGAGTATGTGATGGTCTGGATTTTGCCTCGATCATAGTTTGGGATACGAACAAAATACAGATACTAATGGATCTTTTTAAACAGATTTAATAAAAGATCGGGTATTCTGTAGAACATTTAGCTAACACTTTCTATAAAGGCCATATGCATTACCTTTGAATGCATTCCTAACATTACACTATATTGTTGTAAATTGTTCTGAAAAGGCATTACACTTTGGAGTGTTTTAATGCACCATACCAATTTTTGTTATCTTTGTTTAGTACTAGACACACTCTTGTGCAGATAATCATTTTGAACAAGTAACTGCATGCTAGAGTTACTCCGGAAGTGATAAAGATGTATTAGAAGCTAATGATAATCATGGTGGTCTCAAAAAATTTCAAGGTAAGCTAGGATTTATGTGTAACAATGCACAAAACAGAGCTACTAGGTGTCAAGAGTTTACATGATCATTACAACATATACAACAACTAAACAGCACACTTTCCCATTTGACATTTGGAAAATATAGACTTGGCAGATGCCAATATAAAAGCACTTTCTCTGCTCTACCAGATATTATGCTGAGCTGAACAAAGCATTTTGTTTTAGAAATGGTGCTGGCAAGCGGCCGATGATCATCAATCAAGTTTCGAGCCGGCTTTCAGAAACAAACCCGGTGCAGATAATCACATTCGAGGACAATCCAAGAATCGTGGCTAAAATAAAACCCGCAGGCAAACATGGCTGTAGAGCCCAAATATCTTATTTCTATTTTGAATGAAGTGTAAAAGGACTAGATTGCCGTTTAAGAAAAGTCGCATGGGAGCAATCAGAATAGCTTTAATTTCCACTCAGGGTAATGTTTGGAACCAAGTAGGTGTAATTCAGCTGTTTTAGAAACACTAATTGAAGCAGCGGTCGCGTTGAATTTTTGCAGAGGCAAATCCATAACTGTTGTTCGAATCAACAAAGTGTACGTCGTATCCCTTACCTAAAAATATACAGTGTAAACAGGGAATCTAGAAACCGACCAACTGTGAGACAGGAGTAAGGATCCCTGGTTTTATTTATAGTATGTTGGTGGGTGTGCATTATTTTGCAGGGACCTTTTTACAGTCCACTATCCAAAAATATCCTGCCAGCACGAGCACAAAACAGGAGCTAATCAGAGTTAAAGGATAATGAATACAACTACAATCTGTGTATAGAAATGGTGTGATGATCTACAGTCTCTGTACTGTATAATGAGAATGCAGACCAACAAGGTGGGTGTGGTTAATAAAGTGACATAAAAGCATAACCATGTTATGTTACCACTAGTGGTGCCTTTTGGCACAAACTGTACACAGCATATATACAGATTGAACTTCAATTGTAGATTATTTAAACCTGGTACCTGTTCATGGTAGATTGAGAGCAGACCCATGAATAAACTTGTAAACGAGTATATTCACAGTAGATGTATGTCAACAAGTAGAAATACATTCTTTCTATTCTTTGTACAGATTATGCATCTCAAATAAATCGTAACACCGATAACAAAGGTATTTTGTAGTATAAATAGTCATGACAGTATTAGGTGCAATCGAGCTGTTAGATATGAAGCTCGCAGGACAAAGTCTTGGAGGTGGTAGCTCATTGTTTAAGGCACTGAACTCTCAGAAGGTCAAAAGTTCAAATCCCAGCATCACCAAGCTGCCACTGATGGGCCCTTGAGCAAGGCCCTTAACCTTTAACTGTTTAGTTGTAAGGCACTCTGGATAAGGGTGTCTGATAAGTGTAAATTTCTTCTTTAACCTGAATATGCAGTGATACATGATACATTTACAGCATTCTTTCATTCATCCTAAGTAACAACCCAGTCAGTTTAGTCAGTTTGTTTAAACATTGACTATTTTATGCCTAAAAAATATGTAGAAACCTGCCGATCACAGCCGTATGTTGTTCTTCCCACAACTGTTGCAATAAATTTGGAAGCACACAAATGTCTTTGTTTGTTGTACCATTAAGAGTTTTCTTTAATAGACTAGAACTACAGTAGTAGGCTCAAAAATATTCCAGAATAACAATGCCCCCATGACCAAAGTATGCATGAGGCCATGAAGACATGGTTTGCTAAAGTTGGAGTAGAACTCAAGTGACCTGTATCGAGACCTGACGTCAAACCCCTTAACACCTTTGGGGGAAAAATGGAATATACTCCAGAACCTGTAGCTAAATAGACAAACAATCTCCGGAAAACTCAGGAAAACTAGTGAAGTCAAGTGTATTGTATTATATGAGCAAAATAGGACAACTAGAATGGCTTGTCTAACAAGCACATGAGTGTGATGGTTGGGTCTCCCCAAACTTTTGGCTAAATAGCATAAAACCAACTATCTCACAAAAACAGGCAGATGCAAACAAAAATAAAACCTGTGGGCGGGATTAAAAACAGTCCTATGCACATTTCAAATCAGGAACACAGTTAACACATCATGCTGACAGTGCTGGCATTTCCACTTGTTTTTTTTGTGTTTTTCTTTTTTGTTTGCATAGTGCTAAGGTTTATTTATGAAGAGATGCAGATATCTGGAGCATTAAAGATACAGATAATGGCATTGCATTAACATTATTATGAAAAGAAACACATTGAGGCTAATTAAAGCAAGCAGGTGTGAACAGCGATCAAATGAGAGTAGCAGCATTGATGAAAACCTGCCAACAAGAAGTGTAGTATAGCCTTACATAAGTGCAAAAATACAAAAATATCCCTCATTTATTTGCTACTTGGATACAATCTTAAGAATCTTTTTTTCTTAATAATCAAAGTGTTTTGAACCGTTTTCGAATGCAAAACTCTCCAGGAAATTGGTAAATTACATGTTGTACTCATGTGTGCTAGGAACATTAATGATTATTATTGGGAGTGCAGTGGCAGGGCTGTGTGCTCTGCTGTAATTACTTTAACTGTATAATCCTATGGCTCGCCACCCATAGCATTTCAGTTCCTCCCTTCCTCTCAGACACTCAGCTCTGACCTCTCCGGGACCTCTGATTGGGCCATCAAACATTCTGCTGGTGTCACCAAGAACACGGTGGATGCAATGACGGAGGTTTATGACATATGGAGGTACAAACAGGAAACAGAATAAATTCAATTGCTGATGATTCAGCTTTGGTGAGTCAGAAGTGAGTCAGTGCATGAGATTTATGCAGAAAATGCAGAAATTTGAATATTATAAAATGGATGAGGAAGGCAGTTTATACGGAGTACAATATGGTGTCGGTGTAACTGGTGTCTTGTTTGTCTCCTGCATTGTGTTAATAAAACTCATGCTCCAAGTAGTTTTTTCTCTGATTTATTCACTGAGAAAACAGTGAGCCGAGTGACCTTCCAGCATATTCGACAGTCCTCATGCTGGACCGCTAACCTTACAACACCTGAACTAATTAGTGTAACACCTAGTTCAGAGAAAAAGCCAGCCAATAGGAAGCCCCATTTACCCCTTCATACCCAATCATCCTAAAGTGTGATTAGTTAACCCTTTCATTATTAGCAAATACAATATATAACAGTATGCAAATATAAGGCAACTTGGTGCAGTTTTTTCAGTGCGATTAAATAACCCTATTCCGTCTTCTGATTGGTTGTCAAAAGTGGAAAACTATTTGCTCCACCCACTGGTACATGTTACTATAACAACCAGTAGTAGGAAGAACAACTAGCGACTTTATAGAACAATGACAAACAAAATCTCTGCAATTGTGGATGTATAATAATTATTAAATGCAATTAGCCCAAATGTCTGGCAGTCTGGGAATTCCATATAGATGTCACTGTGGCTGGGTCTACTGGGTAAAGTTTTCAATCAATTTGGATTGATTACAGCCTATCAATAATGCTAGTAATACTCGTGCCAATTCCCACCGACTAGCCAGATCTCTTAAATCAAACGAACGTGAATTTCTTCTCATGCAGCTACCCAGGGCAGTGTGACACTCAGAAGTAAGCGCTATTTGCCCTCTTTTACATACCTGATTTCATAGTCGATTGATCCTACGTTTGACCAATGTCACTGTGATTGAGATTGAGTATGCCATCCAGGTCTTCAAAAGAGCACAGGAATATGTTGCCCACCTGGTTGACCTCAATAATCTTAATTTTCACTCAAATGCTTGCATCTTAATGCAAAGGTTAAGACACATTATATTTTACACTGTAGTACCAATTATGATTGGTTTACTGCAGTGGTGACAGTAAAAAAAATTTATGTAATCTGTTACTGTACTTAAGTAGCTGCTTTGTGTATCTGTTATAAAACAAGTGAACTTATTTTGATTGCCGCTTGGTGGTTTCTATTTACACTAACATACAGTTCAGCATCAGTTCAACAGCAAGCAGAACATTTTGAGAGAAGTAAATGATGGAAGAAACTCCTGACTCGAACTCTCCACAACCCCCGGTGAATTTATTTGCATGATTTTTTAAAAGTAGTTGTAAAGAAGGTTATGAGCTCATTATAAATTTAATAGATATAAATCAGTGCTTGATGCATTAATATCATTCTATTAATAGATCGGTGTGCTAAAAGTAACATTCGCGTCTTTTCACATAAACTGAGTTGATTAGGCAAAGAGTTTTGTACAAAAAATTATAATAGGAACATTTATAGCTATAATAAATCATAGTACTTTGAATACTTAAGTACATTTGAAGGCAAATACATTTGTCCTTTTACTTAAGTGAAAGTTTAACGGGAGCACATTTACTTTTATCGGAGTCAAATTTTACTCAATATTTTTTTACTCATTTTCTCAAATATTATTATTTTTTTTATATTTTTAGTTTACATGGTTTGTGTACTTCGTCCACATTAACATTAACCAGTGGTTAATTGCTGTTAGAATGAACAAAGTATGCACTGAACATATACCTTGGCTGTACCCACAATCTGATGATTGTATTGTTTGTGTAACAGTTTAGTGATGCACTGCACAAATCCAAAGTTTTTCTTAATCACATGCAGTGCCTGAAAAAATATCCTGCATTTATCTGCCTATAAAGAACCAAGAGAAGTTCAATGATGACAAACATTGGCTTCAGTTCAGCGCTGATTCATTCTCTGAAGCACGCAATTCCTTGCGTTGCTTGTAAACCTGAGTCTGAGTTATTATATTCTCACCTTTCTAACAGTGGCCCTGTGGATTCGGCTGATTCCTTTTTTCTTTTATGCTGAAGTACATACTTATTTGTATTCTGAGTCAGCGGAGGCAACCTGCTGAAGCCTGATTATACCTTTGCAGTTGATTCATCAGCTCCCCTCTGACCTGCTTACGTTCATCTCGGTAATCGGAAGAAAGAGTTTGCAAACACTGCGATTGTTCGGATGATTGTGTATTTCTATCTTTCTTGCTTTATTTTCTGGAGAGACTGCAAGATATATATTTATCACAAAGCAGTTTTCACTACTTCAGGTAAGCATGAGTTAAATAGGCCATCATTGACTGATCAGTGCTGTTGTGTGGTAACAAATTCCGCGTGTCTGATGGATGCTTGATCGTGCAATGTTAGATTAATCAGCACTAATCACTCCTGAGTGTCTGTCAATACACACAAATGTACCACAGCTCACTCTGAAAGAGATCAAAAGCTAACCGTTGGTGCTAATCTACCTCAGAAAGATATAACACACTTATCCTTTATTTTGTCAGAGAATTTGCGCTAACACATGCTAGACCAGCTACGGTTGTTATGTCCTTGTCTGGTCATCTGGTCGTCTAACATTCAGCACTTTGTTAGAACAACCACAAATTGAATTCATATAGGCATGTACAGGAACTATATTTTACAGTAATTCCAAACATAACTGTGGATCACTTCAGTGAAGTGAATTATATTCCAATAACTGCATGTCAGACCACAGCAAGCTGCTAATGATTAACATTGTTTTGTACAATTTGTTTGAATTAATGAATACATTTAATCTGCTTTTAATTAAACAAACTTTCATCGATTAAAGCTTGCCATGTTTTGCTAGAGCCCTGGCTCAAAACTTGATATGGATTATAGAGAACTGGAGTCTCCTTCAAGAGATGCTAAAATGCTAAATATATTCACAGACTGTATCGACAAAAGTATTGGGACACCTGACTTTTCCAGTCATATGTGGTTCTACCCCAAACTGTTACCACGAAGTTGCCCCTGTGCACAAAGCCAGCGCCATGTAGATATGGTTTCCATGGGTTGGAGTGAAACGGGTTGAGAAACGGAGTGAGACCGCCACCCTTTTAAACACCATTAGGATAAATTGGAACTCTGACTGCACCCCAGGCCTCCTCACCTACAGCAGTACCTGCCTTTACAAACACCTTTGTGGCTGAATGGAATGCAGACAAATCTCGACAAACAAACTTGTAGAACATCTTCCCAGGAGAGTGGAGGTTATTATAAGAGTATGTAGAATGGGATGTTCGAAAAGCACATATAAATCTTATGAATATATGTCCATACACTTTTGTCCATTTAGTGTATTTCAAAGTACACATTAGTACAAACTTTATAGCCAAAACTTCTAGAACTACTTAAATCAGTAGGTTAAATAGAAAGTCAAGAACATCACAGCACCCACTTAAGGAAAGAACATGTTTTGAGATGAAACGTATCATCACTTTGATTCTCAGGTTTTTAAGTGCACTGTAATGCATGGGAGAGGAAAGCAGCGTTCTAAAGGAAAATCTCATCGCCCTCTAAGTAACCTGCACTAGACTTGACTAAGGCTTTATTAGCCATTACAGGCTATTACATCTTGTACAGACCAAAAGATTTCTTGTTGATTCAACTTCTGTGCATGCAGTGGCTTTGTTTTATTAGAAATTTATTAGGTGTGTATTTCGTCGCAGAGACTTTCTTATATAAAAAACCTGGTAGATAAAGTGGCACCAAGGCGGCTAAACAAGGTCACGGAATCAGCAGCGTACGTTTATATTCATGTTTCTGTGCAGAAGGCAGACAACAAAAAATGCAGAACTAGTATAAGCGCATGCATGAGGTTTTTTTTTTTTCTCATGCCCTTGGTGCTGTAGTCAATCAATAACATGATGTAAAACTGTTCTCAGGAATAATGCTGCTTTCCAGTTCACTTGCTGCTTTTTGTTTAGCTCTCTGGCATTCCCTTTGCTTGTGGACACACACACACACACTCTCAAAAATCTTAGATCCACGTTCAGAGTGAGATCGAAAGAACGGAAGTGTCAGATCACATAAATATATGTGTGATGACTGCGCTCAGAGGGGTGACCGGTTAATATATTATGCCCCCAACTAGTCCCCAAACACCTTCTCAGTGCAGGTAGGGATGATGGGATCAATTCTAAGTATGGAAACTTTGATTTTTTTTAATAAGTGAGTTTTTATATTTGCTTAAAATGAACTACATGTATTTCTTCTACCTCTGTGCCAACATTCATCGTACAAACAAATCAGCATTCTGTCACTCAGCCAAATACACTATACGAACAAAAGTTTGTGGACACCTGACTATAAGATTCATATGTGCTTTTTGAAAATCCCATTTTACATTTTGCTGTTATAATAACATTCACTCTTCTGGGAAGATGTTCCACTAGATTTCGAGTGTGCTTTTAGAGATTTGTGCTCATTTAACTACAAAGGTGTTAGTAAAGTCAGATACTGGTGAAGGTGTTGTGAGGAGGCCTGGGGTGCAGTCAGTGATCCGATTCATCTCAAAGATGTTCAATAGGGTGGAAATCAAAGCTCTATAGCAGGCCACTCAAGATCTTCCAAATCACTTTTATGTAAGGCATCTTCATGGAGCTGGCTTTGTGCACATTGTTCAGAGATGGGAAAAGAAGGCAGGAGTACAAGGAGATGTAAGAAGAGTGAAGAGGGACATGTCAAAAGTCAAGGAAAAGGCATATGAGTAGCTGTATTTGAAGTTGGACGCTAGAGAAGAAGAAAAGGATTTATACAGATTGGCCAGACAGAGAGACCGAGCTGGGAAGGATGTGCTACAAGTTAGAGCAATAAAGGATGGAGATTGAAAGGTGTTGACTAGTGAGGAGAGTGTGTTGAGAAGATGGAGGGAGAATTTTGAGCAGCTGATGAACGAGGAAAATGAGAGAGAGAGAGAAGGGTAAATGATGTGGAGATGGTGAAGCAGGAAGTGGATAGGATTAGTAGGAAGTGAGAGCAGCGATTAAGAGGATAAAGAGTGAAAAGTCAGTTGGACCAGATGACATACCGGTAGAAGCATGGAGATGTTTTGGAGAGATAGCAGTGGAGTTTTTAACAAGATTGTTCAACAAGATTTTGGAAGGTGAGAAGATGCCTGAGGAATGGAGAAGGAGTGTGCAGACCTGCAGTAACTACAGGGGAATAATGTTGATCAGTCACAACATGAAGTTATGGGAAAGAGTAGTGGAAGCCAGGCTGAGAGAAGAGGTGACCATCTGTGAGCAACAGTATGGTTTCATGACGAGGAAGAGCACCACAGATGCATTATTTGTTTTGAGAATGTTGATGGAGAAGTATAGAGAAGGTCAGAAGGAGTTGCAATGTGTGTTTGTGGATTTAGAGAAAGCGTACGACAGAGTGCCAAGAGAGGAGTTGTGATCTTGTATGAGGAAATCAGATGTGTCAGAAAGGTATGTTAGGGTGGTGCAGGACATTTATGAGGACAGTGTGACAGCAGTGAAATGTGCAGTAGGAATGACCGACTGGTTAAATGTGGAGGTTGGACTGCATCAAGGATCGGCTCTGAGCCCTTTCCTGTTTGCAGTGGTAATGGACAGGAGTCTCCAAAAACTATGATGTTTGCGGATGATATTGTAAATTGTGGTGAGAGTAGGGAGCAGGTTGAGAAGAGCCTGGAGAGGTGGAGGTATGTGCTGGAGAGAAGAGGAATGAAAGTCTGTAGGAGTAAGAAAGAGTGTGTGAATGAGAGGGAGGGCAGTGGAGTGGTGTGGATGCAGGGAGAAGAGGTGGAGAAGGTGGAGAGGTTTAAGTAAATGGGATCAACAGTGCAAAGTAATGGAGAGAGAAGTGAAGAAAAGAGTGCAGGCAGGGTGGATTGGGTGGAGAAGAGTGATAGGAGTGAATTGTGATAGAAGGGTATCTGCAAGAGTGAAAGGGAAAGTTTATAGGACTGTGGTGAGACCTGCGATGTTGTATGGTTTAGAGACAGTGGCAGTGAGTAAAAGACAGGAGGCAGAGCTGGAGGTAGTAGAGCTGAAGATGTTGAGGTTTTCATTAGGAGTGACGACGATGGACAGGATTAGAAATGAGTTTATTAGAGGGACAGTGCATGAAGGTCATTTTGGAGACAAGGTGAGAGAGGCGAGATTGAGATGGTTTGGACATGTGCAGAGGAGGGACATGGTATATCGGTAGGAGAATGCTGTGGATGGAGCAATCGGGAAGGAGGAGAAGAGGAAGGCCAAGGAGGAGGTTCATGGCTGTGGTGAGGGAAGACATGCAGGTAGTTGGTGTGAAAGAGGCAGATGTATGGAGATGGATGATCTGCTGTGGCGACCCCTAATAAGAGAAGCCGGAAGAAGAAGAAACGCATTATATACATTATATTATTCACACTATTAATTTATAGACCTACGTAAATACATATGCATATAGAAACAGATTAATATACACATATACACACAAAGCAAAAACAAATACATTGTGTGCCTCCAACTTGGTGCAGTCTGTGGAAGAACCACATATGACTGGAAAAGTCAGATGTTCCTGTACTAAAAATACTGCTTTAGAAGTTTTTTCTCTCTGTCTCAAAGAACTGCAAAAATATCACTATAAATGTTTTCATAATATGAAAGAATTAGATTTAAAGATTTTATTAGCTGGAAAATTGCAAACAAATTGCATAAATTGTCAGAGAAATTACATTTCTTTATGCCTAAAGCACCATTTCTAGCATCTATAAAGAATGTGAATGTGAGTTTAATAACATTGTTTAAAATGAACATGTGGCGGTGCTGTCTCTCTGCTTCAGTTAGATCCAGTTCAATCCTGAGGTAAGGTGTTACAGTGTGCAGAATTCCGCATTTTCTGGGTTTGCTCTGGGTGTTCCAGTTTCCTCCCAGCTCCCAAATTCATGCCAGAGGGTGGATTAACTATGCTGAATTGGATGAAGATACGAACGTGCATGTGTGTGTGTGTGTGTTTTTGTGTGTGTGTGTGTTTTTGTGTGTGTGTGTGTGTGTGTGTGTGTGTGTGTGTGTGTGTGTGTGTGTGTGTGTATGTGTGTGTGTGTGTGCGTTGGCATCCCATCCAGGGTATTTTTCTGCTTTGTGCATAGAATAGATTCCAGATCTGCCTGACCAAGACAAAGAAGCTGAATAAATAAATGGATTTCCATACACTAATATGATTTACACAGATTATTGTTCTTTTTTTAATTAAAAAAACAAAAACAAAACATCAAATAAAATAGAAGTAGTCATATAGTGCAAAATAAAAGAAGAATGAAATAAGCACATGAACAAACAAACAAAAGAAATGTTGTGCCTGGTTTGGTTTTTGGTAGGTCAAAAATGTCAGGACTAAAAAGGCTCTAATAGCACAAGCAAATAAATAAATACATACATAATATGATGGTTTGCCTACAGAGAATAATACCTGAATGGATTATGCATAAAATTGGCGTGCGAAACACGTCTCTGGCTGTAAAAACCTCTGTGAAGCTCAGTTTCATAGTATACTGTAGTAAATACACTTATAGACTTGATCAGATCAGAATAACTTGCCCAGAAGTCTGGGAATCCAAATAGACTTCATAAGGAAACAAAGCAGAGTAACATTTGCAAACACCACTTCAGAATCCAGTTTTTCTCCCACATATATACCTCCCAAAGCTGTTCACCTAATTCCACACATGTCCTTCTGTATTAGTAGACAAAAAATCTTTACCAGGTGTGAGCTCCTGAAGGGTGAACAATAACTTACATACATATTTGTAGCACCTGTACATAAGGACATGGTCCTTTTCCTTATATGTTTTCTAAGCTTTAAATAAATCTGAACTCTGTTCTAAGCACATACTGCAATCCTCACACAGTCAAATACATATTACTGGAAACCTTTTCTTTTACGAATGCGCATAATTATTCTTATTATATTGAATCAAGATTAGTGAATTTGTATTCCACACGCTGTGCTTCATTCCAGATCTTCCACATGACCTACGACCTGGCGAGTGCCGTGATGCGCATCATCAATTTGATTGCCATGATGCTGCTGCTGTGCCACTGGGATGGCTGTCTTCAGTTCCTCGTGCCCATGCTGCAGGATTTCCCCTCCGACTGCTGGGTCTCGCTCAACAAAATGGTGGTAAGTTACAGTTCACACCCGGCTGAAACCTTTTGACTTGTTGACTCTTCCCAGCTGGACTTTCAGTCTTTAGTTCAATGATTTTAAGAGGTAAGAGTAATAAAAAAAAAATAATAAATAGCCTTATATTGGTCATCTTCAGGCTTTTTTTCAGCACCGTTTTCATATTCAGTCCGGCGTCATGCTGCGAGAGCGTGTCAGTAACAATAGGTCAAAGGTACACCAGGAGGCCGCTGCCAATCTCTGCTAGCATGCATTAACGCTAGCAAAATGATGCTAAATTCATAAATCAGCTCACCAGCCGAGGCCCAAACACAGGAGCGGCATAATCGAATCGAATTAAATTAGATTTTTTCTGCTCCCTCGGCATGAATATACAGATAAATGCTTCTTGAAGCGGGAGGGGACAGCCCACTAAGGCTAATTTGCCCGAAATGAGATGTCTCATTGCATTTACCTGATTTCATTTGGCCGTGTGACGTGACGTTCAGTTAACACAAACTCTTAAGTGCTCTATATTTTCATGAGTTAATAGCACTGACATGTATAGATTCTATAGCATTAGGAGATTATGCACTTCAAGCAGAGAAACTAAGAGAAAATGCTAGCAATTAGCCTTTTGAATCACTGAATGGTTTGGCACAAGAGTTGGAAATCCGAAAGTATAAATGCTCGTTTGTAGAATTCACTGTACGTCGAGTGAAGGAGTTATTTTCAGCCGTTCTCCTGCTTTATCAATCTTTATCATGATAATGTGCAGAGAGATGAAGAAGGGCGAACCGTGTGAGGTGTGATGTGTGTTGTTTTTGTGTGCGGGGTGAAACAAGGCAGGGTGATGACAGCAGATAAAAGGGTTTGTGTGTGTGTATGTGTGTGTGTGTGTGTGTGTGTGTGTGTGTGTGTGTGTGTGTGGAGACCTGGGACGTGCCAGAGCAGCTGCTCTTTTTGTTCCTCCTTTTAACACACATGAAAGAACATTTAGTGGGACAAACACACACACACACACACACACACACACACACACACACACACACACACATCATTTACCTTGATTTAAAAAGTTCCTGTTTCAATTAGAATCATCAGTATTAGTCTCTATGTTCTACTCTCTCTCTCTCTCTCTCTCTCTCTCTCTCTCTCTCTCTCTCTCTCTCTCTCTCTCTCTCTCTCTCTCTCTCTCTCTCTCTCTCTCTCTCTCTCTCTCTCTCTCCCCCCCCCTCTATTATCTATATATACACCTCATAAAATTGCTTTTTCCAATTTTGTCCTCTGCTAGTTACCTGCATCTCTCAATTCTGCATCCACATTTCTCTCCTTCTTAAAAATCACACCATTATGGTTGTGTGAAAAACAAACAGATTTGAAAATGTCGGTTGTCAGATCGACTCACCTTGTAACAGCCATGCTGTGAAACCTTTCCTGATGCTACTCCTTATTTTCCACATGGGGACAATTATGAGCCAAAGGGTATTTTTTTAATGTTTATTTGATCTTCAAAAAAAAAGAATGAAGAATGCATGAAGAATTTATTTGGTCAAAGTCTTGGCCAGCTCTTACTGTGACTTAGCAAAAAGGCAGCTTAAACATGAGAATTATTAGCCATTATACTCTTTTTCTCATCCTATCAGTTCATTTTAATTTCATCTGTATAAAACTGAACTGAAAAGTCCAGGCAGTCCTTTGTGATATCAGGCTGAACATCAGGTGGCAGCCCCCTGTGGCACCACAAAAAGAAATCCTCTAGAGATCAGATAGGATGAGTTTCGGATAGAAAAAAAAAACCCTCAAAGGGAGAGTTCAGAGAGACAGGTCGGAGAGAAAAGGTTAATCTGAGGATGTGTGAATGGGCTCGATCACGACTCTTTACTGTTCTGAATATGAGAAATGGTTGATCATTTGTTACATGCTGGTGCACACAAACGAGAAAGACATCTGCCTTTATTTCTGTACCGCGTTAGGACGCCAGGACCTGTTAGACGTCCTCGCAGCTTCTCCCTGCAGGAAGCCAATCTGTCCACACACACACACACACACACACACACACACACACACACACACACACACACACACACACACACACACACACACACACACACACACACACACACAGGTTTAGTTATCGATTCCATGTGCGTTTCCAGATTAGATTGTCCTTTCAGTGTGTGTAGCAAATAAATACAGATGCTTCAAGGTTTAGCCACATACACAAGACCTGAACTGGAAGCAGAAGATTCTGGGCCCTTTGAGCAGATTTGTTACATTATTTTGAGAACTGAAATGTGTTCACTTAAACATTCACATCCAGATGTTGACACAGCCATCTCTGGCCTGGAGCCAAGAAAGCCAAAATAGCTTTGCGAGTGCTCTCTGTGGGGAGGAACGTCATTGCTGTCTCCCTGATCACAACAACACCAGGCAATTGTTAGCATCATTGAGCTCAGGTATGGGAAAGAAATGCAGACGCTGTACTGCCCTGTGGCACAGCTTGAGCATCAGCCTGTGAACATTAAGCTTGTCTCAAGACCTCTGAATTAAAACCAAAACAAGGTTTGAACAACCATCCATTACAATAATCACTAAATTCCTTAATTCTCTCATTTATAAAAAAAACAAACAAAAAACCACAATCTTTTATGGTATTCCTTCAAATTTGATATATATTTATATATACACACAGTATATATACAGTATATATAACTATCACAAACTTTTAGAATAACTGTTGTGCACTCGTTGTAATATTATGTAGCTTTTATAGTATCAGTATACACAGGAACTTATTAGTTTGATGTTAAAAATAAGCTGAATGATTGGAGATATTTATACTCCAGTGTCTCCAGCACTTTGTAACAGTTAAAAGTAAATATAAAACATTCATTTCTATGACACGGGATAGTTTTCAGAATGGCAGGTTTTGCACATTATTAAGACTTTTATTTTGTCTTATCAACACAAAGAGAGAGACAAATAGGGAAGCTGGTGAGAAAATGACTTCCACATTCCCATTCAACATTCAATCCCCCATCATCATTATAATAACCTCCACTCTTCTGGAAAGATATTCCACTAGATTTCGGAGTGTGCTTATGGAGATTTATGCTCATTTCAATGGTGTTAGTAAAGTCAGGTATTGATGTAGGGTGAAGAGGCCTGGGACTACATGTCAGTGTTCCGATATATCCTAAAGGTGTTTAATAGGGTTGAGATTAGAGCTCTATAGCAGTCACTCCAACTCATGTAAAGCATATCTTAATGGAGCTGGCTTTGTACACAGGGGCATTGTCATGCTGGAACAGGTTTGGGTCTCCTATTTGAAGTGAAGGGAAAATTTATTGCTACCTGCATCCAGCGGCATCCTATGCAATTTTGAGTCTCCATTTTTGTGGTAGAAGCACATTTGGCAAAAAAATTCAGATGTTCCAATATATTTGCCCATACAGTGTAGCTGCCACATTTTCTTTCTTTTTTTTCCAATTAAAGAACGAAAGTTAAATTCTGGTCTTTGGCTCTATAAAACTTGACTCCTCAAACACTGGACTTTCTGTTCCTACAGTATATCAAGCTGCTGCTGCACCTGAATAGTCAGGGCATGTTGCCTAATAGCAGCCATCTCAATGTGTTATATGAAATAGCTCTCAAAAATATCTGAGGAACATTATAGATAGAAGTGCATCACAAAACTCTATTTTTATTACTGTCAGTTTTATATTCGCAAAGTAGTTGCGTGGTATGAAATCACTCTTAGCACTTCATCCATTTTGTGCGCATTTTCATTTCCATCTTATTGGATCATTTGGTTACAATCAATAACAATAATGTATGAGGAGTTATGAATAGTCTCATACTGTATTTTACCCTATTGTATGTAAGGAGCTTTGCATTTGCTAACTCGCTGCTGTTCTGTAGTATTTAGAGGAATGTGTTTGAAATCCCCGTCAATAGTCAAACTTTGCCTTTGGCTTTGGCAAACACATTGTGCTGCAATCTTAAAACTTGTATAAATTGTTTCTATGGAAAGAATCACATGCTAGAAAATGCATTCATATTCGTAAAAACATGAAATTTGGAATATATTATAAATCAAGCACGATCTAAACAATGAGTTTGTTCAGAGAGACATTGAAAATATATATTTTTTAATATTCATTTTATACAAATTATATAACATGTCCATCCTTGTAGACAACAGGATTTCGAATTTTTTAATTGGGAACGATTTTTATATCTATTATTATATTTTATATATATATATATATATATATATATTTTTTTGTATTTTCTTCATTTTTTTCACATTTATTTCTTTTTTTTAAATAATGGTATCTGATTAAGCATTTTGACCCTTTTTTGGAGACACAGAAGAAATTCTGCATCTGTTAGCAAAGGATGTCATTGGATGTGGTAGAATTAAATGTTTATTTCACTTGAACTAGGAGACCCAACATGTTCCTGTATGACAGTGCTTCTGTGCAAAAAGCCAGCTCTATCAAGAAATCTTTTACATGGGTTGGAGAGGAAGATCCTGAGTGGAGCTCTAACCTTAACCCTACTGAACACCTCTGGGATGAACTGGAATACTGAAGATGAAGATTTTCTGATTGAAATGTCTTTCAGCTTATAACCCAAATACATGTGTCTTGACTGCATAATTACCCACCTTTCAACAGTACTGAAAGTTATTCAATGTCGAACTTCCAAAGAAAAGCCCTGAAGGACAAAAAACACACAATATACAGTAAAAACATACCGCAAAGTAAGTTTATTTCATCCGTTTCCCATGCCCTTTAAGCAGGATCTCTGAGGAGATGATAAAAGCTAATGAATACCTCTCAGTGCTAACTTAAGGAAGCAGTGGACCACTTGCTGAGGAAAAATCCCTGGAGATAAAGCTTCATTCTCTTCTCTCTAAAACCACACACACACATGTACACATCAAAGCTGCTGGGATGCTACTCCTGCTAACATGAACCCAGGAGACTGCACAGATACATTGAAGTGATGAATAAAACATGTCGGAATGTGCTGTTATAGGAAATAAATCAAAGGCAGGGTGGTGTGACGTGACCCGATATCCTATAGCATAACATCACAACCCGCTTTGTTATTCCTCACAGACATTTGGCTTACAGCGCATTTATTTTTTTTGAATGACATTAAATTCCATACTTCTTATTTATAGTTACACATTTAATCTAATGGAGCATCCCTGAACATTCCTATCATAACTCCGCTCACCTGTTACAAAACACTGCTGTCACTGGAGACTCCTTCCATACATGATGATAATAAACGAGCTCCTCACGGAAAGCTTCATCAATGACAACTAAAAAATCAGCAGTAGGATTTGATTGTAGTACTGTCTGACATGCACATACAAGTTGATTGTTGCTATAAAAACAAGAATGCATTAAAACGAGCGCATTGATATGCCATCAGAGCTGCTGTTATACAGTAGAAGACGAATCTGCACTTCCAGAAGCATCAACAATGTTATGTGTAATGGAATCACTGTTGATAAATCCACTCATGTGGATGTTTTATTAAAAATGTATGAAAGTCTTGTAGATTTGAACGATATAAACACATCCCATTCAACATTTAGTTCCCATTTACTGTTGTAATAATCTCCACTTTTCTGGGAAGATGTTTCTCCAGATGTTCTCAGTCAGTGTTCCAATTCATCCCAAAGGTTTTCTGTAGGGCTGAGGTCAAAGCTCTATATTAGGCCATTCATGATCGTCCACTCCAACCCATGTAAACCATCATTTTATAGACTTGGCTTTGAACACAGGAGCATTGCCATGCTGGAACAGGTTTGGGTCTCTCCTAGGTTGCATCTACACTAATCCGAATAAATTTGAATACGATGTTTTTGTCCACACTTTTGTTTTTCGGTCGTTTTCCGAAAGTTTCTCATCCGCAGTCGAACATCTGAAAACGCTCACGTCCCCGTACTGCACATGAGCAACATGTAAGACGGAACTGAAAACGCCGCCTCAGTGTGGACAGAAGTCCAAAATATGTGTTTTCAAACAAAGTGTGGACATGGCCTTAGTTTGAGTGAAGGAACAATGTGTGCCTCCAACTTTGTGAAAGAACCACATATGACTGGTATCCTATTACTTTTGTATACAGTGTATATTGATGTCTATTTCCACACTAAATTCCGGTAGCCGTTTACCGTTGCTTTTTATTAAAGTAAGAAACAAACACTTTTTATCATTACGGAACCAGTGGCAGTCGCGGTGACATTAATTTCCGTTCTCGCCTTGTTTCGTCTTGCTCCTGCTGAGATGCTCAGGAGAACAATTCACTATTTGATTATAACTAATGCTGTCCCAATGTACATATAAAAAAAAAAAAACAACAGCATTATTAAAGTAACAGACAGGTAGAGAAATGTGATAATGTTGAGTTTGAGGTGAAAAGAAATGAAGCTGTTTTAGGAGAGGATGTCTACCTGTCCTCTTGGGGAATAAATATATATATATATTTTGGTTCATCCGGTGCTTTAAAGTAAGTCTTGGTGACAGGAGCCAATAGCAGACAGAGCACTGGGTGTCCAGATAAGCTGAGGTGAACAGAGAGGAATGTGTGTGTGTGTGTGTGTGTGTGTGTGTTCATGTGTGTGATGTTTGTGGGGCTTATCAGCGTCTGGGCACACGTGCTATTTGGCCCTCTGACAGAAAGCAGTCTGGGAGCAGTGTGATCACACGAGTGTGTGTGTGTGTGTGTGTGTGTGTGTGTGTGTGTGTGTGTGTGTGTGTAGCTATGCACTTTCAGAAAATGTCTATTTTGAAGCCTAAGTGCTCGCTTTGCATCTATTATTCAGCTGTGTTAAGCCACTGTTTGCATACCTTAGTCTCTCTCTCACTCTCTCTCTCTTTCTCTCAAGTCCGCACTTCTTCATCCACTCTCTCCTCCTCCCTGCATCACCACTTTCTTTCTCGTCCTCGTCCTGTCCCTCTTGAACTCTTCAAGCTCTCTAATCCTTATCCAGTTCGCTTTCACTCACACTGATGATTCCAGGTTTCTTTTTTCTTTTTTGACGTCAGTTCCCATTTCACGTCTCTCGGGGAGTGCTCTCTGAAGCTTCCTGTTAAATTTCACTTAAAGCCCTGGAACCTTTCAAGATTTGCTGAATGCACACAAACCTCGCCGCTAATGACGCTCTGTCTCGATGTGCCGAGGCTGGGCAGCGCAAGAATTAATCTTGATTTGATCATTAGTGAAGAAAAATCGCTGTGGAGCTGCCATGGAATCGTTTCACAAAGGACAAATGAAATGAAGTACTCTGGAGCTTTTCCAGCACTAGTTGTACTTTTCCATGTACAGTAGCTGTGGTAGTGCCTTCAGGAGTACTACATCTTATAGACATTGACTGTGTATGTTTATACCTTCAAATACAGTTGAAGCTACAATAAGGTACTAGAACACCAGACTTTTTCAGCCATATGTGCTTCTTCCCCAAACTGTTACCACAAAGTTGGGTGCATACAATTGTACAGAATGTATTTGGATGTAGTAGCATTAAATATTCCTTACACTAGAACTAGAAGACCCAAACCTATTCCAGCATTATAATGCCCCCGTGCACAAAGCCACCTCCATGAAGATGGGTTTACAAGATCTTGAGTTTCCTGCTTTAAATCTCTGACCTCAACCCTATACAATACCTTTGGGATGAATTGGAACACTGAATCCACCCCAGGCATCTTCACCGTACATCAAAACCTGACTTTACTACCACCCATGCTTACTGAATGATCACAAATATCCACAAGCAAACTCCAAAATGTAGTGGAACTTCTTACCATATGAACTGGAGCTCATCATGACAGCAAATGATACTAAATATGGAATGAGATGGTAAAAAAGCATCTTATGTCCAAACATTTGTCCATTTAATGTATATTAATTGGACCTTAAGGACCACTTTAATTAAAGGTTTGTGTCCATCGAACCGTTGCCTACAAAATCAGAAAGAGACAAGAATCCTGACCAATATTCTGTTGGTAAAAAAACAGGAAATGCAAGCTAATCGAATTTTACTTATAATAGTGGTCTCATGGCAAGTCATTGAAAACATTTTTTAAATCATCTTTGTGAATTTTTAAGTTTCTATAGCAAAAATAAAACCCAACAAAGATGCCTGTTTCTTAGACCCAGAAGGGATTATTCACTGATCTTTGGCAGATACCTGGCATAAACTATGTGTTTGAGCAAGACAGTATTTAGAGGAACATATGGGGCCAAGGGCAATCAGGAAAAGTGAGTCACAAGGGCAGAGCCACCACATAGAAGTAGAGCATAAGGATGAATTAGGCAGGTCCTGAGGGCGAGGGGACACACAGAGGTGGGGATCTGACAGGATTTGGCACTGATATCATATCAGAAAGCAGGAATGCATAAAGAGAGTGAGAGAAAGAGTCCATACAGAATATTAATGCTATTAGACGTCTATTATAAGTGAGCTTTAGCAAACAGGAAATGATTATACTTGTAATTTTAATTCATCCATACACTACAGTTACGAGATAGATTGGATTGGTTGGATTGAATGCTTTGTTTTTAAAATCCACAGATGTTTCACCAGTCATACTTTGCTTGTGGTGCAGCAATTACAAGTAACCCAAACTGATCAGCAAAGTTTAGCATGACAGTGTAAAACATTTTACTACAAGATACTTATATATCTAGTATTTAGCTACATATTTCACAACTAGGCAGAAAGACTTGGGAATTACTAGTCTGTTTCAAATGTTGACCATCTTAGAATTCCATCTTATGAAAAAAAAATACAATACAAAAGGTGCTTTTTGAGCATCCCATTCCACATTTACTGCCCATTTGCTGCTATATGATCCTTCGCTCTTCTGGGAAGATGTTCTGATAGATTTCAGTGTGTGCTTGTGGAGATTTGTGCCCAGGTACTGATGTAGTGAGTTGAAACCCGGGGTTCATAGAGCCGACTTTGTGCATGGGGTATTTTATGCTGGTTTGGGTCTCCAAGTTCAAATGAAGAGTTAATTTAATACTAGTGCATACAAAGTCATTTGGTACAATTGTGTGCCTCCAACTGGTAACACTTTGAGGAAGAAGCAAATTTGATCGTATATCAGGTGTCTCAGGTGTACTTTTGTCCATATAGTGTGTCAACTTAAAGTTTGCCTTAAATCTGTAATTTATATGTTTCTCTTAACATCGAAAGAGAGAAAGAAATTAGAAAAGTCTCAGAAGGAAATGTGTATCGCTGCTGTTTTGTAACTGATGACAGTGCTAAGCTACCTTGTTCGCAGGTGTGTCACAATACTGATCATAATTATTTATTAAATAACAATGGGTAATTATTGGCATGCTGCCGTGGTAGAAGAGGAATAAAACCAGGACATGATGTTATTGTCAGAAAATAAGTAAATAACTCTGGTAAGTTTGTGCTTTATTCCACTTATACCATAGCAATTTGGGAACATTTACTATGTTTTTGTCATATAATTAACTCAAAGTTTCTCACTGTTGTTTTTTCCCCTCTCGAAATGAGGCAACATTTGTTCACACTTCATCATGTGCATTCAGGTTCATTCCCCGGAAAACGTTTAATCATCCAACACATTTTGTCAAATGTAGGCTAACTTTAAAGGTTAATTGAGGTTGGTTTGAGCCAGCCAGCCTGTTGGTGACAAAACCTCTTTCAGCTTCATTATCCATTATGCTTCTTATAATTTATCACCTAGTCCTGTTGCTATAAAAACAGTTAGGCTTATAGGCTATAAGGGGATAGTATTAAGTTTTTTTAATTTTCTTTACTGTTTTCTCTCGATGTCTCTCCTCTCTGCAGAATGACACGTGGAGTGAGCTGTACTCCTTCGCCGTGTTTAAAGCGATGAGTCACATGCTCTGTATAGGTTACGGCCGGCAGGCTCCGGAGAGCTTGTCGGACATATGGCTGACCATGCTCAGCATGATCGTCGGAGCCACCTGCTACGCCGTCTTCATCGGCCACGCCACTGCTCTCATCCAGTCGCTGGACTCCTCCCGGCGACAGTACCAGGAGAAGGTAAGAAAGCCAATCATGTAGGATATGAAAGGAGGTGGCCGTTGGATGTAAGACTGCTTACCTTTTACTTCGATAAAGATAAATGCCTCTTTATCTATTGGGAAATGGAGGTAGGACGGGAAAGGGTGTTGCTGTATAAGGGAAAGATCAGCTGGTAAGCGTAGTTAAATGTAGTAAAATGCTCCACTAGATACAGTTTTCTTAGTTTTTTTTCAGGTCTGTCAGCAGATATTATTGCAACTTTTATTTGAAAAAAATATCATTAACAAGAGAATTAAATGTAAAATTGGATGAATGTAAGTGTTTTTTGTTAATAAGAAGAATCACGCACATGTACCATATTTTCCGGACTGTAAGCCGCTACTTTTTTCCCATGCTTTGAACCTCGCGGCTTAAACAATGAAGCGGCTAATTTATGGATTTTTCCTGGGTTTTTCCCGGTTTCACAAACTTCAAGCCAAAACACCGAGCCCCATAACATTAAACCAATGAAATTGCGGAACGGGTTCAGGTGAACCAATGAAATTCTTTATATTAAATCAGATGCGCTCCCACTGAATCGGGCCGCACCACATCATTAATATGGATGATGTTCCTCTGACGTTTGACCTGCCGCTCACTCGGACTGTCTACAGCGAATCATTCGTCACTCTGAAAACAACTGGGCATGAAAAAACACACTTCACCTGTGTTCTGAGCTGCACGGCATCGGGAGAAAAGCTTCACCGATGGTGATTTTTAAACGCACGACGGTTCCAAAAAAAAAACTTGTTGTGAAAGGATGGAGGAAGACAGTGAACAATGACTTTCTTGGTAGGCTACTGTTTAGGTACAAGCCGTGTAACAGACACTATCTTTTGTTAAAGCCTGTGTAAAGTCCATTAGTTTCAGTGTAGGAAAGGTTATTTATGTTCAAAATAAAAATCTTTGTCAAATTCAGTGGGTGCGGCTTATATTTGGGTGCGCTTAATAGTCCAGAAATTACGGTAACCTTTTTTCATTTCATTCATATTGATCTTGCAAGGTTACATAGATCCATTACTAGTAACTAAAACAATAGATAATTGTATACAGAAAGCATAAATAAGGATACACTATATGGACAAAAGTATTGAGACACGTTACTCATTCAGTCTCCTTTTGCTGATATAGTAACCTCCACTCTAGTGGGAAGATGTTCCACTAGATATTGAAGGGTGTTTGTGGAGATTTTTGCTCATTCAGCCACAAGGGTGTTAGTCATGTTATGTACTGATATAGGGTAAAGGAGCTGGGGGTTCAGTCGGTGTTCCAGTTAATCCCCAAAGTGTTCAATAGGGTTGAGGTCAGAGCTCTAGAGCAGTCAAGATCTTCTACTACAACTCATTTATTAAATCATATCTTCACGAAGCTCACTGTGCACGGAGGCATTGGCATGCTGGAACAGGTTTGGGTCACCTGGTTCCAGTGGAGGAAAAAAAATGCATCAAGTGACACCGTATACAATTGTGTGCCTCCATATCTGTGGTAACATTTTGGGGAAGAACCACAGACATATTTATAAAATATTTATAAAACATTTATTTCCAACATGTTTTCACATCATACGTCACATGACAGAGGCTTCGGGATTAATCCGTAACAGTAAACTACAAGTTGAGAGAAAAGAGGCTAAGGAAGAAATGTGATGTGAGGAAATGCTAAAAGAGAGAAGTGAATTTCCCTACAACATTAAACAAAACTGGAAATGGGTAAAAAATAATACAAACCTCTCATCATTGCTGTACCGCAGAGGTTAAAAGAGGAAAAAGAACACTGCATTACTGTTATTGCCGTATAATAAATCATGAACTCTTTACTTTTCCTATAGCCACAGGTCTTTCATATTGTAATTTGTCTTATGCCAAAGCAATTTGCGAATTAATTATTTAAAAAAGGGCGTCATTTGATGTCTTTAATAACTCACAGAGGTTGGTACTAAAGGAGTCAATATCAATACAATTCTAATTTACTCTGTTTGTTAGGTGCAACCATGATATTACTAATAAAAATGCCCTTATTAATAAACGAGTGATGTAACTTGACATCACTCATACCTGAAGTAATTGCATCATACATTTAGCATTAACTAGCTATAGGAATTTATATAGGCATAATGAGGTTGTCAGAGGTGTGGTGTCAATCATTTATAACTGAAGCAAACTGTGCATGGCATCGGAAAAGGACAAAAAAGAAAAGAAAAATGAGCTATTGTGTTGTTTGGAGTGTCAGTTGAGAAACTAGCGCTCAATCAGCCACTGGAATGGTCCATTGCAATAAGAGAAAAGCTACAGCCATTTGCAGTCACACCAGAGAAAGATGTATTGGCTGCAGGAGGATTTGGAATAAGTGGAACTTTAGCCACAGCTGGAAATTGTCTTATTGTTTGGAAGAAAGATTTGCTGGCCTTGGGGGGGTTCCATTAAAGCTACAGAAAAGTCCTTTACAAAGGCCTAAAGGAGGATTTATTTGTCACAGGAAGGTAACTCTTACCAGCAGTTATGATGAATTGCCAAACAAACATATTGTAGCTATTATTTGTCAAAATCAGTGATTCTAAGATTACAGTCACGTAATTGATGTCCACTACATGGGCTAAGGTATTGGGGCACCTGCTTTTTCCAGTCATATGTGCTTCTTAACCAAACTATTTCCACACATTTGGAAGCACACAATTGTATTGGATTGTCACTGGATGCGATTTTTTCCTCTACTTAACCCAGGAGACCCAAACCTGTACAAAGCCACCTCCATAAAGATATGGTGTACATGGTTTGGATTGGAAGATCTTGAGTGGCCTGCTAAAGGTTATTATAACAGCAAATGGAAAATAAATGTGGAATGGGATGTTCAAAAAAGCACATACGAATCATATGTTCAGGTGTCCACAAAATTTTATTCAGGAAGTCTAGCCACTTTATACAAATGCTTGTATATTTGCTTTCTGTTTACACTCTACAATCATGTCACAGCAGTGCAATTTATACCAGAAGCAATTTACATGATTTTAGGTACACAGTATGTAAATATTCAGAAAAACTTTTGATTCAAGATTTTTATTTGTCACAAACATAGTTATATGTAGTTTACAACTTGCAGTGAAATGTAAACCTGATTGGCTAATTTATATATATTAGATCTTTAATTTTTGAGGAAATTAAAGGAGAGGAGAAGATATGAGGAAAAAAAACAAAAAAACAAACAAACAAACAAACAAACAAAAAAAAATATATATATATATATATATATATACACTAATCTATTTTGGAATTCAATATATACAATCAATTATCTCAGCATAACTAAAATTGTCAGCATTGTTAAAAGCTACATATCATTACTTCTGTATGTATGTTTTAGCTGATAAGAGATGTGGATGTGTAGCTGCTCTGTAGTGAGTATATCAAAATGCATAATGAAAGAAAAGCGCTCCAAAAATAGTTTGTCTAGAAGAAGCATTCAAAAAGGATCGATTTAAATATGTAAGTCACTGTATTTTCGGTATGCTGCCTTTTGCAAACGGATACTATATGCGGATACTTTTATTTTTTCTTCTAGAACTCTAACACTGTTATTTATATTCTGTTCCAGTCCAACCCTGTAAACCAACCAATCCATCAATCAGATACACAGTCGCTCAGTATGCCTCCAATGTACTCCAGTAACCTGATGTTCAATCCATACAAACAATCCATCAGTACATCAGTTAGTGGAATATTGTGATAAACGAAGGTGGAGGAATAATGAAAGTGATAGATAGATAGATAGATAGATAGATAGATAGATAGATAGATAGATAGATAGATAGATAGATAGATAGATAGATAGATAGATAGATAGAATATGCAGATAATATCTAAAAATATGTAGAGCACTGTAGAAGTGTTAAAATGTGCAGAAGTATGGGATATATATTTTCAAAATATTATATGCACAATAAATGTACAAAAGTTATACAGAGTGTATATACAAATGATATATAGATATACAAATACAACTTTCTTTAATATATAAAAATGGCAAACTGCTGTCTTATAGGTAAAATAAATCACCTGCTGTTATTGGTAAATAATCCAAGTCAAGTCCGCTGGCTTTATTCTCATTTCATCCATATGCATTACAGCACACAGTGAAAAGAACAAGGTTCCTCCAAGACCAAGTTGCTACATAAAACAACATGAATAAACACAAGATCACACAAATCTTACCAGAACAAACTGACCTCTACACAGGACTTTACATAATACAGTACACAGTATGTGACCAGTCTACAGAGCTAAATGTGAGACAATGTGCAAAAAAATTGTCCATATAATAATAAATATTTATTTTTAAGTTTTCTTCCTCTAATACCCCTGTAATGTGATTTTCGAATTGATATTCTTTTTAGCATTTAAAGAATGACACCATTTGTTCATCTTTTATTAATTTCTTACTCAACACAGAAAAAAATGCCGATATAGTTTCTGCTTATTTGTGTTACTCTGTGTATCAGGATCACATAAGATTTATAGGCATAAAGAATCCACCAGGTTCTTAAATTTGAGATTTTTTTAAGCTTACTAATAACACACTTCCCATGATTAAAAGAGGATTAATTGTGCAGCTTAAAGTTTGTGTTCATGTGTGTGTCCAAAAAAAGGTCCAAATTAAAATATTAAGCTTTCATTAGTCTTAAAAACGAATCATTTTTTAGAAGCTAGTTCAAAATCGTACAGTATCGATTGATTGCATTAGAACAGTTAAGTTGTTTGTTAATTAGTTTATGTTTAATATAAGGCAAATAATCTCTAGTGGGGTTCAAATCTGGATTCAGATCGTTCCATGAGCTGATTTCAAAAGACTTTTCTAACCAGACTCCCTGTGAGCATCACCATGCAACTTAAATTCACAAAAATTCACAAGCCACTTGAAGTCTAGCTTTCAAAATTGACAAAAACGGTCTCAGGAGTTTTTTATTGTGTTTTGTTTTGCTCATTTTCAAACTAATGATTTGTTGCTATTAAAAGCTATGAGATTTTTTTTTACAATCCTCTGTTATTATGTGTTCCACAACATGGGACATTTAATCCCAGCACAAACACAATCACAGTTCATCACACAACATAAAACCCTGCACAGATTAATCACTCAGCCAGATGACGTGGCTGTTTCATTTAGCACGCCTCCGTCACCAGAATGTCTGCAACTTCTTTTATTTATGAAGCTTTATGAAAACTCATCGCTCACATCAGTGGAGTTTCATTTGCACTCCATTAATACAACATCAGCCTTTTACTTACACGTGTACACACTGCAGCTGGCGGTTCAGTCAAGGACGTCACTTTCTTATAACCACTCAATCTCTGTCCCTGTATCTCTCTGTCTCTGTCTCTTGCATACTTTTATCTGTAACTCCAACTTTCTGTATCTATCTCTCTCTATACATCTCTCTCTATTGAGCTGTCTCTTACTGTCGCACCCCCATACCCTTCCTTCCTTCCTTCCTTCCGTCCGTCCGTCCGTCCGTCCGTCCGTCCGTCCGTCTGTCTGTCTGTCTGTCACTTTCATTATTCCTCCTCAGCTGCTTTACCTAACTCTCTCACTTGATCTGTCTCTCTCTCTGTCTCTCTCTCTCTCTCTCTCTCTCTCTCTCTCTCTCTCTCTCTCTCTCTCTCTCTCTCTCTCTCTCTCCCTACTTTCATCTATACCTCCACACTTTTGTATCCATCTCTTTCACTGCATGTTTCTATCTGTCTGTCTATATATTTTATAAATATATACGTATAATTTTATTTATTTCTTTTTTGTTTTATGTGCAGAAACTCTGAAATATTTGCTATGGTAGTTTTGCACAAGACGTCACATGTTTGGCAAGCTGTATTGAGGCTCTCTCTGCATCCGTCTGTGTCTCTCAATACACTTCCTCACGCTTTTTGCTTTTCGGTCTACATGAAGTCTCTGTCTTTGTATCTGCCGCTTTGTAGACATGCTGACTTCCTCACTTTTTTTTTTAGCATGCTTCCTCATTCCTGTGAAACAATATGTTGCCTTCATGCTGTCACCATTTCTGATTATCGTAGTAACAAAAATTCGACCATAATCTAAGCTCTATATAATCAATCTTTATCATAATATTTAATTAGGTAACTATTAGCATGGCTGAAAAGCCTTCTAGTTTAAAAAATAGTTGTTTTTTTATTGGCCCTCCTTCAGCTGTTTAAACACAGAAAATGTTTCAGCTGCACTGAAGCTGTGTATTGTGAGTATTGTGAGTACACAAAGCTAACAGACCAGCTGCCATTTTTCTTTTCTGCCCCAAGCAGCTTTTATTCCATCTTGTCTTCCAGTTGTCACAGTGATCAATGTTACAGCATAGAGACAGTTATTACTTTTACAAATACTGATCGAATGAGTCTCTATAATCTTACTCTGTTTACCACCTCATGGAAACTTTAAACACACTTGTAAGCCAGGCAAATCGCTCTTCTGTAACCAATCAGGAAGCTGAGAGGATTCACCGTTTGAATGCATTCTAATCAATGCTAATTGTTCATGTTAATTATTGCGATGGAGTGTGCACTCAAGTAAAGGACAGAATTCACAGGGTATGACTTTGAGATGTATGAAATCATGGGACCAGACGTTCTGCTTGTTGGGTTGTAATGCATTGCAATTCAAATCATTTGTCCTCCAATTTGATTGGAAATGAATTATTAGGTCAAGTCAAGAGTCAAGAAGGTTTTATTGTCATTTCAACCATATATAGCTGACGCAGTACACAGTGAAATGAAACGACGTTCCTCCAGAACCCTGATGCTCTATACAACAACAATTACAGAAACAGAAAACACAGGGCAAAGGACTAGTAAGTGTCCTCGCCACATAAAGTGCATCGTGTGCAACCTGGTGTAAACGGTGCAAAGACAACACAAGACAGTGCAAGACAATACACAAAACACAAAATAAAACCTGTTGTAAAGAGACAAAGTGAACAGAAGCAAAAATTTAAACAAAATGTTGTGTAAAAGAGCAAATAGCAGCAATCCAGGAAAGATGTGCAAAAACGGCATGTAGAAAGTTTATGGTAATGAAGTGATGTGATATAAGTGGTACTGAAGACATGGGTGTGCGAAGTGTGTGTGTGTGTGTGTGTGTGTGTGTGTGTGTGTGTGTGTGTGTGTGTGTGTGTGTGTGTGAGAGAGTTCATTTCAGTTCAGTTCTTTGTTGAGTTACACATGAAGTAGGGGAAGTAGTATATCAGTGGTTATGATGTAGGACTTCTGATCAGAAGGTTGTGAGTTCAAATCTGAGCAACACCAAGCTGCCAATGCTGTGCCACTAGGTGAGGCCTCTAACCCTCAAAGACTTATAAAAAAGATAACTGTAAGTTGTGCTCGATTTGGGATCTGCCAAATGCTGTGAATGTAAATAAAATAGCAGAAGGTCTAAAGGATAGCATGAAGTGGAAAAGAAATCCACTATATGCATTTATTTCCCTAATTACCCTAACACCTATATGCTTGTAAAAGGAGATAGGTAAATAATAACATTAATAACCCTGATGTGGTATTATGCAATACAGTTATTATATAGTCCTTTCACCATTAAAAACTGTATTGTATGTGTATATGTATAGGGTCAGACTATGTTATTTGTGTATTCCAAAAAAATAAACTTAAAAAATGTTGGTGGTTACTGTAAAACCCTGAATATATAGTACATACACCCGAGGTCACTCGAGACGATGGCAGCCTTGACCACACTGTATAAACACATCTACACTGTCTAGCCATTACCATTAAAGATTATATACCTTTTACTCATTTGTTCGTGTGGCATGTTTTGTATGTAAAAAAAAATGAGCTCAGAATGCTCTCAAACATCTCTCTGACGTTCACTATATACTTATGGGTGATGTTTTCCAAGTATCGTGTGAATTAAAGTGGGCGGGGCTTCCAGGAGTGGAGAATTTAAAACTCCTGTGCGACTGTCACTCATTCAGGCGTCATATGTTGATTGGCTCATCTGCGATTTCGATTTCGAACTCGCAACGATCCGTATGTTGAAATCTATGCCACAGTGAATACAAGTTGTCGGCTCTGTGTTGGAAAAACTGATTCCCTGATAAGTAAAGGACGTGTGAATTCTTTTCTCTTGTGAGCCAATAGAAATCATGTGGGCGGGACTGTGGTCTCATTGGCCTACATTAAGTATTATTCCTGATGAAATATTTTCCGTCAACGAATTAACTTTATTGGTGTCTCTCTGCTAATGTGCTCGTGTTTACATGTAAGCAGAGGAAACAAAAAGCTGCAGTCGAAGCATGAATGTCTGTGAAAGTGCAATGATTTGAGCCTACTACCCGTATGACCTATTTAGTGATGTGCAGTTTGCAATTAGAGTCAGCTCAGATCAGAAGCAGGGGTTGTGTAATATTGTGTGTGCATGTAGACTTTGGTCTGAGCACTATGTGGGATCATCTGGGTGTGTGTTTGCGTGTGTTTAAGAAATTACAATGTCCCACTAGACAGGCTAAAATTGATGAGGCAGCAAACCAGTGTTCTGCTCGCGTCCTTTTGAAGGTGATATACACTATGTAATTGTGTATGTGTGTGTGTGTGTGTGTGTGTGTGTGTGTGTGTGTGTGTGTGTGTGTGTGTGTGTGTGTGTGTGCACATTTCTATGGCGTGTTCGCTGCCCTTGAGGGTACTTTAATAAGCTGATGAGAGAAAGAAGGGGACAGAGTGTTTCTGTAGGCGACATTTAAGAGCAGGCCTGCGTTTTTGTGCCGTATTTTTACACAGCGGCTTTAAATAATTTTGCCACTGAAAGCGCTTTATTGTGAAAGTGACTATTCGAATTGAAGTTATCAAAGCCCCTCTCCACCTTAGACATTTTCAGCCGTAGATTTCCTTTCAGCGCCGTGAGCCGTAATCCTGTCTCTTTTGTGCCACTACGACATCACACGAGAGAATATATTGGTGCGGTTCCCCTTTGAAAGCGTGACTCCGACCCAAAGAATGCAAACGCTGCCTGACTTAATATTACCTGTGCAGATTTGCGCCTTTTTAAAAAGGTGTTCCTTTAATTCTGAAACAGGAAGCAGACAAAAAGAGGCTCTACAGTCACATAGGAGTAGGTCTATAAATGTCCTGTGCATCGTTTATTCTGTTTAATCAATCCTTTTCATGTAAAAAATAATCCTCAATGCAGTGTATTAAAGCAAGTGAAACACTGATCACGGATCTAGTAGGGTTTCTATATAGTCCTTAAGCTTATTATTGTCCGTAGTGGACATATTTACCCACACTCCAGACTCCTTACGAGGCGTTCTCTTCCCACTTGTCAATCACCGCAACATAATTGACAGAGTAATTACAGTATTCAGTCTGCACAACAAGTTGCAAATAGATGCCATGTGGAGTAAAATCACACAAAAGGCACATTTAAAGATTGATTGCAGACATGACCTCCTCGTCTCCTTCAAGGACTCGGCACACCCGGCTTTGTGCAGGGCAGAAGATGTTTTTTAAGGACCACAGGAACCTCAAAAACTCCCCCCACAAATGCTTTTCGTTGAGAAATTGGAGACAGGTCTGGCATTTTCCATCCCACTATGAGCCAAACAACGACTCGTCTTACATAAAGCTCATGCTGCAATACATCACATTTTCAAATTCAAAAGCTGCAACGAGGATGAGAATGTTTCACACCATCATGGGTTTTAAAAAAATCTGAGACTTTGGACACATTTATATGGGTTACATTTTGTGGTACACCCGATCATAATATTTGTAAATGCTTTTCGAAACATCCCATTCCACATTTAGTTCCCTTTTGCTGTTCCAATAACCTCCACTCTTCTAGGAAGGTGTTTCATCAGATTTTGGAGTGTGCTTGTGAAGATTTGTGACCATTCAGCTACAAGGGCATTAGTAAAGTCAGGAAATGATGTATGTGAGGTGAGGAGGCCTGGGGTGCATTCAGCATTCCAATTCATCCCAAAGGTGTTCAATAAGGTTGAGGTCAGAGGTCTACAGCAGGGAAATCAAGATCTTCCACTCCCACCCTTGTAAACCCTATCTTCATGGAAATTTGAGTTACAGTAGTTCATCTGTTGGATCGGAACACACGGTCCAGCCTTCACTCCCCACGTGCATCAATGAGCATTGGTTGTCCATGACCCTGTATCCGGTTCACCAGTGTTTATTCCTTGGACCACTTTTGATAGACAACTGCAGACCAGGAACAGCCCACAAGAACTGCAGTTTTGGAGACGGCTAGACGACTGGGTCAGAACATTTCAATCTTTCGCTCATCAAACTCGCTCAAATCCCTTGCGAATGACTGTTAATCATAAATATAATAATATGTGTCAAACAGTTGTTCATGCAATGGTATGCAAAATATGTAATATGATTAAAATAATCAAATCATATATTTAATCATCAACCATTGGACCTGCACATTTCTTACCTTCACCACCTTCTTCCATATGGATCAATTTTCTGTTCTGAGCTCAACAAGTCTGGATAAACTACTGAGAAGGCACCAATTAGAGGTTGCATTTTATAGTGTTTTATAGTATCAAAAAAATACAAAAAGTTTTGATACAAAATATAAAGCCATTTTCTACAACCCAGTCAAATACAAATGACAAAAAAACTTTTTTTTTTTTTAAACATATTTCAAATACATGTCATAAATTGACATCCCTGGTCATAATGTTATGCCTGGTGGGGGTGACATGACTCAACACCACTGAAAAAACACACAAAAACATAACAAAAAATAATACAACTCACTATATAATACAAAACACACAATATTATATAACTTGACACAATCTAATTCATCCTTGTGCATTGCTGTTGTTTTATATATATATATATATATATATATATATATATATATATATATATATATATATATATATATATATATATATATATATATATATATATATACAGTGAGGAAAATAAGTATTTAAACACCCTGCTATTTTGCAAGTTCTCCCACTTAGAAATCATGGAGGGGTCTGAAATTGTCATCGTAGGTGCATGTCCACTGTGAGAGACATAATCTAAAAAAAAAATCCAGAAATCACAATGTATGATTTTTTTTAACTATTTATTTGTATGATACAGCTGCAAATAAGTATTTGAACACCTGAGAAAGTCAATGTTAATATTTGGTACAGTAGCCTTTGTTTGCAATTACAGAGTTCAAACGTTTCCTGTAGTTTTTCACCAGGTTTGCACACACTGCAGGAGGGATTTTGGCCCACTCCTCCACACAGATCTTCTCTAGATCAGTCAGGTTTCTGGCCTGTCGCTGAGAAACACGGAGTTTGAGCTCCCTCCAAAGATTCTCTATTGGGTTTAGGTCTGGAGACTGGCTAGGCCACGCCAGAACCTTGATATGCTTCTTACAGAGCCACTCCTTGGTTATCCTGGCTGTGTGCTTCGGGTCATTGTCATGTTGGAAGACCCAGCCTCGACCCATCTTCAATGCTCTAACTGAGGGAAGGAGGTTGTTCCCCAAAATCTCGCAATACATGGCCCCGGTCATCCTCTCCTTAATACAGTGCAGTCACCCTGTCCCATGTGCAGAAAAACACCCCCAAAGCATGATGCTACCACCCCCATGCTTCACAGTAGGGATGGTGTTCTTGGGATGGTACTCATCATTCTTCTTCCTCCAAACACGTTTAGTGGAATTATGACCCAAAAGTTCTATTTTGGTCTCATCTGACCACATGACTTTCTCCCATGACTCCTCTGGATCATCCAAATGGTCATTGGCAAACTTAAGACGTGCCTGGACATGTGCTGGTTTAAGCAGGGGAACCTTCCGTGCCATGCATGATTTCAAACCATGACGTCTTAGTGTATTACCAACAGTAACCTTGGAAACGGTGGTCCCAGCTCTTTTCAGGTCATTGACCAGCTCCTCCCATGTAGTTCTGGGCTGATTTCTCACTTTCCTTAGGATCATTGAGACCCCACGAGGTGAGATCTTGCATGAAGCCCCAGTCCGAGGGAGATTGACAGTCATGTTTAGCTTCTTCCATTTTCTAATGATTGCTCCAACAGTGGACCTTTTTTCACCAAGCTGCTTGGCAATTTCCCCGTAGCCCTTTCCAGCCTTGTGGAGATGTACAATTTTGTCTCTAGTGTCTTTGGACAGCTCTTTGGTCTTGGCCATGTTAGTAGTTGGATTCTTATTGATTGTATGGGGTGGACAGGTGTCTTTATGCAGCTAACGACCTCAAACAGGTGCATCAAATTTAGGATAATAAATGTAGTGGAGGTGAACATTTTAAAGGCAGACTAACAGGTCTTTGAGGGTCAGAATTCTAGCTGATAGACAGGTGTTTAAATACTTATTTGCAGCTGTATCATACAAATAAATAGTTTAAAAATCATATATTGTGATTTCTGGATTTTTTTTTTTAGATTATGTCTCTCACAGTGGACATCCACCTACGATGACAATTTCAGACCCCTCCATGATTTCTAAGTGGGAGAACTTGCAAAATAGCAGGGTGTTCAAATACTTATTTTCCTCACTGGATATATATATATATATATTTCTTATATTTCTATATGACTTGAAATTACATCTGTCTTCTCAATTCATCAGAATTGCTTAAAAAATCTGATATATATATATATATAATTTTTTTTTTTTTATGATTATTTGGAAGTCGGTGATTTAAGGGTCTACAGAATGCATACATAATTTTTTAGAAATGCTTTTAAAGGGAGAGCACAGGTACTATTTTTTCTAACCAATTAAAAAGGAGTGAAAGTATTCAGGCAATAAGTCAAAGTATTGAGACATGATATGTTGAGTCGTTCAGAGCCTGAAGATGCTCTGTGACACAAAAACAGTCCTCACATCCCCCTGCATATGGTGCACTAAATGATTGTGTCTACTGTGTGCGATTCCTTCAGGCATCTGACCTACTCAGCTGTGCTGCTTTAGTTCTGGTTGGCAGTGTGTGTGTGTTTGTGTGTGTGTGTGTGTGTGTGTGTGTGTGTGTTTGTGTGTGTGTCTAAGTGTTTGCATTAGAATTTCTGGATGCGATTGTGCAGACCACTGATTGTGTATGTTTGCGTGCGTGCATGCAGGCGCGCGTGTGTGTGTGTGTGTGTGTGTGTGTGCTATCTGCTAATTTTATAGCCTCTATAAAACAATGCTAAATGCCTGTAGTAAATCTAGAAGATGGAGAAACAGATTGGATTGTAAAAAAAAAAAAGGGCGAGAAAGCCAGACTCATTAATGAGTCTTCATCTGTCGTTCCTACACACAAACATCTTATAGCACCTTCCTCAAACTAAAACCCGCTCTTAATTTACATCACAGCCTACAGCTTTCTTTGATGTGCCAAAAAGATTTGGCAACTTCTCCAGCAGAAAGATTTAGTTCTCAGAGATTTTTTAAAAGCGGAGTACATGATGTGCATTTCTTTTCATGCATTTCATGCCGATCAGGCATGACATTATGACCACCAGCCTAGTAGCTCGTCTGTTGGATTGCACCACACGGGTCAGCCTTTGGTCCCCACGATCCACCACTGTTCTTGCCTTGGACCACTTTTGATAGATACTGAGCACTGCAGACCATGAAAAGCCTACAAGAGCTGCAGTTTTGGAGATGTTCTGACCCAGATGTCTAGCCATCACAATTTGGTCCTTTTCAAACTCGCTAAAATCCCCATTTTTCCTGCTTTTAACACATCACATTTAAAGACAAAATGTGCTGCATATTAAATCCCACCACTTACAGGTGTCATGATGAAATAATCAGTGTTATTTGCTTCACTGGTTATTATGTTATTATGTCAATGTTATGCCTGAACTATATATATATATATATATATATATATATATATATACACATACAGGTACAAAACATTATATAAAATGTATATACAAAATGTTTTTTGCTAGCTTTTTTTTTTTTTTTTTTTTTTTTTTTTTTTACTCCAAACTATGACTAGATGAGCGAGCCACATCTGGCAGATTGGTGCAGTAAGTGAAGCACACTGTAAACTCCATCTGTAGCTCTGCTGGGCTTTTGCAAATGTAGCTGCAAAACTGGTACAGTCCAAAGAGCCAAGCTTGAAGAATGATTTTCTCTCTCTCTCCTCACTACTAAAGCCCCAGCAGTCGTTTGTCTTCTGCCGCATTGCTCCTGCTCCTTATCGCCTATCACCTCCATTTTCCCCTCGTCTCTGGCCGTTTATCTAATACGGCGCCTCACCATTATTCCTGTCTGCACCCGGCTAAAAATATGCATCCTATAGTGAATTGATCTTCAACCTACCCTGGTTTATTTAACAATGGATATGGTACTTTTCATAGCTCAGTTACAGTGAGTAAATGCTTTCAGTGTTTATTGATGTACATTTTCTACGCCATGAAATAATCACAATGCAAACAATCTAAGGTTTAGACAAGGGTTACATCTGTTATAGGCTCTGGAAATAGTTCAACTTTTCTGGTCCCAGCCATTTATTCTTTTGTCATTTGACAGACGCACAGGCTCTGTACAGGAAACAGAAACGAACAATTCAGACCAGAAGACTTGGGAATTGAACTAATCATATTTGTTTCATGTACAGAGCTATTGAGTTCTTCATGTTACAAATAAGTCAAATTCGCAAACACAAGGTGAAGGAATCACTCAGTTCAGTTTTTTTTTTTTTTTTGTTACATATTATTTTTTCCCCTTATTCGGATATGATCAACAGCTTCATTTTATTCTGCTTAAATGAAAGCAATGAACATTGATATTAACATCTAGTGACTTACATTTACTTAATTCATTCAGCTATGGGATTAAGAATCTTTTTCAAGGGCCAAGAAGTGGCAGGTTGGTGTGGTTGTGATTTGAACTCATGATTTGAAGTGTTTTTTTTTTTTTTTTTTGTGTAGTCCAGTCTCTGGTCCAACTGAAAGAGCTGATTGGAGGTCTCAGTTTCACCTCAGATCAGCTTAGATGTGCACTGCACCAAAGGTATCTGTTCCAGGGACTGGACAGCGTGTCATTTTACATGCTTTATACTTCAGAAGCAGCGTATTTGCTTATCCATGCAAAGAATATGAGGTTACAGAATGTTTCTATAGGCTACTGATGTAATGGGTCCTATGCTTTGTGTCAGTGTACTGCAGGTCTAACATTATACAATGGCATTAAACTGGAAAGAGGATACTGCAGGCAGCTCATCTTGTTGTTTGTTGTGCAAACATATGCATGAAAAGCATGGCTTGATGAGAATGATAAAATAGAATGTAGACTTCCTTAAGTACCTCTGGCTTTATATAATGCACAGGATAAAGTTGACACAATGGTTGGACTCTGGTCTATCAGTCACTTGGTCCTTGACCCTTAGTTTAATTGCCAGTCACTCTGGATAAACATATACCAAATAAATATTGGTTTTAATTTGATGGCCGAACGAACATTTACAGGTTATCAGAATGTCAGCAATATACCAACAAATATCTACAGAAAAGATTCCTTATAATTGTAAAAACAAAACCATACACAATGCCAGCATTGATTTAGGGGATCCTTAGAATCAAATATATAAGATAAGATATACCTTTATTCGTCCCACAGTGGGGAAATTTCTTAAAACTTTATGGGCTATATATACATAATATATTAGGGATGTGCATCTCCATAACTGAGGTCAATGCGATAGCCAATGATACGATACATTAAAGATACATATAAAGCAACTACTGATGCAATGTGTTACAATTCACCCCTATTACAATGCGATTCAAATTGATTCAACAAAATGTGATTTATTTTGATTCAACACAATGCGATTCAATGCGATATGATGCAATGGAAAAATATGATGCTAAGCAATTCAATAGGGTACAGACAGTTCACTTTTTTCTTTGGTTCAGACAGACAGCAAGTCATCAATTCACTTGAGTAATGCGTGTCTATTGTGGTGCAAATTAAAGAAAAAAAGATTCAATAAAACCAAATGTTCTTTTCCTGTTCTGTCTCGGAAGCAGCTCTACCTCTGCCATGTTAATCTCTATTCTATGTGACTCTCAGGTCTCGGTCTCTGTAGTTTTGGGATACGTCATATTCACATAGCAGCGGTGGTGCTGAGAGAACGCGCTTGAGAAACAGTTTAGCAAGGAGAAATCAATCTACATATCAAATATTGGTCACAAATTATTGGTCACGTTCTAAATAATAAAAGTATAGCACATCTACTAATCATTATATATAAATAAATCAGTTTTTTCCAATGCAAATATGTTACAAATGATACATTGCGATGCAAATGCCAACTTGTATCTGATGCACATTTTTTTTTAATCGATGCATCACAACGTTAACTTTTATGCCGATGCACGCTGAATCCTACCATTCCTAAAATATAATAGCAAGGACTACAACTACATTATTTAGAGACAGCACTATAATATCCATAACTATTGCATATATATTTGTAGGTGCTCTGGTAATATTATGCGCAAAGCAAACATTAAGGAGAGCAATATATCGATGATACATACATAAAGCTGTGAATCCAAGATGGTGCATAACTGTCTGTCCATAAGCAAGATGGATTGAAAAGAATAAACCATAGAAGTTATCAGACTCCAAATACTTGAGGCTAGGGAGGGGGGGTGGGGGTTGGGTGGTAAACGCCAATATTCATATGATTATAAAGGACCACAACTGCATTATTTAGAGACAGTTCTAATATAATAGCCAGAAGGCTGCCACTGTAATGACTAGAGATGGAAAATTATGCCCAATTGTACTTTTCTTACTGGATTTATTGTGTTTTGGAATGTTCAATACTCAGTAATTACATCTAAGAGTGACAAAAAACTTTCAAAAAGACTTTTTAAAGTGTACGTGTGCATCTGATTTTGGAACTTTACCAGGCTGTGGTGGAATATGAGGACGTATGCTCCTAGATTAGAAAAATATTCAATATGCTGGAGTTAACAAAGACTCACTGGGGTGTCTGATCTGTCGCTTTTGAAAGTATGAAGGTCTCTAAATTAAGAAAGCATTTTACGGTGATATTTACTAATTTGCCAAAATTAACATGGCTATATTTAACTAAACTGGCTTGTGGTCTTTGGTAATGCCTCGTTAGACTGGCATCAATTCTATTTCCATTGATAAATATTGTACAGTTGCTGTATATACACTATATAAAAAGTTTATAAACGCCTGGTCATAAGATTTGTTGGTGCTTATTGGCCATCTTCCATTTCATATTTAGTCTGAATTTGAAGTAATAATACCCTCCATTCTTCTGGAAAGGTGTTTCCACTAGATTTTGGAGTGCTTGTGGAGATTTGTGTTCTTTCAGCTACAAAGGTGTTATTAAAGTAAAGTACTGATGTGAGAAGAAAAGGCCCGGCGAAGGCAAATCTGATCAGTAGGGTCAGCATTTCAATTTATCCCAAACGTGTTCAATAGGGTTGAGGTCACAGCTCTATAGCAGACCACTGAAGATTTTCCACTTCAATCCATTGAACCATATCTTCATGGGGCTTACTTTATGCACAGGGTCATTGCCATGCTGGAACAGGTTTGGGTCTCGTAGTTCAAGTGCAGGAGAAATTGAATGCTTCCGCCTCCAAAGACATTGTATACAACTGTGTGCCTCCAGCGTTGTGGTATCAGTTTGGGGAGAAATTACATGTGGCTGAAAAGGGCAGGTGTCCCAGAATTTTGTCCATATACTGCACTGCACAGGAATGTTTTTATTAGTGATAATATAGCCCTGATATATGATTTAAAATAATTAGTACTAATATATGCCTGATTTAATATAATCCCTATATCCTTTTTTTTAACCAGATTCCATTAAATTATGGGGAGAATGTTTTCTGTGGGATAAGTAACTAAGAAAATAACATTTGCTCTAACATGTACTACTATGTACTTTTACTTTTGACAAAAGAATATTGACCTTATTTCATCTTTAAAAAAAAATCATTTGTAATATGGAAGTACATTTAAAAGGACCTCACCTAAGTGCATTTTTTAATGGATATGTTCTACTTTTTTTTGTAGAGAACTGAATAACCTGTTGCCTAGTCCAGCCCTTTAGCAGGCAAGAAAATGTCTGGATGTTGCCTTCATCTTTAGTGATACATAATCTCATATTATACTGCTTCAGTTTGCTCCAGTTTTATTCTAAGTATTTGAACACTCTGCTATTTTGCAAGTTCTCCCACTTAGAAATCATGGAGGGGTCTGAAATTGTCATCGTAGTTGCATGTCCACTTTGAGAGACATAATCTAAAGAAAAAAAATCCAGAAATCACAATGTATGATTTTTTAACTATTTATTTGTATGATACAGCTGCAAATAAGTATTTGAACACCTGAACACCTGGGTGTTCAAATACTTATTTTCCTCACTGTAGCTCTGGGGCAGATTTCGGCTCAGCCACAACTGCCAGCAGCGAAGGTGCTGTTGGTAATTTAATGGACCTTTTTTTGGCTAAATCAGACGGCTGAATTACGCACCTCCCAGTTGACCATGCACTGAGATGCCTGTTCCCAACCTCAAATTAGTCAAATTTCACTTGCAGCAGGAGGGCACTGCGACAGAGCTGCAGGAGAGTCAACATGCTGTTTCTAGTGAGCACACACACACACACACACACACACACACACACACACATATACACACACACACACACACACACACACACACACACACACACACACACACACACACACACACACACACACACACACACACACACACACACACAGAGCCCCTGCTGTAAGTTTATCTACTTAGCAAGACATACTGCCTGGCATTCTCTCCACTTTAGCTGCTGCATGATGGCTGAGGTGTTTTGTTTTGGATTAGAACATTTTATGAAACAGGATGCAGCAAAGCGAGTCAAAACTGCACAATGGGAATATGAGTTCAGCCTCTGACATATTCCAAACAAAATGGCAGGCTTCTGAAAAATCTCACAGAGAAAAAAAACGCTGCGTCGTTGAAAGGGAGCGAACAAAACCTTGTCAAACAGAATTATTTCTTTTCTTCTGTGACCTTTTTCAACAGACACGCGAGTATTTTTAGCGTCGCAACAGCACCGTTGTATATCGAAGAAGACATAATCTCAGGACAAGTCACAGAGCAAATGACTGTCAACTATTTAATCCTTTCTATGAACAGTTTATGTTAACAAAATTTGTTAGTATTCGAGGCACTATAGGGGATTGGCACGCGCTTACATGCATGAACTCGAGTGATGTCGCTGAGGTTGAGGAACTGTTAGAGCCAGAATTCATACATGATACTGATATTTCAGTTTCAGAGGAGTTCCATAAAATAAGGATATTTAAAAAAAGAATAGGTCATGCCCACTTTGGTTTCGAATACAGATGATGATATTTGGGCAATTTGCAGATACAAATATAGATTATGTCACTGTTACACCTATAATAAGGGAAAATATGTGTTGTGGCCCTTCAGGGGGAAATAAATAGTTTGATGCTTGAAGCTGTAGGGAATCTTTCCTCTTTTCAATTATTCACACCCAGACATTTAGCCTCCAGGGCCACTTCTCTTTCCCTTCTTTGTCTCACTTCTCACCTTCCCCCTGTCTCTTGCTTTTTCCCAATTGAATGATTAGGATGTAACACTGAAGGTCACAATCGAGGCATTTTGGAATAGTCATGCTGTCCTCGCTATAGATATGTCCCGTTGCTCAATCACAATCACTCCCTCAGTGCACAGTGAGAAGCCACTGCAATAGGCTCTCCATTTCCAGGGGCTATTTTCTGTGTCCTTAGTGTTTGTGTTGCCAAGTTTCTTTTCTTTTTTGTTTTTTTCTCTGTAGCCTTAAGATTAAACACTATTATAAATCAGTTACTGATATAACTATTATCAGGAACATCCAGAGGGTAAAACAGACACAGGTACTGGAGCGAAACCATTTTATATTGTAATAGAGTCTGTGGGATAATGTAGTGTGTGATCAATTATTCTTTTATCATTTAATGCACAATATTAAATATTATGTAGGTATAATACTGTATTATTAGTCATTCTAATCATCTTTTCATAGTAATCTCTCTGTTGTATAAAACAAAAATGACTACCCTTTGCCCCTGAATCCCTGACTTTGTGCAATTGGAACAATTAAAAGCCAAAAGGTAGTCACACCAAGTAATATTCATTTCATTTAGATTTTTTTTTTTTTTACATTTGCTATCTTTGCATTTTGTAAATAATAAAAAAATCAATAATCAGTATTTCACAAAACCATTATAGTGTTTCTTTTGAAGGATAATATCATCGAAATTAAACTTGGATGTGTTTTAGAGTGGTCAATGTGCAGCTTGGATAGCAGTATAGATTTACTGTCCTCTAAAATATAACTCAGCTTACAACCATTATTGTCAAAATAGCTGGCAACCAAAGTGAGTACACCCTAAGCGATAACAGCTGTATGTCATGTAACCCTGCAAAGCTACATGTCCTATTCATCATGTTCATATTTGTCTCTGCTTGTCAGGACCATACAAATTTGTGTATCTTGTATTAGAGCAGTTAAAATTTGGTGCTTTGTGTACAATTCTCCCATACTGACCACTGGATGTTCAACATTGCACCTCATGGCAAAGACTCTTTGAGGATTTGAGAATTAGAATTGTTGCTCTCCACAAAGATGACCTAGGCTGAGTTACAATACATTGGCCAGGGAAATATTAAGGTCCGTGACGCCGGAGTGACGTGGGGCCGCCTTCCCGTGGGCTCACCACCTGCAGGAGGGACCGTAAGGGACGGTGCTATGAGGATTGGGCAGCAGTCGGAGGCGGGGGCCTGCTTAGACTGCTGCCCCCGCGACCCGAATTACGGATATGCGGGAGAAAATGAATAAATGAATGAATGGCCAGGGTCATACAGAGGTTTTCCAAGTCGGGTTTCACTCGGAACAGGCCTCGCAAGGTTCGATCAAAGAAGTTGAGTCCTCGTGCTGTTGGTCAGGTGCAAAAGCTGGCTTGAGACACATGAGAGCTGCCAGCATTGCTTTAGAGGTTGCAGAAGCTTGTCGATGCTCAGACCATACACAACAAGCCGGTTTGATGGCGTCGCCCACAAGGAAGCCTCTTCTAAAGCTGGCTTACAAGAAAGCCTGGAGTTTGCTGAAGAGAACCTGTCCAAGAGCATGAATTAATAGAACCATGTCCTGTGGTCTGATGAGACTAAGATAAACCTGTTTGGCTCAGATGGTGTTCAGCATGTGTGGAGACGCCCTGGTGAGGAGTACCAAGGAAATTATGTCTTGCCTACAGTCAAGCATGGTGGTGGTGGTGGCATCATGGTCTAGGGCTGCATGAGTGATGCTTGTACTGGTGAGCTGCAGTTCATTGAGAGGAAACATGAATTCCAACATGTACTGTGACTTATGAAGCAGAGCATGAAATAAGTGCAGGGGCCCAAGCACTACTTCTGAATTCCATCCCCTTCCATATTAAGTGTGGTGCATATAATAAGGAATTCTGCTTAGGGCTATACTGAGCTGGTACTTGAGTGTGTGTGTGTGTGTGTGTGTGTGTGTGTGTGTGTGTGTGTGTGTGTGTGTTGTTTGGGCTAAATCATTGCGTATTGGCACTTGTACTGGTGTCTGATGAAGATGAGCTTTTGCAGACCTGCTGTAAATCACTGAGAAGGAGCCTGACACGAACCAGCACACCGAGCCATCCTACTGTCCCTGAGCTTAACTGACACTGCACATCTCACTGGAACCCTTGTGGCACAGCTATAAATACGCAGCTATAAATCACCCAGCACAACACAGATAGAACAGCCAGACAGCCATCACAGCGCTAGACTAAATCCCTGCATGGGAACCACACCTCCGAGCACCATCTAACACACATGCGTTATTCTAATACTAATTTGCTCTAATATTTGTTGAAAGTATTCACTGCTATCTGTCTGAGTGACAACGGAACAGATAATAATCCCCCATTCAGCCCATCAGAACAGGCAGTGAGATGGCACTAAGCCTCTAATCCCCAAGAAAATGGAAAACTTGCAGAAAATGACACATTGTGTACCTCTTATGCCTTTAATCAAAAATAATTCAGTTACTTTTCTCAGTGCATTTGGATTCTGTTCTGAGGTTGAGCCTTTTTTATGCCACACAAAGAGATATCAGTCCCCATCAGTGGCTCTTAGTGTATTTCTTTCTGTCCTGAGTCAACCATTAGGCTTATTAACTTTTTTTAAGTCATCAATGAGCCCAATGAGCTATTGAGCCATTATTGGTCCGGGGTTCTTTCTTAATGCCTGTCGAGCAGTGTCATGCTAAAGTAGTTAATTGTGCTAGTAATCAAGCCAGTGTGGTCTCTTAAGTCAAATGAGGGACAAGGTTTATACCAAGGGCTAATGAATATATTTGCAAGCCGACTCTTTGTCTAAGAACACCTGGGTGTCACGGTGGTGGCCCCACAGTTCCTCAAGCTTCAGCCTAAGCTTGAGGTTTGCCGTCTGTGCACAATTTGGCATGTTTTCCCAATGGGTTTTATTCAGGTTCTTGTTTTTCTTTTCATCATTTGTTCATTACTTTCCCAAAAAACATGCAGATGGATTAGTGATTAAAATGGCCTCTAGCTGTGAATGAGCAATGCGATTACAATGACGGCATAATACGGCTGTTTGATGTCAGCCATATTGTGACATTAATGAAAGTGGAGACCACCATTATTAAAACGTTACTATTAGCAGTGGTGGACAGAGTACACAAATGTACTTGTGTTAATGTAGAAATAAAAGAGGTAGAATATTACTCCACTAAAAGTTAGTGCTCCCTTTAAACTTTCACTTGAGTAAAAGGACAAAAGTTTTTGTCTTCAAATGTACTTCAGTATCTAATGTACTCTGATTTATTATGGCTATAATGTTCCTATTATTATTTTTATCACAAGACTCTTTGCATAATCAACTCAGTTTATGTCACAGGACTCTGAGCACACCGATCTATTAATAGAATGATATTAATAAATCAAACACTGATTGATACACATACGGTCACAAGTGTTGGTTTCTTCCATCATTTATTCCCCTCAAAATGTTCTGCTTGCTGTTGTACTGAGGCTGAACTGTATGTTGGTTATAAGTAGATACCACCAAGTGGCAATCAAAACAAGTTCAAAATAGAGCGTACGCTTGATCCTGATTGGTGGCTTGCTGCGTGATTGAACAGTTTTTATCCCCTCATAAATGAAAAGGAAGGAATGATTTTCGCAAAATGTAGTTAAGTAAAAAGAACGATATTGGACTTTGAGCTGTAGTGAAGATAAAGTAAAAGTCTTCCCAAATGGAAATACTTCAGTAAAGTACTGATACGCAAAAAATGCAGCTTAAGTATAGTAACGAATTACATTTACTTTGTTACTGTCCACCACTGACTATTAGAGTGATTCTAACATGACATACTGTATGTCTTTGGACATTTGAAACCTACAGCTGGTTCTAGGCTTCTACTTATAGCAAGCAGTCTTATAAGATTATTACTACCCACACTATATTACATGATCCTATAAAATCTTATTCGGATTCTGTAACAGACTATGTGACAATAATGACGTGATTCTATTGGTCATATGAAGCAATAAACTTTTAACTGTACTATATTTTAAAGCCTGAAGATGCTGAAGATCCAGAAGATGCCACAGTTGCAGTGGATTTTCCACATCTGCTTTGGAAGCAGAACTTAGTTGTTCATGACATATATATTTGTTTAAGTTATGGCTGGCATAACCTTGTTTCTGAATGTTAAATGCCTCAAAACATGAACATACTCCTTCTGTGCCAAAATGAAAAATCTGTGGGATATTTGCCTCATTAACTAATGATGATGCATATCAGGGATGCCAGCAGTGCAAAGCAGCATCTGTGCAAATATGAATATGTACATAAGATTGAAAATGCAAGGGAGACATGGTTCCTTAACCACACACTATCTACAATTCTTTTATGTTTTCTCTTAGTACAAGCAAGTGGAGCAGTACATGTCCTTCCACAAACTTCCAGCAGATTTCCGGCAAAAAATCCACGACTACTACGAGCACCGCTACCAGGGCAAGATGTTCGACGAGGAGAGCATCCTGGAGGAGCTGAACGAACCGCTCAGAGAGGTGAGGCATAGCATCCTCACGTTGTGTGGTTGCGTACGTAGGTATAGGCGTCTGTGTATAAACATCCATGGAGAAACAATCCCAGGAGGCTGTGCACTTACCTCAGATCTCTTTACACTTTCCAAAACAATATAAAGATGCTGACAGTGAAATGTGTTCTACTGCACAAAGCAATCTATCCCTCAGGAACGGCACAATGTGTTATATAGATTTTTTTTTTCTACCTATTCTACCTTCAGTAACAATAATTTATTTGGTGCTCACATACAAAAACACTCTGTGGTGGGTGGTTGCAAATATGTAGCATGGCAATTCACATTTTACAGCCAACTTTCCATGTGGTACTCAGCAGCGAATCATTTGGCAGCATTGCAAAGCAAAAAGTCATGTCAATCCAAGAAAAGACATTCAGTTAATATGCATATGAAATGTCAGAATGGGAGGAATTTCAGTTACTTCGACAGTGACAGTGGTTGTAGGTGGCCGATGGACTGGCTGGCGTATTTCAGAAATGGCTGATTGTCTGGGATTTTCAGTCTCTGGAGTTTATACAGAATAGTGCAGCAAACAAAAATAGAAGCAACTCTAATTTTTTGTTTCTGGTTACTATTTTAGCTGACAGAATAGATACAGTAGTGATCTGAAGATCGGATCATTTAAGTGAGTTGGTTCTTTCAAATTACATGGATCTCGTTTTCTTTTGAGTCATTTAGCACATGATCAGTAATAAAAGAAAATGTTACACTTTCAATAAGCAGATCCCCAACACGCTTACTGTATGTTGTCTGTGTCGCTAGTTCTTTTGTCACATGATCCAAAATGTTTTTTTTCACATCTTTAGCCTGACTTTTTCAAGTACATAGACACCAGAGACAGCTGTGTTCATGTATACGACCGCCAGATGCTGTTACGGTACAGAAATCATGCAACAACTTGAGAACTCTGTTTCCTGAGTAATGCACTGCATAGTGTATATGTGGGTCACTTGATCAAAGAACTTGGAATAGAAGAGTTAAGAGATTAACAACTCATGTTTCCTGTACATAACATTCTGAGATTTTGCAATGCTTTGCTCATACATGTCCAATAGAAAAAACAAATCACTCTTTGAGACGACTCTTTTTTCTGAGTCACTTTAAAGGCTGGTTCAAAATGATTGAATTCTTCATGAAGACCCATCACTAGGCAACAGTAACTATTCTTTTCTACCGTGGTAAGCTGAAAAGCACCACACAACTCTAGAGTGTTGATCAGCTATTTCTAAATCATTCAAAGCAGCCTGTCTGGCATTCAGATGCTCTCTGTATGTTTTACCTGTAAGCTATTGTATAACACACAGTATATCATTCTTATTGTGTCAATACCTCTGCTATCCTCTCTAGGAAATTGTGAACTTCAACTGTCGTAAGCTGGTGGCCTCGATGCCCCTGTTTGCCAATGCTGAGCCCAACTTTGTCACGGCTATGCTAACTAAGCTCCGCTTTGAGGTCTTCCAACCCCGGGATTACATTGTCCGCGAAGGCACCATTGGCAAAAAAATGTACTTCATCCAACACGGCGTGGTCAACGTCCTCACTAAAGGAACTCTGGGAATGAAGCTCTCCGACGGCTCCTATTTTGGAGGTAAAGTGTCCTGTCATCCAGATTCATGCGAATCTGTTTTCATACCTGCCTAAATAAAGCTGAAATTAAACTGTCACTTTGTGTAATTAAAACTGCCCAAACTCTAATTAAAACCCTACAACGTTTAGAACATGATTTACCTCAGTTATTAGCTTGTTTCACAAGATGGAATTAAAGATGAATATTTAACCGCCTTTTAATGGGGACCATCAAAATCTTTCCACCCACCCGATAAAGCCCCACAAACTCTGTCATTTATGGCAGTATAAATTTCCCCAGTAATGTTATTTCTTTGGCATAATTTTATGTAACAAGCATAAATCAATTAGTACTTAGCCAGCTACAATGCTCATTCTGATAATTTAGCATGATAATTACTGTATATTCAGTTTATATGATGGCATATGGTGAAATCTCTGGCCTGTTTGAAAAAAACCCTTCAGGCTCAGATTAAATAACAGTATCATGGTCCTGTAATCCAATGCGTTCGAAGGGGCACAAAGCCAGAGCATGGCAGGTTTAACTGAAAGTCAGCTGTTGACAGAAAATAGCAAGCAGATTTTGTAGCTCTCACAGTTAGCATTGTTAAAGTGCATGTGTTTGCCTTTTGTTTCCAGTTGTTTACACCTGACGACGGTGTGTGCTGCACAGATAATTACTTTTCTAAAGAATTACTCTTCCAATTCAATTGAGCTTCGGTGTTATTTCGCTGCTATTCCCAAATTCACGCGATGCGCTCTAATGCAAATAACGAACGCTTACTTTTAAAATTAGAATTATAGGCAGAGTCAATGAACCTTTCGTTTTCAGAGTTACTTTTGCAATGGCTTCCGACTCCAACTCTGCCTTTTCATAATGCTTTCTCCAATCGAATTTCTTGAATTGAACTTTAGTAACCTTAAAGAGACACACATCCTTAGTTTGTAGACGACTTGGGATTTAATATTTGTATAAGTAGCAAGAATATTTACATGGAGTAGAAGATAAAATAGTAGTGCAGAGATTTTGACATATACTGCACAATAAACTTGTTAGGTTTCCATAGATCCCTTGTGTATTAGCAGTAGTTGGTTTAGTTGCAGTAATTGCAAGAATAGTGATAGGAGAAGAAAGAAAGGCACTATTCATTAGAATTATAGTAGAAACAATCATTGCAGTGTTAGTAATAATTGTAGAAGTGGGTAGCCATCGTATTAGTGATAGCATTTGTACAATTGTAGCGAATATTAGGAATAGTACCAGTAATAGTAGTATTAGTAGTAATAACAGTAGGAACATCAGTAGTTATAAGTAATACACGTATAGCAGTATAAGTAGTAGTAGCAGTTTTAGATGGAATAGTAGTTAGTCCTAGTATTGGGAGCAATTTTAACAATAAGGGTGTCTGGATTAGACAGAAAAATTAGGACTAGTTGCCATTGTGAGAAGCAGTAGAAGCATTTGGAGTAGTATTTGGAGTAGTAGTAGAGAAGGAATAGTAGTAGTAATAGTAGTAGTAGTAGTAATAGCTACTTTTCTCAAAGACAGCAGTTGATTTGTCTATTGATCTTGAGAAACCAAAAGATTGTAGATTTATTTGTAGATCAAGTATGGATCTGTGTATTCAACTGTACACATTAGCCTGTCTGTAGGGCAGAAGCTCGAAAGAAGATAATAGACAGTTGGATAAAACAATAATATAGTGGTTCTAGAGCATTTAGCACTAATCTTGCCAAAAGGGTGGTTGCCTAATTGTGCAATCAACTATCCAGATACTGCATTACTGGTTACTATTTAGTTAATGTTAAATCTATAGGCAAACCTGTAGATGCCACATATAGGTGACTAATGGGCATTGGCTGATTTCAGAGGAAGATAAATCAAGAGTATTGATTTGTCCCTAAATTATTTATTTTGACATGTGTAGCACAAATGAATGAAGTAAAAAAAAAAAAAAAAAAAAAGATTTTTGTGAACCACAGAGCACCGAAACGAAATAGCTCCATGAGCTTGCTTAAGGATGTAGATTTGTGGAGTATCTTTCTGAATTTTAGAAGTGGAAGATGATCCTCGTGTGCCTTTTAAATCCTGATGACTCAGCACTCTTGAGCCGCAGTGAGCACGGAGGACCGGGAGCTCCCCCCAACCCCCCCGAGTGACCTTGGAAAGGTTGCGTCTAAAACAGATGCCTTCTGTAGCCTGAGTTAAAAAGGTTTTTCAGATGGTTCTTCCCTGGGGTGATCAATAGGACAGATATTGAACAGAGTCATGAGAGAAATATCAGTAGCAGCAGCAGCATGGTTTTTGGTACCCCTTCAATGCAGTGTCCCAGCTTCCGGGAGCTACACAAAATAGAGCGAGACAGAATCTTGATGCGAGAACTCAAGCTGTTAGTGTAAGTCTGTGTGTGCAGCTGCGCCCGTGGGTATCCGTGCATGTCTGTGCATGCGTTCTTGTGCTTGTGAGTTCATTTGTGTGTGTTTTTTTTTTAAATATTGCCTCTTGACTTGATAAATGAGACCCAGCAGTGAGTGAGTGTCTATGGAGTGACACCACTGTCTATAATTAACTTCAGCCTCCTGGAAGGAGGATATTGGAATTTGCATCTACTGGTCCAGAACTGATTTAGCACACAAGCTCAGGGCTGTCTTTGATTGATGGCAGGCTATGTTAATACAGTGGGCAGTGTTTATAATGGCGGCAAGGTGTGCAAGGATGTTTTCATCAGTCACTGAGGGCAAGAGAGGAGAACTGTGACTAATGTTTGTAGCAGTCATGTACACTAGTCCTTAATCTAACTATTGATTTTATTTATTTTGGTTTTTCTTGCCAATTTCCTCCCCAATTGACCATTTTCACCTTTCAATCAACTTTCCACTATTATAGAATAGCCTCTTAAACAGGGAGGGTGAATTTAAATACATGCTTCCACATCTTTATAAAATGCTGCTCATGCTGCAACACAGAATAGTGTAATAGGCCAAAGGAAAGAGCTATCTGCTTTCTACTTACTATGTAAACTCATACATTTCCACTGTGTTTTACAGGGAAGACAGTATGCCATCTTTTCAAACTCTGAGAGAAGGGCCCATTTGACTTCCTTAACCTATGGAAGGATAGACAGTTTTTGCCAATGGAAATAATAATCTCTGGATAATAAGTCAGTCACTGCTTTCTCTTGCTTCCTGGTCTTTAAATACTGCAAAACAGATTATCCACCAAATGATGACCATTTTGCCCTATTGACCCCTAGTTATGAATGGATATGGAATTATTGGGAATGGAAATTATACCATTCAGATAATACCCTGGTCAATGCTTTCTCTTGCACTTTTTGCAGTATTTGAAGGTCAGAAATGTAATTGATGTCTGTTCATTTTTGAAAAACAGGGGACTGTGACCTGCCAGCCAATGTATACCTGAAGCCTGTGTTTGTGGACATTACAATTGACTGTCACTGCGAATAGCGAGCAAAGGAAGTCTTTATTCAGCATTTTAAACTAATCTACTGCCATTCGAAGATACATACCAAAGTCCTAAAGGGCCACGCATTTTAATATATATTTTTTTTCTTTTTTGTTTTCTCATGATCTTGAATTAATCTTCCTCTGATTTTAACATAACAAATATTGTTTCCTTGGGATCAGTACTTAATTTTTTTGTGTATACATGCAAAAGAGCATGTTCTAGATTCAGCATCATGGATAATAACCATAACCATTTGTGGCAGCAGGTGGTCCACACCTGCCGGAATCGGCTTGTCCGTGCGCCCACACCATCACGTTTTATTCATGATGCGGAATCCAGAACATTCCTCATGATCAGTAATGAACTTTTCTTTGTATTCAGAAAAATGAATTACTGGTCATGAGGAAACAATGTTTATGTCAGGATCACGAAAAAATTAAGTAATGATAAGGAGAAAATAACTCATTATGTCGAGATCACGAGGCACCAAGAAAGAAAAAAATATTATAATGGATGGTCTTAGGACTTCCATAGTTATATACTGGTCCAACTAAATGAGCTTAGAACATTGAATTGCAACCAAATGCTAATTCAAATGTCTAATTTTGAATCAACTTCTGTGCCTCTTTCCCAAATTCCCTAAAATGTCCATATAACTTATGTCTCAAAGTATTTCTGCCTTAGGCTTATGGCTGTCAACATCTGTACTCCCAGTGGGTAAGCATTGGAAAAGAACAGGTGTGATGTTTGCCTGTGCAAAATAGCAGATGCAAACCAAGTTGCTTTACGTGTTTGTGGTTTGATCTTTCAGAAATCTGTTTGCTGACACGAGGGCGCCGGACAGCGAGTGTTCAGGCAGAGACATACTGCCGTCTTTACTCACTCTCTGTGGACAACTTTAACGAGGTTCTGGAGGAGTACCCTATGATGAGAAGAGCTTTTGAGACCGTGGCCATTGACCGACTCGATCGCCTAGGTAAGTGTTGTACTTTATTAGTGTTAATGTGCACTTTTGAAAAACAGTAGTATAGACAATTTTCTCAAGATTTGAAAGGTAAGTGCCGAAGGTGTGTCAGCTGCTTTGGGTAAACATTCAAAATGTATTGACAATGAAAACAGAATTTAACTTTTGTTTTCCTAGTACCATAGAAAGAATGAAAAACAGATCTATAATGAAATGAAACAGATCTATAAAAGGACTATTTAAAAAATTATAAAATGCAAGCTATTCTAGAACTATGATTTTTTTTTACCATTCTTATAAAAATTTGTGTAAACCTGACTTCTTTTTAGATGAATTACAATCTTCTATTTATTCCCTACCAGGAAAGAAGAACTCCATCTTGATGCACAAAGTGCAGCATGACCTGAATTCGGGTGTTTTTAACAACCAAGAGAATGAAATGATCCAGGAGATTGTGAAGTACGATCGAGAGATGGTCAAACTGGTGGACTTTCAGCGTCCACGAGCCATGTCTATGACAGCCTCAGTCCCTGGTGGAATATTTGCCCCACCGGGTCAGTCGCAGGGTGCCTCCGCCATTGCCACGTTACAGCAGGCCGTAGCCATGAGCTTCTGTCCTCAGATGGCAAATACCCTAGTGGGCGCAGGCACTCTTCAATCTCCTCGCATGGTCCGGCGCTTCCAAGTAATCCAGAACCTTTCTAGCTCTGCATCTGTCTCCCCCATGCAGCCACAGCCACCGGGCCCAATGCCAGGGGGCGCGTGTGCTTCCGCTGCCACATCCAGTCCACCTGTGCAAAGTCCAATGGCACCAACAGGCTCAAGGACATTCCAGTATAGCTGTAGCCCGATGGGTGGGCGTACAGGATCTCAGCTATCTCTTGTCCAGCAGCATGTGCCTAGTCCGACGCGCAAAGGTGCCCACTCCCTGCAGCATACAGACAGCCTGAGCCAAGACGCCCGTGCATTGTCCACTTCCCAACCCTCTCTACCCCAGGATGGAGTGACAGGTGTGGGTACCAGCCCAACAGCCTCAACCCACGTCTCCTCTACGTCAATTGGGCCACAGCAGGCTCCTCACCCTGCTGTACCCGGGCCCTCTGGAATCAGAAGTGTTGTACCTCATAGAATGGTGCAGCCTCACCAAATGCCACCCTCCACTCCACCCCCTGTTGGTGGAGCAGGGCCAAGCTATCTCGAGCCAATTGTGCACAAGAAAGATTCTATAGTTAGCCTCCCTGAAACGGACCCCACTATCAGATCCAGGCTCTCCTCGAACCTCTGACCAAACTCTGGCATATGCTGACATATTGGCACTATTGTGTGTTCTGTACCCAAAGGAAGCAGACTGTGTATTGTCTAGGTGGAGTATTCAACTCAGTCGATCACTAAGAGATACAATGTCTAAAGTGTAACTAGGTTGAAAAGGTGGGAATTTCCTAGCGAGCCCACTCATGTAGTTACTCCCTTCTCATTCAGCAACCAATTTCCCCAGATTTCCCCAGAATTGCTGTCTTTGTTCTAAAGAAGTACATGGAAAGAGAATTTTTGTTGTATTCTGTAGATTCCATACGATGCAATCTGGCCTGAGCTGGGACTTACAGAAAATCAGGGACTTGTATCACATAACAATGATGACATTTTAAGCTTTGCAAAAGTGTTTTTGAGTGTCCTTTGTTCTGTATAACTGTAGCAGAAATAACTAGCTGTTCTTCATATTCTTGTAAGATATTGATGAAAATAGTATTATATAGACCGCTGGTCGATCTTCTATTGATATGTAAATAGGATACATTTGGAAAAGGAAAAAATACAGAAAATATCTTCATTGTATCTACTCAAAAACCAAAGTTGAGCTTGGTTGAGTTTGGTCATTTCTGTGTCAAATAGGAAAAAGAATTGAAAAGAAAATGCATTTATTTAACTGCCTTTATTCCAAATTTCGAAGCCATATATGTGGTAAGTGTGAATCTATGTGGGAGTGAGGCGGGGGGACGTAAGCTTATTATTGATTTATCGACCTGTTTTCTCAAGAGAGTGTAAAGCCACTGTAGTGAAATGACTGTTTTTTTTTTTCTTCTTGGGCATTTTGACAGATGTGTTTGTAACAGTAAAGGCAATACCCCAGAGCTTCTGGCATGCACTGATGAACATCAATGACTCTCTATTAGGGGATACCAAAAAAGTAGTGACCAGGTATTGATACCCAAAAGAATACATTTCTGAACTGTGATCCAAAATGCAATATAATACTAATTTTCGCAATGCCCTGCCTTTTGCCTCGCAGTTTAGTTCTGCTCTGTGAATGCTTTATTCAGATGTATTCAAAGGATATTTTACGGCTGAAGGTAAAGAAGTGAAATAAAATTAAAACGAGGGAGAAAATGTTCTTGTAAATCATATTTAGTTTTTATCGTAAATATAAAATTCCTGAAATTCTCGTTTTCTTTGCATGCTACGATTCAGAATTGACATTACCCTAAAAAAAGCTGTTTTTTAGCCGATACTGGTAGTTGAATTTGCAGTAATAAAGTGTTGCAGTAATTCACTTAAATATAGTTTTTACCAGTTGAACATTTAGAAAAAAAAATTTGAAACCAGCATAACTTACCTGAAGAAATTCCAATCATTTTATCTTGTAAGGGAAAAGAAATGCAGCATTTTGTTATATTAACTTGAAAAAAATTATTGTTCAAGTAACTAGTATTGGCAATATTCTGCACTTTACCAAAATGTCTGAGATATTAATAATGAAAAAAGCTGATGGTTGAACATTTTTAATAAGATTTAACTTATGTAAATCGACCAAATCTTTTGTTTGGTCTTTGGTTGTAAAGAAATGATCATCTTGATTTAAAGCTATGTAGGTAACTAGGTTTCTAGTTATAAGCTACTTGTTACTAGTTAATGGCTGCATTTTTACCCTCACTTAAAATGTAAATATATTCCTGTAAATCAGTTGTAAACGAGTCCGATTAGTCAAATGAGCTTATCGAATACCGACATAAAAAAAAAAAGCTGAACTCAGATGGCCTATTCGTTCCTGAATGTATGCCGACTGGCGTTTACTGCCATGTAAATAGAATCATATCAATTAATGCAAAATGAAAAAGAAAAAAGTGCATATTTGCTGAGTGTTTATTGTGGTGATCAACTGTCGATTATGCTAATGAGCTAATTACTACTTAATTGCAAAAAAAAAAATCCTTTTGTTATATTGCCACCATTACTTGCTAGAAGCTGGACTTTAGACAGAAAACAATTTAAGTGGGTGGGGGAGGTCAAGTAAAAGAATACATACAATTCCCCTATGTGTGTCTTCTAAAGAGAGAATATGGTAAATCACAATATTCATAAAAGCCACAATGAGGTGATTTGGGGTGGTTTGAAATGATTTGCTAAAACGGATGCAGTTTTATCAGTGCAGTAAAATAGCGGCATGGGCATGTCTTACATTCATGCTCAGTTTCTTATCTTCATTATTATTGATAATAAGATGATAAAGATGGTGCAATCCGAGGCAATATGTCCCAATAAAAGGCTATTTTGAGTCCTTCGGAGCTGACATTGCCATTTTCTAGAAGTAATGGGACATTTGATCGAATGAATCTTGAGCAACCCCTGAAATTCTGGAGATTTATTTATCTTTAATTACACTCAAATGATAATTCTTGTACTGCCATGCTTTCTGAATTCTGGGTTTTTTGTGGGTGTTTTTTTTTTCTCCTGCAATTCTCATTTTCTGAGATTAGCGAATGTTTTATTTGTTCTTGTTTATCCTGTGTGTACACCGTAAGTCGCCGGCCTACTGATAAAAAATTAATTCTGAATGGGTTGAACCAATTGAAATGCATATTATATGTATGGCTGTGGTTTGCAAATGACTGAAACTGTTTATTTTTGTAATCGTGCACTTATGCCGGCCCTATTTACGCTGCTATTTTAGGCTCCGCTACAAAGAAATGTCTTCAGAGGATTGTCGTATGAGGTGGTCACGGTCAGTGCATACATACAACTTCTCATAGCGACATCTAACCTGGTGAACGGTGAAAGACAGAAAATGCAACGGAATCGATTGGCTTCATTTTTTTTACTGTAACAATAGCAATCCTGATTGAAGTATTTCCTTTGAGTAGAGATTTCGAGGAGTTTTTTTCTTCTTCTGTACTTTTTCCCTGACAAAAAAAAATAAATTTCTTCTGGGGCAGAAAGACCAGACGTCAGCTTTCCTCACCATGGCTGAAAAACTGACACATTTTTGAGAGGACCATCATCCAAACCTCTTGGTTCACAGTACCATTCACGGTACAGAATGCCTTGGTATCAAATGTCTTAGTAAATCAGGGTACTTTGTGTTTTTTGTTAAAATACGTGTTTTTTGTTTTATTGTCTCTAAAGTGTGCACCGATGCACAATTTATTTAACGTAGGCCAGCATACCTAGTGCCTAGTAAATACCTAGTTTCCACATTGTCTATTTTAGTGGTACTTGACCTTGTATAAAGAATATCTGCAAATATTTTTTTTTCTTTTTTTTACCTTGCAATATATGTACAATATAGCTGCTGAATAGTTGTTAGCAACATAAAAACAAATAATCCAGCATAGTCTTTCCCCACGTTGGGAGACACAACTTGCACATTCTTGTTTGTCTGGACTTTTGAATGCAGTTCATCACGGAGAACATACCAAAACATCTGCTCCACCGGAATGCTGCTTTACACTGGGAGCCACCAGAGCAGGCTTTGCTTTTTGCGATCCGTAGACATCACACCAGATGGCTTTTGAAAAATCAAAGTCGCCTCTGTAGATGCCAGCTGAGCACACACACACACACACACACACACACACACACACACACACACATAGACACAGATCAAGTGAAAAACATCAGGGTCGAAAACATTAAATACATTAGTAATCCAATATTGAAATGCATGCCTAAATTAATGATGAGTATAGAACAGTTTCACATTGATAAATATAATTAAAAAAACTTTATCATTTTATATAGAAATACTATAAAACACTATACAGGTATTATAAACAGTCTGCCTGTTTAAACATATCACTATATTTATATGTAACAATTAAAAGAAAATTATGACTAAGTTGGTATAAGGTGCATTTGGCGATTTTGAAGGAAGTTACAGAAGCTGAAATACAGCCATCTTTTTATTTTTATTTTTTTTGGCTTCTAAGCCACTTTTCCAATCAATCATAAATATAATGAAGAGACATCTTAGGGTTTAGGTTTTGATTGGGTAAATAAAATAAAATTTAATGAGGAAAAAAAACCCACCTATGAAGCACTAAAATATAAGATGTGTGAGAAATGCAGAATTCCTCGTGAGGCCTAACAGGCCACCTGCTATTTTTTTTAACACCCCCCCCCCCCCATCAATGGAGTACGGTAGCAAAGCTTGGTAAGCCGACTGCTCTTTTCCTCGCTATGATAAAATACAAATGCAGATGATGAGCTCCTTATGTTTAAACACGTTTTCCTGTGTTTTTGCATGAATACTGAATATCTATACGGTTCAGGTTGCACTTTATGAAGTAGCTAAACCACCTTGAAGCACAATTATTTTTGTTGTTTAAAGTTGTTCTGGTGTAAATGTTTTGATTGGTGGTGTAATTTTGTTATTTCATTGAGAAGACAGCGGTTGTTCACTGTGCTAAAGTCACATGGGGATCTTGGTAGCACATTTGGTTTCAGAAAAAGGGATAAATCGCAAATGCTGAAAAGCAATGTAGGTTTATGATCCAGTTGCACCAAGTCGTAGCAAAGCCTCGGCTAGTTGTCAGTCTGCGAAATAATAGCATAAAGCGCAAAGGGTGATTCTTTGAAAGCTAATCGGTTTAAGCAGGGTTTAGAAAACAAAATGGTGGTGGAGAGAGAGCTTGACAGAATTAATAATTAAAGTGCTGCCGCATCACTATACTTAAGTAGCAATGAAGCGAGTGCTAAATCCCTTTGCCGCAACTATCTGGGAGTATTCGAGCAGCATAGCAAGACATTCTGGGTGGATAGGTGTCTCAATAAGGACAAGCTGATTTCCCTACTGCAAAGAAATCCTTGTTCTTACAGTCATTTTTGAAGAGGGATAAAGGTGCTTTTGCTGTCTACTGCAAAAGTGAAAACCTGAAACTGCCTTGATGCCTGTGCAGCCAGACTGAATGTCATTTTTTTTTTAATAAAATTGCAGAATTAAATGTTTCTTCAATGGTTGCAGACAAAATGTATTCAGATTTTTGTCTATGATGAATTGAGTAAAGCAAAGCCCCCAATCAGGTTCAAAAAAAGTCTGTAAAGTGTTTAAAGAATGACTTTACTAGGTTGAGGCTTTATTTCTTTTTTCATCGGCTTATATTTGTACTTGTCCAGTGGCTGTGAAAGAGAAGTCTCTATTTATTGCTGCTGTACTCCTGCTGATTGAGGCTTAGTCATGATTAGCTGTATGTGTGTGTGTAATACACACTTACCCAGTCAAATATTAGTCATTCGTTGCTTGTGGCTGTTGATTGAAGTGCACTAGATGAAAATGACCCCCCAACATGCCCCTTACCACTTCCATCTTTAAACAGCCATCCTCCTATCTATTATGTTTCGGTTAGATACCCCTCCAGCCACTAACTGCACTAACACATCTCAATTTTTATAGAAAGGAAAATTATGAGCAACTTTTTTTTAAAGGTTGTTTTATAATGCAATGATGATTAATCTGATAATGCACTCTGGAGTGATGTCTATGGCAGTGTTGTGCTAAAGCTCCTGGTACTAAGCATTATACTTGTCTTTTTTTCAGTAACCTGCTTCATCAGTACCAATGTTGTTAAAGCATTCCTTACAGATGAATAATTGTTGTGCAATAAAAAATTTTTAGAGCATTGGCATTTGATCCTACACGACTCGCTTGTCATTTAAGGTCAAATGAAAATAACATTTTATGGAACAGAACGGGGCAGAAAATAAATTGGTCTGACACGATGCAGATTCACTGCTACCATCCTGATGATGATTAATAATACAGTAGTCTCCTCTTATAGAGCAAAGCTGTTTGTGCAAATACATCATACTTTATATAACTTTGGATTGTCTGTAAATTAAATTAGTTCCTGTTTTCACTTATGTTATAGCAGCAATTGTATAAATAGTCATACTCTTACCAACTTTTTCTCCCTGTCTGCACCTTGGCAACCCAAAAAGCCCCTCCTCTATTACACTATTACTATTATAAAGCACTGATACTAAAAAATGTATTTCTCCTCTCAAAGAAGTCACCATATCAACAATTACACAAAACAAATGCATGGAGCATCTGATAAGCAAAGCCCATGTATTAGTTCTAACAATAGATCAATAACATCTTTATGAGATCCCTTGATGTTTTTGCATAATCATCTACAGATCGAAGAATTTAGGCACATAAAATTCAGGACCTGAGACATGGACATGGTTATCTCCCATTCATTATTAACCCATATAGAACCTCGTAATAAGAAGGTCACGAATTGCATAATGACCCACACTGTGTAACCTTTTCACTGACGTTAACTTATTGTCAACTATACAATGTGAGGTATTGAAGAGATACTTTTTTGATTACATTTTAATTACTATTACCACCACAGACCAAACCCAATAATGGAGAATAGCAATTGAAAATAAATAAATAATGAAACCTAAATCTTTGTGGAACTCATTACTGATCACAGTCAGTAATGGATCTTAATGGAAAAAAGTTTCATCATAATTATCCCAATTGGAAATTAGTTTTAAAGGCAGGCACAAACATATTGAATCTGTAAATAAAGAACTATTTGACTGCATTACTTGAAAAAAAAAATTAAACCATCACAGAAATCTGGATGGTTTCCCCTACAATCCTGTTACAAACCATTATCTTTTAACCATTAAAACTATTACCAAATGGTTTCCATTATGTCGTGTGTTAGCACTGATCATTAAATTGTAATTAATATCATTATATCATTCATTAATTATCATAATATTATAAATGTCATGTAATTAATAACAACAGTCTGCTACAAAGGCTTAGGACTGCAGTTTGCAATTAAACATTTCTCCATTTAAGTGCCCTGAACATCACACCTCAACAATGATGGAACTATAATGTATGGACATTCGCTGCCACTCAGATGAGGATGAGTTCCCTCAAGGTTTCTTCCTCACACTGTCTCAGGGAGTTTATCCTTGATTCAGTCGCCACTGGCTCGCACATCAGGGATATACTTTATAACCTGTTTATCTCTTGCTAAATGTGCTATGCAAATAAAACCCGAATTGAATTGAATTAAATCTATATTCTCAAACAAAAGAAATCATTGCAGACATCTATTAGAATCTGGATGTTTAATGATGTCCTAAATGTCCCTAATGGTGTCCAGTATATACCAATAAATGATCTACTATTTTACTAGTATCCATTTGACGAGGGCCAAATTGTGATGGCTAGACGACTGGGTCAGGGCATCTCCAAATCTGCAGATTTTGTGGGATGTTCCTGGTCTACAGTGGTCAGTATCTATCAAAAGTGTTCCAAGGAAGAAACAGTGGTGAACCGGCAACAGGGTCATGTGCTGCCAAGGCTCATTGATGCATGTTGGGAGTGAAGGCTTGCCCGTGTGTTCCGATCCAACAGACGAGTTACTGCAGCTAAAAAAGTTAATGCTGTTAATGCATGACAGGTCAGGATTGTTTGGGCAGCAAAAGGGAACCAACACAATATTAGGTAGGTGGTCATAATGTTATGCCTAATCAGTGTACATGTATATATTCAAATATATATTTGTGTATAATCATAAATTTACAATATGGACTATGTACATTGTATGTACAACAGTACAAAGTCATGGTATATATATATATATATAGCCAGCCAGTGACAACAGTTGTAGGTAACTCCCCTAGAACGACATGAAGAAGAAACCTTGAAAGAAACCAATATGCAAAGTTGCCACTCTTCTTTAAGGTCGACACCAGATAGTGATATAATAAATCATTTGAGTGTACAGATGTAAAAGAGTGAAGACAAACAATACAAATTGTGTTGAAATGTTGGATGTTTAATATGACTATGTTTTTGAGTAAGAGTCCAGGACTGTCTATGATTACAGCAGCAGTCTAGTATGTGTAATAACACTATCAAGTTTTGATTATAAACTGAAGCATACACTTGCTTTCTTTCGGCTTCTCCCATTAGCGGTCGCCACAGCGGACCATCCGCATGTTTGATTTGCCACGTTTTTACGCTGGATGCCCTTCCTAACACAACCCTCCCCACTAATCCAGGCTTGGGAACGGCACTAAGGCTTGTGCAACCCAAATGGCTGGGGTTGGTTCCCTGAACGGGGATCGAACCCGGGCTGCAGCGGTGAGAGCGCCGCATCCTAACCACTAGACCACCAGGGAACCAAACTAAAGCATACACTATTTCTATGAATTGTAAGAGTATCCATATGGAACTTTGGCGGCGACAGCGGAAAGTGAGTCATAAGTGCAGGAGTAGTGCATCAGGATGAATTCAGGTAAGAGGAGCCACAGCATTAAAAATGTGTCAGAATCTGGCACTGATATCACTTCAGGCAGGCTTTACTAATCCCACTATCCAGTGTCACCCAGAAGAGGACAGGTTTCCTTTGAGTCTGGTTTTTCCTCATGTCAATTCTGCCTTCTTTTTCACCACTGCTGTCTCCAGCAATGGTAAAAAAATCTTCAGGTACATCTGAATTTATGCCAAGATACATTGGGACAATGCTTGCCACCATGAACAGCTATTGTCTGTTCATAATCTGTTCAAAAACTGATATTGTGTACATTTGGTTTGCTATGCATTCTGCTACTGCTTTCAGTCAATTTTTGGATTGAGTTACAGATGAAGTCATTCTGTAAGTGGACAACATTGTAGTAGCTCTTTTGTATGACTAAGGTAATGAAAACAGTTCTTACTTTTGAATCTGATTTATTTTTATTCAGATTCATGCATGCATGGGTTTCAATAAGTGCAGTTCTTTTCCCTGGAGTTTGAAGATCATGTTTATTCCAAAATAGCTGATGACATAAAATACAACCTTTGTATTCTGAAAGAAACTCTCTTGGGGAATAAGCAATCACACATAATGCCAAAATGGTGCATAGAGATGACTGGTGCAGTTACTGATAGGAGTAAAACAATGCGTACCTCTTTTCCTGCCTCGAGTCTCTCTCTCTCTCTCTCTCTCTCTCTCTCTCTCTCTCTCTCTCTCTCTCTCTCTCTCTCTTCTTTTTTCATACACACAGTGGTTCTCTGCAGACACTGTCTGTGCTGCATCAGTGATGAGGTGTCTGTATCTTGGAGTCTGCCATTAGCGTGTACAGCACTGGAAGTCAGTCCAAGGACACACTCCTTCTCACACAAGCACCCCCCCCCCCACACACACACACACATGCTGTATATAATAGCTTGATTACTGTTTCTTCAGCAAACTGAGTGATGCTTCACCCAGCATTACTCATGCAGTCGTATGCACGTGACTAACTAGGTCAATATTTACATCTTGGCCGGCATGGGAAATGAATATGTCTTTTGCAGATACAATCCTAATTTAGTCATCAAGCTTTCCAGCTGCTTTTCTCCCATCCAAAACATTACCCACCCCGATTTCCTCCCACTCTCTTGCTTTCTCCTCATATCTGAGAATCAGCTTGTTTTCTTGTTGTCCTGTGGCCTACTTCCATTAATCACTCATTCCCAGTGTTCACGCCCCCCCCGTGTTTGGGGTCGATTTGAAATTTCAAAGCGAATGTGCACTCCAGGAGAGGTGCAAAAGGATCATCGCCCAAGCAGCAGAATTAAAGCCAAGCGGTGAATGTCAGAATTAGCATTTTGTTGGCAAGTCAGTGAGAGTGCTGCAGGGAACGGAGAGGATGACAGATAGAACGAAAGTGAGATCAAGCATATCAGAATCTGGAGTTGTAAGGAAGGCAATAAAAGTCTGAGAATTTGCAGGTGAGAGGTTTTGGAATAAGAAAAAAAGAATAATTGTGCTGAAGTAATTGCTGGAATCTTTTTCACCTAACCAGATGCTGACACTATGGATGGGGTGTCAGTTCATCGCGCGCACACACATACACACACACACACCACTTCACACCTAGGGGCAATTTGGAGTGACACTTTCCCACCATGTTTTAGAGAAGCCATCCACAGGAAACCCAAGGATAAATCTAAGGCTCCATGCCACCAGAGTAAAGTGAAAATAGCTAAAGGCATAGCAATTCAAAATATTTAGAGTCTTAAAGGATTCATTATTTGAAGAGTAGTAGACAAACTGGTTTGCGCACAGTGGCAGACAAATAAAAAAAGACCTGCATCACACATTATGATCATGGTTAGATCTCAGAAGAACATGTCAGGCGCTTCAAACCTGAGTAAGAGTGCAATATGTTACAGGGATATTGTGGCGCAGAAGCTCTTTCCTGGGATGCAAGGACATGATTGTTGTGTTCACATTCCTGGCATTTGGCAGACACCCTTACCCAGATTGATTTAAATTGTAACATAACAGCCTTGCTTTGCAGCCCAGGAGTGGCAACTTAGCATGGCTGAGATTTAAACTTACGACCTTTGGAGCGAAAGTCCAATGCCTTAACCAACAAGCTACCACTTCCCCAACAGAGAGTTACAACAGAGTAACAGTTGCAAGTCACCCAAGTAGTGAAGTCACATGAGAGAACTTTGGGATCATCAATTTATAAAATTGTGCTTCAGATACAAGTTTCTATCTAACATTTGTATCGCGATGTATCGTTTTTAACATATTTGCATTGGTGACCAATAATTTATGACCAATATTTGATATTTAGATTGATTTCTCCTCGCTAAACCGTTTCTCAAGCGCTTTTTCTCAGCTTACCACCGCTGCTACGTAAATATGACGTATCACAACACTACACAGACCGAGGCATGTCCTGAGAGTCACATAGAATAAATATTAACATGGCAGAGGCAGAGCTGCATCTTCCTGAAGACAGACCAAGAAAAAAATGTCTGGTTTTATTAAATCTTTTTTCTTCTCTTTTTTTTTTTTGCATTACAAGGGACTGTTTGTGAACGGTCCATGCTTTAGAAGTCAGAAGAAACTTAAGTAAATTTATGATTTGCTGTCTCTCTGAACCAAAGAAGCAAAAGCGAAGTATCTGTACCATATTGAATTGCATAGCAGCATGTTTTTTCCACTGCATCATATTCCATTGAATCGCATAGTAATAAATCAAATCGGATCGCACTGCGTTGTAATAGGGGTGAAACACATTGCGACAGTAGCTGCTTCATATGTATATTTGATGTATCTATATATATTTGACGCAAGGGAACCAATAAACCATATAGAGATTTGCAGTATGCTGTAAATTTCTTGCATGCACGGTTATCTGATGGAAGAATCAAGACCCAGACCAAGAGAGTGTAAGGGTGCCAATGGTGAAGGAGGCCCAAAAGCTATTTTTCGGGTATGTACTATACATCAATGTTATTTTAGCAAGATTGAAATTCATTTGATTGCTTTCTATCTAGAAAGAAATGTCAGACTTGGAAGGTGGATTGAAGATTGAAGAAATAAACCTGCCACTACATTGAATAATAAGATGTGCATCCAGTAACAACCTATTCCACTGATTCCCACATACTATTCATACAATCAGTATATGGTGAAAATGCTCCGTTTGATTACAATTGTTTGAATTATATTGTGGCTAAATTCGAAACCAGACTTGACTATTGTTAACGTCTGTAAGAGAATATGAACACTATTAATGAAGTGCCTTTATATATTTCAAGTATGAAGTACCTGGTTGTTGAAGGACATAATCTCTAGTGTTAAATAATAAAAAGCCCTTTTACCTTAAGTGAGTAAAGATAGCCAAAAAATACTATGCTAGCTATAGATAGAGACTTCTTGTTTGACAGCACTGTATGGATTGGCATAGATTTGTTTGCACTGTTAATCAATGGAACTGTGGGAATAAACACCATCTGTGCTGACTGCCCATTTTCATAGTCTAATTCAGTAGACTGTGTAGTAAACGTCAGTCCAAATGTCAGGGTTTATTATTGTTCCCCATGTGTGTGAGTGGCTCTTTAAATTATAGGCCAATGAGCTACAGTAAAGCTGTAATCGTGACTGTTGCATTCATTAGACCTTCGTCTCATCTACATTACTGTAGCGGGTAGGTGCCTTTCTGGCCTCTCTGTAGAAGATTTACTTTAATTAGTGTCTTTGGCAGATCACTATGTCTCGATAAACATGGCACAGAGTGCCTCGAACACCTGGCTAAGGTTGTGAACTGGGCCAAGCTGTAATGTAGAGATCTGTAGCCGAGAGTTCTCAGGAGGATAGAGTGACACAGAGAAACAAATGACCTGTAGTTAGGCTACTAATGCTGATAGATCCAGGAATTTTTGCATATATTGCCTACTGTTTTCTTTTATATTCATGCCTTGTTGACTACAATAAATACATAACATTGATAAAAATGCAACAGAAATTGTGGATCTCTAATGCCTTCGCTACAAATCATTACAAAGTTCAACATTTAAACTTATTGAACAATTATTAGAAATTATTTCAGTCAGACACTGGTTATAGAGGCAAGAGAAACTCCCCGAGATGGTAAGAGGTCCTTGAGAGGAACCAGATGCAAAAGGGAACCCATCCTCATTTGTGTGATATTGAATGTCTATTTATTATCGTTCCATCTGATTAAGCTGCGGCTCAATTTCCTGTTGAGTGATTGAGAACTGATTGCAAAAACTGTATGGTAAGGGAAGTCCTAAGCCCCTGTAGTAGAACGTACAGTCTATCTGATTGTATAGTTAAGGACACAGTGTATAAATACATAAGTAGCATTTTTTTTTTGTATATAGAAAGTACTTAAGAAACTAAGAAATTTTTTTTAACTTTTCTACTGTTTAGATTTTACTTGTAAAGAAGAATCTAATGTGTTTTTAATAAATTGGCTTAAACGCTAATTAAAGGTGTCTAAGGTCCAGTTCATTTAAGTGCAATATATTTAAAAGATACATAAGGAAAGATAAGGGGTTATGCCTCAGCCAAAAGTAAAGCTATGTTAATATTTTCACAATTTTATTTCTTCCCAGATCTTTTAATCTGGGAACATTGTTTTGAATGGTTTTGTAGGTATTAGCCTTTTTAATAAGTAAAGTATTACATCCATTCATAGATCTGCAACCTGTTTAATATGTTTGTAAGGCCTTGGGGACAAACCAACCAAAATAATTTTTGTTCTTCTTCTATGGTTAAATAGACATATTCCCCGACATATAAACTTTGGCACACAGATTTTTTTGGTGAACTTGTAAAGTTTTTACAGTATCTGGAGGACCTTGGTTATAATTTCCCAAAAAACAAAACGAAGCAAAACAAAAAAACGTTTTCCAAGTAGAAATCCACTTCTAATGCCAGAACCATCCAAATAACTTTTTTGTGAGGTCAATGTAAATGACAAAAAAAGATCTCCTTTTAAACCACAAATTCATCATCCCCGATTCTGTGACTAGCTAGTTTGCTAAGCAATCATTTAAGAAGAATGCACTCTCAGACAAATCGAGAAATTGCTCAATTAAACCCATGTTTTAGGATAAATGCAATGCCAGATTAGCAACAAAACCAAAAAATAGCTAGCAGATTTTACAAACATTTTAGTATTTTGTGTTTAAGTGTTTACTTAGCAAACAAAATTGAACTCAACACAACATACATTACTTTTTCAGGTTTGACTGACAAAATAAAGTTTTATGTGGAAGGTAAATAGATAAATAAAACTGTATGAATCCTATGCTAATGAGCCCTTGAAAAAAAACTCTTTTTATAGGTCTGTCTCATGGCTTGATAATTAGCATGTACATTGGGTTAAGCTGAAACTTCAGCAGTGATATCAGGCACCGCATTTCTCTAATGTTCATTAACTCTCTATGACAGCATGTCTGAGGACTCGCTGAGATCTCTGTCATGTTTATTCTAACAGATGGAGGCCTAATCACAGTTCCCCCTACCCTTGCACTTTGTAATTGATAGCAGAACAGTTGCTTCCGATGGTGTGTTTAAAGTGAGGTGCTGTCTCTTGCTTTCAAGAAAATGCAATGACAGGAAGACGTGCTTGAAAGACAGCAACAAAAAAAAAAAGTCGGTAGAGCTGCTTCGAATTCATTTTGCATCCATCAATTTATCTGTAAATAAGATAGCTTTAGAGCTATAGATTTGATAGATAGCTAGATAGCTAGCTAGTGCAAATAGCAGCGTGCACACTGACAAGTGCAGATTCATACACTATATTGACAAAAGTATTCACTCACCCATCCAAATAATTTAATCCAGGTGTTCCAGTCACTTCCATGGTTACAGGTTTATAAAATCACGCACGTGATTATGCAGACCGCTTCTACAAACATTTGTGAATGAGTCGCACTCAGGAGCTTAGTGAATTCAAGCGTGGTACCGTGATAGGATGCCACCTGTGCAATAAGTCCAGTCGTGAAATTTCCTTGCTACTTGCTATATTCCACAGTCGACTGTTAGTGGTATTATAACAAAGTGGAAGCGATTGGGAACAACACGAAGTGGCAGGCCATGTAAAATCACAGTAAAACCTGACCTCAACCCAGTAAAACACCTTCGGTATATATTAGAGCAGAGACTGCAATCCAGGCCTTCTCGTCCAACATCAGTGTCTGACCTCACAAATGCGCTTCTGGAAGAATGCTCAAAAAGAGTTAAAGCTGTTATAGCTGCAAAGGGTGAACCAACATCATATTAAACCCTATGGATTAAGAATAGGATGTTACTCAAGGCAGACGAGAAAATACTTTTGGCAATAAAGCGTTTGTTAGTGGCGGGCCTCTTTGTTGCTTAAAGCTGTTGCTGTAACCAATCAGACTGTATTTTGGCCACTCCGGCATCAGAACACAGCAACATTTTTACATCCTTTGATTGGATGGTGAGAGAATGTACTAGTTAGAGCTATCAAACTGCATCTGCTGCAAACTACTCAAACTTAAATATATTCATGCTGATTTATTTATCTTTTTAAACCTTTCACTGGTGTATAATTTCCTGGCTATCGCGCAACACAGACAAAGGCTAGCATAGAAAGCTAACAATGAGCAAGGCAGAAGGGCAGAGGTAGTCAGCAATGTAAACATGATTGAGAACAGAGACATTCCTGATCACATGATCATCATCATCTTTCCTCTGGTTGTGCTCTATATGGTGGTTATACGTTCATATTAATACAATAATATGATGTGAGGTCCAGTTACCAGCATGACACTAAAACAGGTAGTATTGGTAGTAATGGCTACTTTTTACTTAAGTACATGTCTGAGCCCAAACCTCTTTACTTCAATTTGAGTCAAAAATTATAGTCAGTACTTCAACTTTCACCAGAGTCTTTTAAAACATGTAGGAGATAGAATAACCTCTATTTGTCACATATAGATTACAGCACAGTGAAATTTGTTCAGTAAGCTGGGCAAGAGCGGCAGCTTGGCGATACCAGGGCTTGAACCCCTAACCTTCCGATCAGTAACCCAGCACCTTACAACTGAGCCACCACTCCCCGTGTCTGTACTTCAATTTAAGTGAACAATGTGTGTACTTCTGCCATATCTGTCTAGGAAATTATATAAATTTACAATTATACAGAAATGATACACAAATACAGAAATAATAGCATCTGCTATAGGATCTTTACAAGCTAGTACTTTAGAACAAGAACCACCCACTGGGGTGGGACATATTCATTGAATGATCATTAAGTATTGAAATTCCTAAATCATGAGAGAACTTTCCCACAAGTGATTAACTTTTAAACGAAAGTATCTTTACAGCTTTAATTTGTTGTTTAAAGCAGTGGGCCCCAACCCCCGGGCCGCGGACCGGCACTGGTCCGTGGGTGAATTGGTACCCGGCCGCACAGAAAGAATACATAACTTACATTATTTCCGTTTTATTTATTATCTGATTCTGAATGATGTTTTATTTTGTAAAATTACTGGATTCTCTTGGCCACATGCCTATGACGCATTCTTGATGCATGTCATGATGCCTCGGTCACATGTCTTACCAACATCCACTAAAGAGGCTGCTCCGCCCGCTAACACATAATACATTACCGCTAAATTCGAACCCCCAAGCTAACAAAATGAACAAAAAACAACACAGTGAAAATACCCGTTTATATGCCGGTCGTATCATTTTATTTTGTTGTATTTATCCGCCACAGCTTAAAGGCTGGTCCATGAAAATATTGTCTGACATTAATGTCTGCGTAAAAAATGTTGGGGACCGCCGGTCTTAACGACAGGGACACAAACGTCACAGCGGAAACACACTGTCAGGGATTCACCCTGCCACGCCCCCCTCTGTAGCTGTCAGGGATTCACCCTGCCACGCCCCCGTCTGTAGCTGTCAGAGATTCACCCTGCCACGCCCCCCTCGATAGCAGTCACGCTGCTTCCCAAGATTACCGACAGCTGTGGCTCATGAAAGATCAGACTACATAAACTCACGTTCTTGAGTCACAGGCTGTCGGTCGTTGTATTGTCATGCAGGTAAATCGCGTGGCTGCTCAAACGCCGGGATTCACCGCTGGCTATTTCTCCGAACTCCATTTCCTTATTGAAGTACTCATTGCCGAAAGCTTTACTTGCATTGGGATTAGGCGTTTGACATTCGCGCTCATAGTGGATACTTCGTTACGAGCGGATGTCTGGGTTTGCTTTTGTTTTCATTGGTGTATGAGTGTTTTGTTTTTTGCAACTTAATAAAGAACATGATTGGACTTTATCTGCTTCCGCGTCTGCAGCCTGACAGAACGACCGACCTATACCGAACGCGGATTCGCCATTCCGCGATTCCGACCGCGACGGATCGGCAGCTGAACCCGGCTTCGGATTTCCTCCGGAAGCTCAGTGCCGCTCCTCGCGGATCAGATCCACAGAAGCCGGATCATGAGAGCGCGGCTGCGCCACGCCCCTCAGAGAGCGCGAGGGGATTACCGGCTCGTTACTCGGGGAAAAAAGACGAATTAGGCGGATTTCTGCAAGGCATCGGCGAGTATGTGGCTGTTAACATTTCCCGGTTTCCTTCCGAACGAGCCAAGATCGCCCTCTGTATTTCCCTCCTGTCTGGTGAAGTTCTTGCCAAAGCCAGCTCACTATGGAGCGCCAAAGGGGGCAAATTCGGCTCACTCGCCGAATTCAGCGGGCTGCTTCTGGGGAAGTTGGGGATAGAGGTGGTGGATCTCCACTACAGTTCCCTTGAGGAGAAAGGTGCTCCATTCCAAGGTTCTCAAAAGCACGCCACAGAGTCTTCGCGAGAGCGCCGCGCCGCCACAGAGTCTTCGCGAGAGCGCCGCGCCGCCACAGAGTCTTCGCGAGAGCGCCGCGCCGCCACAGAGTCTTCGCGAGCGCGCCGCGCCGCCACAGAGTCTTCGCGAGAGCGCCGCGCCGCCACAGAGTCTTCGCGAGAGCGCCGCGCCGCCACCTCCGGTCACAGAAGGCGAAGTGACTCCTCCGAGTCCCTCTCCAGACGACGCCACATCCCAGAGCCCCTTCCAAGGCGACATGCCCACGAAAAACTCGGCTCCGCCTCAGGATCTTCAAGAGAGCTCCGCCCAGCTCCTGGCTCCTCCAGAGAGCTCCGCCCAGCTCCTGGCTCCTCCAGAGAGCTCCGCCCAGCTCCTGGCTCCTCCAGAGGGCTCCGCCCAGCTCCTGGCTCCTCCAGAGGGCTCCGCCCAGCTCCTGGCTCCTCCAGAGGGCTCCGCCCAGCTCCTGGCTCCTCCAGAGGGCACGACTCCGCTCCAGGCTCCTCCCGAGAGCTCGTCTCCGCCTCCGAGCGACCCCACGAGCTCATCTCCGCTTCAGTGTCCCAAAGAGAGCTCCACTGATGTCGTGGACCTCCAGGCGAGCCCTTCTCTGCTCGTGGATCTCCAGGCAGGCTTCACCTCATTTCCAGGCTGCCCAGTAGACTCCGATCTGCTCCTAAGGGTCCCAAGGAGCGCCCCTATGCCCAGGGGTTTCCCTGTGCACTCATCCCGGCTCCAGGACTGCGAAAGGGAAGTTGAACCGCTGCCCCCGGGTTCCACCGACGGCGACGGCTCACCCCACAGCTCCGCAGAAGGCGACGTCTCGCCCCCGGGCTCCGCAGAAGGCGACGTCTCGGCCCCGGGCTCCGCAGAAGGCGACGTCTCGGCCCCGGGCTCCGCAGAAGGCGACGTCTCGGCCCCCGGGCTCCGCAGAAGGCGACGTCTCGCCCCCGGGCTCCGCAGAAGGCGACGTCTCGCCCCCGGGCTCCGCAGAAGGCGACGTCTCGCCCCCGGGCTACGCAGAAGGCGACGTCTCGCCCCCGGGCTCCGCAGAAGGCGACGTCTCGCCCCCGGGTCCTCTTCAGGGCGAAGGATCGCATCCAGGCTCCACGCAGGGCGAAGGATCGCATCCAGGCTCCACGCAGGGCGAAGGATCGCATCCAAGCTCCACAGAGGGCGACGTCTCGCCCCCAGGTCCTCTTCAGGACGAAGGATCGCCCACAGGATCCCCGCATGGCGACGTCAGTCCTCCAGGTCCCTCTGACGGCGACGTCGGTCCTCCAGGTCCCTCAGAGGGTGGTACGACGTTCCTGGTCTCCGCCCGGGACGTCCTCCACTCCCCGGTCATTGTCATGGTTGGCGTCCAGTTCCGGTTCCCCGCCATGGAGATCGCTCCGGCTTCAATCCCCGCCAGGGGCTTTACTCAGCCTCCCGTCAGCACCGAGGGCGTGGCTCCGTTCCGGATCCTCCTGCAAGGTGTTGTTCCATGCCGGCTCTCCGCAGAGGATGCTTACCAGGCCTCCGTTGCTCCCAGGCGTCTAAGGAGGCCTTCCTCGGAGTGCCCTGGCCCGCCTGGCATAGGTGGGTTTTGGGGCGTCAGGTGTCGCCCCTGGAGGGGGGGGTACTGTCAGGGATTCACCCTGCCACGCCCCCCTCTGTAGCTGTCAGGGATTCACCCTGCCACGCCCCCGTCTGTAGCTGTCAGAGATTCACCCTGCCACGCCCCCCTCGATAGCAGTCACGCTGCTTCCCAAGATTACCGACAGCTGTGCCTCATGAAAGATCAGACTACATAAACTCACGTTCTTGGGTCACAGGCTGTCGGTCGTTGTATTGTCATGCAGGTAAATCGCGTGGCTGCTTAAACGCCGGGATTCACCGCTGGCTATTTCTCCGAACTCCATTTCCTTATTGAAGTACTCGTTGCCGAAAGCTTTACTTGCATTGGGATTAGGCGTTTGACATTCGCGCTCATAGTGGATACTTCGTTACGAGCGGATGTCTGGGTTTGCTTTTGTTTTCATTGGTGTATGAGTGTTTTGTTTTTTGCACCTCAATAAAGAACATGATTGGACTTTATCTGCTTCCGCGTCTGCAGCCTGACACACAGCTTGTAATTTCAGAAGCACTCCGTGTGAATATCTCAATGTCACATAATATGCATATATTTGCTGACAGTGAGTCTTATATATGTTTAAATGATGCAAGAATTGATTAAAGAGATCTGCCACGACTGGAGATGTTGATGCTGGGAATAAATCTGTGGATGATGAGACAAAAAAAAACAAGATTTTTTTTCTTGCCCCATTAATAAAAAAAAAGGATAAATAATCAGCATGCTTCATCATGGCTTTTCTCCAATAGATCAGGCTACTGAGACAGGATGTGAGATGGATTCATAGTCTCCCTCCAGTGCAACTCAAGAAGGGGCACTGGAACCTAATCTGTGAGTCTCCTTACACACACACACAGGAGGAGAGGATGAGAGAGAGAGAGAGAGAGAGAGAGAGAGAGAGAGAGAGAGAGAGAGAGAGAGAGACTCCTATAAATCTGTAAGTTGTCTGACACACACACACACACACACAGAGAAAGAGAATGTGGGAGAGAGAGAGAATGACAGAGTCCCTGTAAATCTCTTGAGAGAGAGAGAGAGAGAGAGAGAGAGAGAGAGAGAGAGACTCCTATAAATCTGTAAGTTGTCTGACACACACACACACACACACACACACACACACAGAAAAAGAATGTGGGAGAGAGAGAATGACAGAGTCCCTGTAAATCTCTTTACAGAGAGAGAGAGAGAGAGAGAGAGAGAGAGAGAGAGAGAAAGAAAGAGAGAGAGAGAGAGAGAGAAAGAGAGAGAGAGAGAGAGACTCCTGTAAATTTGTAAAGTATCTCCTGACACATAAACACAGAAAGAGAGAGAGATTCTCCGGTTCTGTCTTGGCTCTCCTTCAGAGACACTAGCCCAGAAAGCCGAACAAATCATATTTCCTCATAAATACAGACCTCTCTGTCTGATCAGAGAGTCACAAGAAAAAACAGAAGAATAAAAGAGGATTAGATTTCACCATGTGTGTTTATAGACATGTCTTTACATCTTGCTGGGGACTAAATGTCTGGAATGTTTTCTTTTGGTTCCTGAAGGTAAGATCGGGTGGATTTAGGCGTAGCATAGAATTAATTAACAGCAGTTATAATTATGTCATCATAAGGTCCTCACAAGTCCAGTAAGTCAAGCCTGTGTGTGAGATGATTTGATGCTTAACATGCCACACTGACAGGGTGAAAAAGCAGTGTGCTTTCAGGTGTGAAACTTCACTGCGTCACATGAAGCCCTGCACCGATGATGTCGTTCATGACGCCAACAGTGACTCGGCCACTCGCCTCCGGGGCATTCAAACTCCATTACCCATAAAACTCTCCCCGACATCTCACTTGTTACATTAAACCTAAATGATCAGCATAAGTGGCCTTCACCTTCTCTTGAATGACTTCTCGACTCTCTGCTCTCCTTCTTTTCCCTTTTCTCTTTCCTTAAATGCTCATACACTGTATGGACAAAAGTATTAAGACACCTGACTTTCCTAACAATATGTGGTTCTTCCTAAAATTGTTAGAGGTACACATGAGATGTCTCTGGATGCGCTAGTGTTGTGGAGTTTTCCTTGTTCAGTTCAGAATAACTTGCCCAGAATTCTTAGAGGTTGTGAATCTGGATAGACTTTATTAACAGAGTAACAAAGAATTTGTTCACCAAATTCCATACATGTCCTTCTGTTTTAGACAAAGAATCTTTACCAGGTGTGAGCTATTAAAGGGTGATCAATTACTTGTCACATTCATATTTCCAGCACCTGTACATATGGACATGGTCCTTTTCCTTATATGACTGTTTTCTAAGCTTTAAATAGTTTGCTTTGTTCTAAGCACACACTGCAATCCTCACACAGTCAAATACATATTATTGGAATACCTTTTTCTTATGAATGGGCATCATTCTGTGCATTATATTGAACCAGGATCAATGAATATAACGAATACTAGCTTTACATTTTCACTTGACCTAGACCCATACATTCTCCAGCATGACAATATTCAATTTAATTCAATTCCTTTTTATTTGTATAGTTCTTTTACCAATGAACATTGTCTCAAAGCAGCTTTACACAGATAACGTGGTGATAAAGTGATAAAATGAATTAGATGTTCTTTATAAGTGTAGGTTTGTCCCTGGTGAGCAAGCCGGTGGCGATTGGGGCAAGAAAAATCTCCCCGAGATTGCATTAGAAGAAATCTTGAGAGGAACCAGACTCAAGAGGGAACCAATGATCATCAGCACGAATTTCAATTTATTACAGATAAATAGTATTGCGGGGTACAGTGATAGTGATCAGGAGCAAACTGTAGTCCTGAGTCAGTGTAGCAGACTGTTGACATTAACCACATCCATCCTCAAAGCTCCCGGTCTTACGTCGTAATTTCATGGAACCCCAGGGCAATATCCCTGTGCACAAAGCAAGCTCCATAAAGACAAAGAATAGCCTTTATTTGTCACATATACATTACAGCACAGTGAATTCTTTCTTCACATAGCCCAGCTTGCCTGGAAGCTGGGGTCAGAGCAAAGGGTCGGCCAAGATACGGTGCCCCTGGAGCACTGAGGGTTAATGCCCAAGAGTGGCAGCTTGGCACAAATCGGCACATCCACACTCTAAAATCTTGTGGAACATCTTTTCAGAAGAGTGGAGATTATTATAAAAACAAATGTGGACTAAATGTGGAACGGGATGATCAAAACGCACATCCAAATCTTATGGTCAGATGTCTACAAACTTTTATTCATGTAGTGTACCTCTATTAATATAATCACTGCCACTTATTTTAGAGGTGTTTATCAGACATTAGGACATTAGGTCATCCGGGTTACTGGTGGTCTAGTGGTTAGGATGCGGCGATCTCATCGCTGCGGCCCGGGTTTTTTTTCCGTTAAGGGGCCACTCTTAGTGCCGGTCCCAAGCCCAGATAAATGGGGAGGGTTGCGTTAGGAAGGGCATCCAGCGTAAAAACATGTGCCAAATAAAACATGCGGATGATCCGCTGTGGCGACCCCTAATGGGAGAAGCCGAAAGAAAGGTTTTTTTTAAAGACATTAGGTCAGCAGTCTGCAGGGTGAGCTGTCTTCCTGTCACGTTTTAAACTAAACCTCTTTTCCATATAAACTATGCGTTCGCGTTTGCATGCAATACACACTGACAGCCCTGGAGTTTATCACCTAGAGCTTGACTCTGTATGAAATATTCATTAAGCAGTTTGAGGAAACTTTAATTATTCACCGGGAAGTTTGAGAAAATGTTTAGCATATTATATCAAGACAGACAGGTAAGTTGGAGTGTGCTGCTACGGAAATCTTTTTTACTTAATGAAAACAGTTCATGAGCCAACCGACATGCAAATCTAGAATGATTGACAGGTTTGCATGTGTTTTGAACACTCAAACTGTAAGCCACTTTTAGCCCATTTCTCCAATCTCTAGTCTTGGCCTATTTCTTGTTGTTTTTTGCTTGAAAGATTTCTGTTGAAGTGTTCATTCATGTTAAATCAAATCTATTAATGTACACTACAGGGACAAAAGTATTGGGAAACCTGACAGCCATATGTGGTTCATGCCCAAACTGTTAGCACACAGTTGGAGGTGCACAATTGTATAGAATGTCTTTGGATCTGGTAGCATTTAATTTCCCCTTCACATGAACTAGGAGACCCAAACCTGTTCCAGCATAATAATGTGCACAAAGCCACCATGAAAATATAATTTGTGTAATGTGAAATTAGATGTTTAAAAAGCACATATAATTCCTACATGGATCTTAACACATCAGTTTGGAATACATTTTTGATCAGGGTTATTGCTATCAGAATAAATAAACTTGTTTTCATTTGAGAAATGTTCTGATGCTTCTCCGGGATCAAATTTTCATTTGAGGTATTTGTTCAGTTGCTTTGGTTCTCAACATGTTTGAATGCAGTCCCATGGTGGATCACATATTGTAAATCGCTCTTAATGCGTAAATCGCTCTCAATTCTCTGGCGGGGTTTTTTTGGTGTGGAATCAGTAATTATGCATGTAATGGATCTTATATGATCTTGAGTGGCCTGCTATGGAGCTCTGACCTCAACCCTATTGAACACCTTTGGGATGAATTGGAAAGCTGACTGCACCCCAGGTCTTCTGACCCTACATCACTTCCTGACTTTACTAACACCTTTACAGCTGAATGAGCACAAATATTCACAAGCACACTCCAAAATCTCATTGTGCCAGAATTGTAAAGGTTATTATAACAGCAAATGGAAACTAAATCTGAAATGGGATGTTTAAAAAGCACATTTACATTTGCGGCCTTTAGCAGACGCCCTTGTCCAGAGCGGATTTTACAATGGCCATTGTTTGAGTTAGGACGTCAGGATAAACCAGGCAGATCGGATTAAAAGAAGAAAGGACTGGTCACTGGAACCTCAGGGGCATGTTTACTCGAGAGACAGAGAGTGTGTGTGTGAGAGAGAGAGAGAGAGAGAGAGAGAGAGAGAGAGAGAGAGAGAGAGAGAGAGAGAGAGAGAGAGAGAGAGAGGTAACAGAAAGAGAGACAATAAAGATTGTTAAGCATTCTCATTGTTTAAGGACACTATACTGTGTGTAAAAGAACACTTTGTAAGAGTAAGCTCTGCCCCCTGCTGTAGTCCTCCTTATTTTGATGTATGTATGTAAAGTACAGACAGCATAAATATAGGTGCCAAAACAGGAAAATAGGATCATGCAGGGGCTAGATAACATATCAAGACTAATAATTATATCAACAAACAAAAACAGTCAAGTGAAATGATCTGGTAAAGTGAAGTGGTGAAAAGGAAATCATGCAATATGATATCATATAATTATAATATACACTAATATTCAGCTATTACATAATCTAATGCCAATTATCATTTAAAAAAATGCTCTTTTTTCCTAAATGACAATAATAATGGGACTTTTTGGGCTAACTTCCTGCATTGTAACCATGACAACTGACTGTAGTTTTGTTTTAGGAGAACAATGCGGAGGTGTGAGGCAGCCTTACCTGAAGCAAATTTACAAACATTTTCCAGTGGATTTTTACACTATAGCAATGAGCCTGTGTCTGCCTTTTTAGCTAATTCAGAGATAGTTAGCATTCCTGCACAGCATCCATTCTGTTCATATTCATATCTGGAAAAGTTACTTTCAGGTTACTGATGTTTCAAGATGATCAGTCTGTTGTCAGAGCGACTGAAAACCCTTTTCACCTCAGAAATCACCACTATAAATCACTATAATCACTATAAAGGATAGAGCACTCAGCACAGTTCCTGGGCTGTTTTCCAATTCTTCCAAAAGTTCCTAGAAACTCATTTTAAATGGCTGAAAGAGCGCTGACTCTTGGCAGCAAGCGCCACTCTTGAGATCTCAGCCATATCATGTCTCCTGTATTGCGCCGTTTCTGAAGAACTGTGGATTAGAAGCGGCTGCGTTACAAACCTCTCCAGTTTCCTTTCTTTAGAGAAGTGATGATGATGTTGTTTCAAACAAGAACTTTTTCTTCTCCTTTTTTTTTTTTTTAAATGTCTTTTCATTTTCCTGAAGTCCAAACACATCAGTTTGGAACAAATATTTGTTTAACGGTTATTGCTGTCAGAATAAATAAACTCGTTTTCCTCTGAGAAATGTTCTGATCAGTATTTCAGCTTCTCTGGATTGAACTTCGATTCAAGGTATTTGTTTAGGTGCTCTTGTTCTCAGCATGTTTGATTGCAGTCCCATGTTGGATCACTTCCTGTAAATCGCTCTGAATGTAATTTTTTTTTCTCAGGGTTTTTTTTTTTTTTAGGTGTGGAATCTTTAATTAAAGATTTGAAGAGGCATTTTTATACAGTTAAACACAGCTCTTGTGAATAGGAACATTTCTTCTAACGTATAACACTCTCCTCATTAGTCTTTAATTTAGAAGTCTTTTTTGCTCCTTTTACACACCTCCAGAAACCTGCCGATATGTTTTTAGGAGTCTGTTAGAGTACAACAAGGCTGCATTAATAAGAAAAGAACAAGATTATTTTTTCTTTGTGTGTTCTTTGCTGAAATTTGACCTGAAATCACAGGGACTGGCTGCATTGGGAACACAGATCCCTCATGTTTTTCTCACTGTCCAACACAAGTTTCCTCTTGGTGACACCCAAAAGACTGAGATGTCACTAAACACTTTAAAACCACCAATTAAGTCCAAGGTGTAAATACAACAAAATAATATGATACGACCGGCATAAAAACTGGCATTTTCTAAATATAATAAAGTAAATCCAATGTGTTGTTTTTTTGTTTACTTTGCTAGCTTGGAGGTGTCAATTTAGCGGTAATGTATTATCTATTAGCGGCCGGAGCAGCCCCTTTAAGAAGTTAGCGGATGGAGGTAAGACATGTGACCACGGCTAGCATCTTGACATGCATCAAGAGTGAGTCATAGACAGATGTGGCGAAGAGAATCCGGTAATTTTCCAAAATAAAACATAGTTCAGAATCAGACAATAAATAAAACGGAAATAATGTAAGTTATGTATTCTTTTTGTGCAGCCTGGTACCAAATTGCCCACGGACCGATGCCAGTCCGTGCAACCCTGGGATTGGGGACCACTGCTTTAAAGTATTAACAAATTACAGTATACTACCCCATACTGATCACCATTATACTGTGTGTATATATTTATATACTGTATGTATAAGCCAGGTCACATCTATCTGGAGGCCCTTGGAAGCCCACGGGACATGTGCTAGATATTTAATGATCTTGTGTCTTCGCTGCCATCCCCATCTTTTATGATAAACATGACATATACTGTCACCTGGTCTTAAAACATTTTGGTATTGCTGACTCATGCTCATCTGCAGCTTGTCTCTGGTTACTCATTTGTCTTGCAGTTTACACTGGAAATAGCGCATTAGCGATCTCTTCGTGACGTTCCATCATTGTAGCATCTAGTTTCTGGATTTCAGGATAGGGGTGCAGTGCGTATAGAGAAACAGGATAATGATTTAGGACAATTAGGACAAGCCCCTGTTGCTGAGCTTTGCTTTGTCATTAAAACGTGAAGCATCTCACAGCATGACACCATTTGAGCCATTATGTTGTGGCTGTATTGGACACACACACAAACACACAGCAGTTGACCTTGTAAAGTGATTTTCGCTGTTTAGAATCAATAAAACATGCTGAAGGACATATTACAGATTATGACAGTACGGATCCGGGTATAGACGAGGATTCAGACATTATGAAACATTTTGCACCGTTACGTATAATAAAGTTTTAGATAGCGTGATTGTGTCTGTTTGGGTTTGAACAATGCAGCGTATTATCTGGAGGAAAATAAACTTGAACATATTAATGCAACAGATGTTTCCTAAAATCCACATTAGTAGAAGGTAGCCATTTGTATTATATTTAGCATTATGACCTTGTCTTATTTACCCCATTCGTGTCAACTTACCCTGTGTAAACATAGTATATCTGTATCTAGTTCTGTCCTGATCTAATAAACGCCTGCACTGTGGATGCCATAAATACTATAAATCACGAATCCTGATTTCCATAAACCTGGCAGCTCAGTTCATTCGCTTCGATAATTCACTTGTTTAAAATGGATTTTGGAGGATGTGGCTAATCGAGGCACTTCCTAGTCAGCATTGAAAACAATGCTGCTCCCAGTGAATTTGTTTATAATAAGGTTTGGTGGCTCTGCTGTTCCTTGGTGTCCTTGCCGCAGCTGCTGCTAAGTTATTTGAGTGATGAGGTGTATCGGTGCCTGTAGGATCCCCCAGGGGACAAAAGGAGGTTAGTGGGATAAGACAACGATTCGTACAGCTACTGCAGACCACAGCTGTTTTACAAACACCCACATGCACACAGAGCCGGCTGCACATAGGTGGTCAAACCCCTGAGAATAAATCATCTGCTAACTACTACAAGCAAACAGTTTTTCGGAGAAACCACCTTGTTGAGTTCCTTTGGCTTCGCTATGTGAATTTTTTCAACGAGTCAGACCAATCAGCCATGTGACATCTCAAGAGCTTCAGTTCATCTTCACACTGAACATCAGAATGGGGCAAAAAAAAATCCTAATGACTTTGCTGCATGGTTGTAGATTGGTTTGCGTATATCAGGCTCTCCACACAACATTGTACAGTGTATACACCGATCAGGGGTAACATATTGACCACCTGCCTAATATTGTGTTGGTCCCCCTTTTGCTGCCCAAACTGTCGTGGCCCGTCGAGCATTAACAGCATTTACTTCTTTAGATTTTTTCAGCTAGAGAAGCTGTTGGATCAGCCCACATGGTTCATCCGTTGCTCCCCATGTGCATCAATGTGCCTTGGCCGCCCATGACCCTGTCGCTGGTTTACCACTGTTCCTTTCTGGACCACTTTTGATAGATACTGATCACTGCAGACCGGGAACAGCCCACAAGGGCTGCAGTTTTGGAGATGCTCTGACCCAGTCATCTAGCCATCACAATTTGGTTCTTGTCAAACTCGCTCAAATCCTTACACTTGCCCAACGTCGAGGCTAAAATGTTCACTGAAGAGATAATCAGTGTTATTTACGTCACCTGTCAGTGGTCAGAAAGTTATGCCTGATCAGTGTATAACACACCATTGTGCAAAAAAAGACAAAAACATCCAGTGAGACAAAGGCCTCATTGATCAGTGAGGTCACAGGAAAATGGCCACACTGGTTTTAAAGGAAAGGCTTCAGTAATTCAAATAAGTACTCTTTACAGCCAAGGAGCAGAAAAGAAGCTTAGCAGGCATCAAACATCGGATCTTCTGATTGACGGGCTGCAACAGAAGACCACATTGGATTCTGGCAGCAAAAACAAGGAAGGAATCTGAGGATACTGTTTTTATTGAAAAAATTTATCGAGGACCTTAATTAGTTTTAATCTTCTAACATCTGACTTTGGATTCATTGAAATAGACGTAAAAAATTGTAGATTCTCAGAATATGACTGTAATACAGACAAAAATATTTACTATACATCCAGAAACGAACGAAGTTTCCAGGGTTTATTTGTTTTGTTTTTTATAGTTTGAAACCGAAACTCTGAGCTGGATGTCAAAAGTGTAATATGGTATGAGGATATTTTGGCAAAGAAGTCCTTGAAACCAGGGATGCAAGGACATGATTTTTGCAAGAAATCCCTCAGTGGTAAAGCCCCTTGAGGGAACTTTGGAATAGTATTATCCAGCAAGCAGCAGATTTCTTCCTCCTCTGGAAAAAAAAGAACCGTCAGGGAAACCAATAAACCAAGCAGAGTTTTTGCAGTATGTTGCTCAAGCTTGTATGCACCAGAGTCTGACAGGGTGAAAACAGAATTGATTGATATAATGTTTTTAATTGGGCTCATCACATAGAATCAAGAGTGTGAATGGGGGAAAAGAGGTCAAACTGATTAAATCAATTTTTTTCAGGTAGATACTGTACCATATTTAGAAAGATTTAAATTCAGATGATGGCTCTCACCCTAGAAAAAAAATTTCAGACTTGGAAGTGGATGAAGGATTAAAGAAATAAATCAATCATTGCATTAAATAATGAGATGTTGCTTCAATATAGACAAAGACCAAATGGCAGAAATATTAAGATTGTTTGTACGGTTTGATTGGAGTTGTCTGAAAGGTTTTAGTTTTATCTTAGACTGTCCATTCTCCATTCAAACATGTATATGATCAAATCAGATTCTGATTGAGACCTCTTAAATATAATCTAATTCTCTTTGTCTATAGATTGTCTATAGACACAAAAACACAATGCCTATTATCACTTTTCCCCTTTCTCACTTTCCTACTTTGTCTCTTTGACAAACACATATAATTGTTCTTTTTTTTTTTTCCTTAATTAGTTTTTGGACTTGGATGAAAGCTGGTCCACTGGGCTTTTGTTACAGGGTCAATTATGGGTGAGAAGTTGCTCAAGGCTTTAAAAGCAAATAAGAAATGTAATTCCCCCATGCTAAATAAAGAGAGAAGAGGAGTCTGATTATTCCAAATGGATGTAATTATTAGCAAATGCGGTTCTGTGCTGGGAGCTGGGAGTGATCCATAATGTGCAGGCTCGTAATGCATGCCATTTCCTGGCATTCGGAATTAAAATATGTTGCGCATAAGTTTTTAATGACATTGGCTATTGACTATTCATCAAGAGGTGTGTACAGCGGTAGGAACTTATTCTAAAACAAGTGTTGTAAATGTTTTTTTAAGGTCCTCATAAAAGTAGCATTCTTGTGATGCATTGTGAGTCTAAAATCGAATGTTGAGTCCATTATTGAATCATTATTTAACACAGACTCTTCCCATCTGGTAGTGCATTGAGTAATGTTGCTAATATACTGTACAATCTCCAGAGTTCTTGGTTTAATCTGGAGAATGTTCTTTTACCGGTTTTCTCCAGCTTTTATCTATAGGCCAAGCCCAATTTTAATTGTTCAGGATAACTTCAGGCAAACATAGATACGTGAATTTAGTATGGGATAAGTGTCCCTTTGATTCCGTTAAATGTATAAGACTTAAGGTAAACTCGCACAGAGCTTTTAACTAGAAGAAGAGTCAATATTTCCATGTTGATGTCCTCAAAAAGTTGATAAGTAGTTAAGACATGCTGTGAGCTCAGACAAGTGTTAAATTTTACTTCAAACATTTGAATCATTATCATGTAGAAACAAGTTTATTAGAAGGCTAGCACATGTAGGACGTTTTGGAGACAAGGTGAGGGAGGTGAGATTGAGATGGTTTGGACATGTGCAGATGAGGGACATGGGGTATATTGGTAGGAGAATGCTGAGGAGCCACCAGGAAGGAGGTAAAGAGGAAGACCAAGGAGGAGGTTTATGGATGTGGTGAGGGAAGACATGCAGGTAGTTGGTTTAAAAGAGGCAGATGTAGAGGACAGAGGGGTATGGAGACGGATGATCTGCTGTGGCGAACCCTAATGGGAGCAGCCGAAAGAAGAAGAAGAAGAAGATTTGAATCATTATCATGATTTTATCTTTGCTTACGAGAATATATATTTTTTTTATCTAATTCTAGCTAACAAGCAGGAGGTCTCAGGAGTTCAGTTATTGTCAGGGTGTAGGATTTAGAACAGGGGTGTCCAATTTCACAAATAGCCGGTGTGGGTGCAGATTTTCATTCCAACCAATATTATATAATATAGCAAATAATACACCGATCAGGCATCACATTATGATATAGTAACATTTTGAAGTGAATAACACTAATTATCTCTTCATCATGGCACCTGTTAGTGGGTGGGATAAACTAGGCAGCAAGTGAACATTTTGTCCTCAAAGTTGATGTGTTATACGCAGGAAAAATGGGCAGGCGTAAGGATCTGAGTGAGTTTGAGTGAGTTTCCCGGTCTGCAGTGGTCAGTATCTGTCAAAAGTGGTCCAAGGAAGGGACAACGGTGAACCAGCAACAGGGTCATGGACAGCTAAGGCTCACTGTTGCACGTGGGGAGTAAAGGCTGGACCGTGTGGTTCGATCCAACAGATGAGCTCCTGAAAAAAAAAGGGGGACCAACACAATAATAGGCATTAAGCTATGCCTGATCTGTGTATTTCTTCTCAAATAATGCTAGATATAGGGTCAGAGCATAGGGTTGGGTGTTCACACATACAGCAACTCACAGCAGCAAAACAACAGAGACCGTTCATTTTTTTTGTCATGACAGATAATGATTTTCGGCTACATAAGCAATTCTTAATGACAAGATAGCGTGACCTTTTCTGTTTCACTTTGTGCAATTACAAAGTGGCAACTACCAATGAGAGTGAAGACAGTAGAGATCACATGATAAAAGTAGGAACTCCTCATGATGACATAAACTGGTGATTTGCAGAAATAGTCACTGCATATGTGAACATAGCATTAGGATAAACCATATCAAGGGCCCAGACATGGCAGACCAGGACTGTGTCGTTTTTTACCCTTATATGGGCACACTTACACATGCCATTTGTTACCTTTAATAAACATCTATAATTCTTCTTTGAGCTAAGGTTAATACATTTCAATTAAATTGTGGGCCTTTGCATATTAAACATATTTTCTACTACCAGGCTTGGAATGATTCTAGGCTACATCTGATTGGTAAGCAAGCTCAAATACAGTTAACATGGAAAGTTTAGATAATCATGTGATAGTCAGTCGGGTTTGAAATCATTTTTAAGTGGTTTGTTGTGGCAAAATTTGGCAACATAAGCAGAGAGACTGAGAAGAAAGTGTGGGGTGAGAAAAAAATAAAAAATAGAAGGTGCTGGACATATCATCTAGGCTGCTGAGAGCAGAGTGTAAATTCAAGACCTAAAAAAGGCTCTCCAGGATCTTGCTAATTAAAGCAGGTGAGAATAGGCTGAATTTAGCTGTGCAACCTTACTGTGAAGCAGATATAGAGATTGAAATTGGAAATGTGAAAGACTGCATGTTGATTTCAATTCCGTGAATTTTCTTTATCTTGATTGGATTTTCTTTAAATAAACAAGCAGTCTGGTAAAAAATAAAACAAGATTCCTGATTGACTTGGCCAGATTTCCAAAAATAAAACAATCTACTTTTAGACACAGTTTGAGGCAAAGTTCATAACACTTACCTGCATACAATATGCAACTAATCAATACTATTTGCACTCACCAATGTGACCTTGCTTTCAGCAACTAGGCCTGGCTCACTAGGCCACTCCTCCTTCAACATCTAATCTGCTCTGGAATACATCAGCCCCTACGATCAATACGTCTCAGGAGGAATTTGATTACATTTAAGACACCACAACAGATTTCTCCAATGAGACACAGTCATAAATTGGGTGTGGGGGGTGGATCTGATAAAAATGTGTGATTATCTGAGAATCCATCATAACGCACTTATAATGGTTGTCTTTCTAGTAGTAGAAGGCTGCCGAGCCGTAATAAAGCACAGTGGAATTCTCGAGCTCACCTTGAGTTGTTTTACTGTATTCAGAGAGCACTGTGAGCAGTGAGGCATTTCTATGCAGCTCCGTGCGTCATCACCTTCCATGGTAAATGAACTCGAAATTACACGCAGTCCACAGTCTCAGCTTTAGCAACACAGGTAACTGAAGCCAGCAAACCTAAGTAAGGCTCTTATACTGAAAGGTGATACTTGAGCTATAGAAATATTTGTTAGGGTTTGTAAAATAGTGACTTATATGATGCTTCAGTATTGTTGGAAATCACAAATCTGATTTCTCTGAAGATTCTTTTGATTGGTTTTTCATAGCAACAAGGCTCTGATCATCTATTTTGTCTGTATGTCAATTTATAGATTTATATTAATGGAATAGTTACAAAGAGCTATTGGTTTAATAGCAACAACTTATACATAGGCACTTGTATAGTCTTCTAAACATGTATTAATAGAATAGAATAGAATAGTACATGTCAATTTAATATTCAGGGAAAGGAGTATCCAGTGCCAGTCAGTAAATTGTCCACAAATGGAAATATATTTCCATGACAGGGCTTTTTTTTATTGAGGAAATGACTGTGGAAGAAATAATAACAATAACAAACCAGTTCCACCACTTTAAATGGTGGACACATAACTGTATGGTTAAATATATTGTAAAAAGGTGTATTCAATAATAAACTACAAGGTAGTATCAAAATGTTTGCTCTGTTTAAAAAACTACTTTATATATATCTACGTTTACACACTATCGCCTACAAAATAGTCCCCTTGCACAGCAATACAGTGCTCCCAGCATTCCTGCCACATCTGGAATATGTCCTGGAAGTCTTTCTGCACCTTCTGCGATTCAAATGTCAAATCGGCGACTACTGAGTTGAGCCGAGGAGCCAAATCTGGTGAGTAGGGTGGGTGCAAAAGTGAGATCATGTCGATTGTTTTCCCACGATCATTATGCGCAAGTTGCCGAATGGTTTTGACATATTTTTGGCGTTATACAAGGCTCAGTTCTAGCAACAGTTCTTTTTACCCCTGGATGAATGTGTTAATAGCTTCAAGTTCATATCAGATTCAGGGGCATTGTACAAAAGAAACAAAGTGGTCTATTCTCAATTCTGATACAACAACTCTGCAAGAATCAGGCTTCCCTGTAAGTCAGCAGCTAAGTGCACCACACTGCCACGGCCCAGGTTTTATTCCCGGGCAGAAAACCAACCAAGCAAATAGAGTAATGCACAAACCAGTGCATTTTCAATGCTGGTCCAAAGCCTGGTTTGAAATGGTAGGGTTGTGTCAGGAAGAACATCCAATATACCACCCAGACCAAATCAAATATGAGGACAAATAAGTCAGAAAGCAACAACATACTATTCACTTTCCTGTCAGTGTTCAGAACAGGCCAAGCTTTAAATCTAGGTTAGAATCTTACATGTTTAGTCAAACCATTTGATAGAATTGTTTCCATAGACCGATTTGTGGTGAACAGGAATGTTAAACAAGAAAGCCTGCATCTTTCATGTGTTTATTAAGGTTCATTCAAAGTGGAAAGAATGTTGCTGATGAGTGTCCTTGTGTCTTTTGGGGTTTTCCTCCACCTGGGGCAGGAAGTGATTCTGTTGTGGGATCTCAATACAATACGCTGCCATAGTTCTCCCTGCGTCTTTACACTGGAGATATCGGAACACACATCAACAATTTAGCTCCCTAATAGCATGAAAAGTCTCACCTGGATGAGACATGAGACATGGACTTCCCAAGAACTGGCATAATTACAAACTGTGCCATGCCACCTAAACATGTCTCGAGTCATTCTTATGATAACAGGGTTAAAAGCTAGTACTAGTAAGTACAAAAGTGTCCTAAAGGAACTTTATTGCAACAAAAATCTCAATCTATCCCACTTAATGTGATGAAAAGTATTAAATGTAGAATATTTAAAAATAGAAGTAAAAAAACCAGTGAATTAGCAAAGACAGGAAGCAGAAGGGAAATAGGAGAAAACATTATTAAATCAATGTCCAATTGCAGCTTATTTTTTTTCTTCAAAACAATAAATAAATCTAATTCAGCTACCAGTTTTGGGAGGTGAAAGGAACCTAGAGAAATCGAAGTAAATCCATGCAGACACTGGAGAACAACTTTATAGACAGTTACCTGAGCTCAAACTCATCGAACCGGGGACCCTGGAGCAATGAGGCAAAGTTATTATACAAGTTATTTTCATATGGAGACTTTCACAATGACTTTTTACATTACATCCTGTTCAATAGGTTGGGTCTGCAATTTGTTGACACGAGTTTAGTGATTATTACCCAAGGTCGCTGGAGGACCTTGTTGTTATTTCATTTCAAGAGCCTAGATTTAGACTGCACGACCAAAAAGACAAAGCTGTGTCATAACAATGTTGAGTTGAAGGTCTTATGAACAAGTAGCATTTAATATCGTCACCACAGCTTTACTGAAACTGCCTTAATCTCTTGAAGAATCTTGTTAAGAGGTATGTAGTGATTTCTTTTGAGTGCTGTTGGTATAATGCCAGTTGTAGAGGGGCAAGAGGATCTAACTGAACACAGATTGAGCAGTATGAGTTGAAGACGTACTGTCAGCTACTGCAGATGGTAAGGTGCTGATAAATGGGTAAGCTGGTATAATTGGCTTGGCATGATCCTCCATGACTTGTTTTAGGGTGGGATATTTTGGACCTTACTAGAATCCAAACCAACACCAACATTAGGAGGTATAGGGTAATATTAATAGTAATATAGTGTCACAAATATTCCCAAGAGAGCAAAACTGCCCATGCTGTCCGGGTAGGAAGGATTGAAAATACTCCCACCTATCCATCACTATGACATAAGCTAGTCGATGTTATTTGTAAGCTCTTGTATGTTTAATAGGGGAAATACAGAGACAGCCTGCTGGTGTTTTGGAATAGGACAGTGAAAAATTACTATTGCTTTTACAAAGACAAGCTGCTGACATCCATCACCAGATTTATCACAATTTATGACCATGTAAATGTTTAAGTACAAGTGGCAGCTCAGTAGTTAGGACTCTGAGTTACTGATCAGAAGGTCAGGGGTTCAAGCCCTGACATTACCAAGCTGCCACTCTTGGGGCTCCTGAACAAGGCCCTTAATCCTCAGTGCTCCAGGAGTGCTGCATTATTTCTGACCATGCGCTCCGACCCCAGCTCTTAACATTGCTGGGATATGTGAATGCATACTTTCTCATTGCTGTAAATTACATGTGATGAGTATGAAGCTACCTTTTTTCACCAATATACACAAATTAGAAAATTAATCAAAACCACCTGCCTAATGTTTTGTAGGTCCGCCTCAAAAACTGTCTCAAATAGGCATGTACTTCACAAGACCTCTGAATCTGTGTTTGGTATCTGACACTAAGGTATTATTTATGTAAATCCTGGTGCTATTTCTTTCCCAGTTAAGCAACCTACACACCTGGCCATCTACAGTACATGCTGTAAAAGTAAACATGATTCATCAGACTAGGTCACCTTGTTTCATTGTCCAGTTCTGATGCTCATGTGACCATTGTAGGAGCTGTTGGTTGTGGACAGGGGTCAGCATGGTCAGCGGCCAGCATGACAGGTCTGTGGCAATGCAGCCACATACACCAACCAGGCATAACATTATGATCATTTTCCTAATATTATGTTGTCTAATATATCTCACCATCTAACAGGTGCAATAATTAAGAGATAATCAGTGTTATTCAGTCACCGGTCATGATGTTAAAATGTCGTAATATTTTGCCTACGTCCAAATAAGAGAACCACAAGGAACCCCATGTGGGCCACAGGGAAAACAGGCAAACCCTGACTGCCACCTTGACCATGTTGGTGTCACTATTTATTCCAGCTCCCTTTTTCATTATCCATAATGCACATTATGGATATTTTATGAGATTGTTGCTTCATTTACAGTAATGGGTGTGTGTATGGAGTGCGTGTGTTTAATTATGATTATTAATTATTAATTATTAATTATTAATTATTACTATTATTATTATTACAGGTGAATATGATAAGGATTTTAAACAATAGAGCCACTCCCAGGCTTAGACTATTGCTAAGAATGGGGATTGATATTTTCCCAGAGGAATTCTTTCCTCCTATGTGTGTGTGTGTGTGTGTGTGTGTGTGTGTGTGTGTGTGTGTGTGTGTGAACTGCACATGATTTTCACAACCCTCCTGGAATTGTTTGATTATACTCAGGTAGCGACATCTAGCGGTGATCCTGGAGCAATGCGTGTATATTGACTTTCTAAAGGTTATTGTGCTGCTGCCTTTGTTTAAATTCTAAATATAACAGTGTGTAACTATATAATGCATTACTTATATTAGTAAAAAGGTATTTAGTTTTATTTTTTAAAATGCAACAAGAAAAAAATATTATCTTCAAGGAAGCAGCAGTTTCGGTTTGTCACTTGTCAACGCTTTCACTTCTAGACAGTGACTAAAGGAATGCGTAGTGGAGCTGTTCAAAGTTCGCTGAGGAGATACAGGGAAACTTGGACAATGACTACATTTCCCATAACGCAATGCGCGGAAACGGGCCTTTCATCGAACTCCGAGTTGCTCTTGGTTGCACGTTGGGGTTTGTAGTTTAAACCCCGGATGACTGGCACGGTTTCGACGTCGCGACGTCTATGAGGTAGACAATTTTCTGAAGAAGGAAGACATGAAAATAGAGACCAGGTAAATGTTGGTTTATTTGCTCTGCTGTGGCGATATACAGTTAGAAAGGTCGTTAATAAAACCAATGGGTTTTGTATGAGGCGTTTTATTTTTGCCTGTTGTGCTACACTACACAGCTAAATACGGAGCTTTAGGTGGTGACGTTAAACCTGGTTGTTTAGCTAACTAGCTAGCTCTATTTCCAATATATATAGACACATACGTATCTATATATATATATATATATATATATATATATATATATATATATATATATATATCTAAGGTATTTATGTATATATGGGTCTATTTGGGAAGATTACACGAAACTGTTTATGTTGTAAATCACAAATTAAGCAGCTTGTAGCTGCAATGGGAAACTAAGCTAATGCTATGCTATGCTAAGGAGTTAGCACCCCGCCTCCCCCGGACCCGCTCGTGCGTCGTTATGCCGCAGTGTTAGCACGTGCCATTCGCTGTGCAACACAGTGCGTCCGTTCACTCCTGCACAATACGGACATTTACAAGCGCGTCAACAGACGGTCGCGTCGTTTATTTTGAATTCTTTCTCATGTATTTGTAAGAAACAAATGCAGAGTTTCCGTCTGCTGAACCCGAGCTAAGTGTTTCTGCATCTTCAGGCTTGAGCCCAGAGAGACAAACCGATCTTGTTCTGGAAAATAGGCTTTACCCCCCTATTTTCCAGTAATGTTAGGAAGTTGAGGTCAGAGCACAGGGTGAGCCATGATACAGCTGGAGCACAGAGAATTGGCCATACTAAAGCTTAAACGTCTGGCCTCCTGATTAGAATCCCAGAGCCTTAACCAGAGCTACCACTAGAAACATTCCAACACAACGTCCTGCCCACTATGTCACAATCATGCCCAGATGTAACATTTTGTTTGTGTGTGTGAGACTTTTGTTTGTCTCTAATTTTGTGCACTTTTGCCAGCAGCAGCTGAACTGAAAAACATGTCAAAGAAAAGGGGCAGGTAAGTCACAAGCATATTCACTCATTTTCCACACAGCACTGAACTTTGGACTCTTGTAGTCAGGGGTTTCCACAGTCCTAAAAAGTCTAACATTCAACAATAAACATCCCAGGCCTTAAAAAGTCTTCAATTTGCTGTTTCAGGATATAAATAATTGCAAACGTCCCAATTTTCTGATGTCCATGCAATCAGCTTTCTGCTATGGGAAAGGGCAAGTTTAGCGATACGTGGCATGGTGAAGGCCAGTTACTAACAACTTGTTTGTGTTTTTAATGTTGTAAGATAGGGCTTACATTTTTTAATTTTAAAAGTCTTACATTTGACATAGTGAAACCTGCAGAAACACTTGTAGGGCATATTTTAGCCTTACATCCACGTTATTAGTGATCTAGTGTTTATATGTGTGTGTGTGTGTGTGATATATATATATACACACACAAACACACATACAGCGGGTAAAAGAAGTATTGAACACGCCACCTTTTTTCTCAGCAAATATATTTCTGAAGGTGCTATTGACATAACAGATGTCACCAGATGTTGGTAACTACCCATGCAGTCCACACATGCAAAGAAATCAAACCATAGATGTCCATAAATGAAGTTGTGTAATAATGTGGGGAAAAAGTATTGGACACGATGTATTTAATACTTTCTACAAAAGCCTTTGTTGGTAATGGCGGCTTCTAGAAGCCTCCCGTATGGAGAAACTAGATGCACACATTGCTCAGGTGTGATTTAGGCCCATTCTTCTACACAAACTGTGGTTAAATCTTGAAGGTTCTGTGGCCTCTTCTATGAACTCTGATCTTTAGTTCTTTCCATAGATTTTCAAATGGATTCAAGTCAAGTGATTGTCTGGACCATTCTAGCAGCTTTTTCTTTCTTTCTCTGAAACCAGTTGAGAGTTTCCTTGACTGTGTGTTTGGGATCACTGTCCTGTTGGAAAATCCACCCTTACTTGAGCTTCATCATTCTGGTAGATGGCAGCAGGTTTTAATTAGGAACATCTCTGGACAATTTTCCCTTAATACTTCCTTCAATTATATGAAGGTTGTCAGTATTGGGTGCTGAAAAACCACCTCAGATTTCACTGTTGGTATCGTGTCTTTGGAGTGATGTGCAGTGCCATTTGTCCTCCAAACACTGTATTATGGCATCCGAAGAGATCAATGTTGGTCTCTTCTGGCCAGACTGTATTCTCCCAGTATTTTACAGGCTTGTCCAAATGTTGTGCAGCAAACTTTAAACAAGCTTTAACATGCTTTTTCTTCAGAAATGGAGACTTGCCACTTCTGGATTATGGCCCAAAAGTGCTCCCTGGAACATTCAGAAGTTTAGAAATCCTTTTATTGGTATTGTATGAGGAAGTCAGGTGTGTCAGAGAAGTATGTAAGGGTGGTGCAGGACATGTATGAGGACAGTGTTACAGTAGTGAAGTGTGCAGTAGGAACGACAGACTGGTTGAAGGTAGAGTTTGGATTGCATCAAGGTTGGGATCTGAGCCCTTTACTGTTTGCAGTGGTGATTGACAGGTTGACGGGTATGGAGAAGGATGATCTGCTGTGGCGACCCCTAATGGGAGAAGCCGAAAGAAGAAGAAGAAATCCTTTTATAACCAAATGCCATCAGTATGTTTAGCAGCAATAAGGCAGCGAAGGTCTTGAGAGATCATAAAATGTTTCTTGTGTGAAACCTTTATATAGGCCATTAGTTGGTACTAAACCAGCTGATATTAATTTGCACGAGGGGCAGGATTGAAAGATTTCAGCTGGTGTCTTAGCTTTCTTCATGTGTTCAATATTTTTTTACTGTGTGATTTCACATTATTAAACAATTCATTTATGGACAACTATAGTAATTCAATACAAAAAGACTGATATTTTAATTTTTTTTTCCCCTTGTAATTTTTAGAATTATGGCTTACAGCTAATAAAAACCCAAAATTTTAATATTGTGAAAAAGTTCAATATTGGAGACTCGTGGTGTCAAACTCTAATCAGCTAATTAAATCCAAACACCTGCAAAAGTTTCCTGAGCCTTTCCTGAGCCTCAGTCTAGTTCAGGCTGCACAATCATGGGGAAGACTGCTGACTTGACAGTTGTCCAGAAGACGATCATTGACACCCTGCACATCGAGGGTAAGACACAAAAGTTCACCGCTAAAGAAGCTGCTGTTCAGAGTGCTGTATCCAAGCACATTAATGGAAAGTTGAATGGAAGGAAAAAAATGTGGTAGAAAAAGGTGAAATGAAGCCCATTCAAGAATTTGTGGAAGATTCACAAAGAGTGGACTGCAGCTGGAGTCAGTGGTTCAGGAGCGACCACACACAGACGTATCCATGGGCTACAACTGACGCATTCCTTGTTTCAAGACACTTCTGAATTAGAGACAACATCAGAGGTGTCTTACCTGGGCAAAGGACAAAAAGCACTGGACTGTCGCTCAGTGGACCAATGTCATCTTTTCAGATGAAAGGAAATAAAATTTAGCATTTTATTTGAAACTTAAGGTCCCAGAGTCTGGAAGAAGAGAGGAGAATCAAATTAGCTTGAGGTCCAGTGTAAAGTTTGCACAGTCAGTGGTGGTTTGGGGAGTCATGTCTTCTGCTGGTGTTGGTCCACTGTGTCCACGGTCAGCACAGACATCTACCAGGAAGTTCTAGAGCACTTCATGCTTCCCTCTGCTGACCAGCTTTATGGAGATGCTGATTTCATTTTCCAGCAGGACTTGGCACCTGCCCACACTGCCGAAAGTACTAATACCTGGTTTAAAGACCATGGTATTCATGTGCTTGATTGGCTTGATTTTGGTTTTTCGTTAGCTGTAAGCCGTAATAAAAATTAAAAGAAATATACACATTCGAAATATATCAGTCTGTGTGTGATGAATCTATATAATATACGAGTTTCACCTTTTGTATTGAATTACCAAAATAAATAAACTTTTTTACTGATATTCTAATTGATTGAGATGCACCTCCATTACAGCCTGACGTAACTCGAGCCTGAAGATTATTTTCCAGTAATGCCACGTTCACAGACACGGTAATTTGATCACTCCTAAGTCACTGATCGCTGTGATGCCACTTGTAGGCTTTATACTGGTTGCTATGGTAACGTTTGTCTGCGGATTGCAGAACTAGCACTCCACATCAGACGGGAAATCAGGAGACGGATCATGTCCTCCCTTCTGTCTTCCCTCCCGTTTAAAGTTACATTTTTCACAACTATCTTGCTGAGAAAAAAAAATGAATGGGTGCGAGTCGCTGTGTTTGTGAGCGTAGCTGAGCAGCAAACACTAAAAAACTGGATACGACTTAAATCAGCGAAGTTCATCAGTAAGGAAAACTTTTCACTGACGTTGGTTAGACTAGTTAGTTCCTCTTTTTACTGGTATTATAAAATATATACAGTCAATCCTGCACCAGCCTCTGTTTAAATTTTTTTGTATGTTTCTTCTGTTTATATATTCAACAAACTAGTTTAAAGGCAAAAAGAATTGGACAGTGACTGATTGGAAGAATGTTCTGTAGACAGATAAGTACAAATGTGACATTTATGGAAATAAGATGTTAGCAGACTAAATAATAATTAAAATAACTCTTAACAATACTACCTGTATTTCGCAAAATTCCACGATACAGCGAAAATTCCGCAAAACAAAATCAGATATGTCTGATGTAAAAACCTGTGTTACAGTGAGACCACGAAAGCTGAACACTGAATAAAACAATGCACTTTGTTTAACTTCACATCTGCACGTTCTCTCCATTCCCAGGAAACGCAGCAGCGGAGAACTAAGCGACTCGCTCTCCCCTGACCCCAACAGCCTTCTGGGTAAGAGGATCCAGCACAGCTGGAGAGAGAAGGGAGCACTAACTAAGTGGAAAGGCACTGTGCTTGATCGGCTCAGCGTCAACCCATCGCTCTTCATGGTCAAGTACGATGGCTTCGACTGTGTCTACGGCATCGAGCTGTTCAAAGACGAGCGCGTGTCCAACCTACAGGTGCTCACTGAGAAAATTGGTGAGTAGAATTTAGGTTAAACAAAAAGACATATAGTGTGAACAGGAAGTAAACTGCACACATCTCGACTTCAGTTTTTAAAAAAAATTTTATTTATTTTAATAAGACAAGTAAACGTGGCTTATTTCTAGCACGTGGAGTAAATTACTGTTGTACTGAGCACATTAGGAACTCGTTCATCCAACCAAATGTCAAGGAGTTCATTGTAGACAATCAGTGTGATGATGGTGTTTGTAAGGTGCAGCAGGTAACCTACTTTTATAAAACAGCTACAGGAAGTAGGTGATATGGCGTCTCTCTCTCTCTCTCTCTCTCTCTCTCTCTCTCTCTCTCTCTCTCTCTCTCTCTCTCTCTCTCTCTCTCTCTCTCTCTCTCTCTCTCTCTCTCTCTCTCTCTCTCTCTCTCTCTCTCTCTCTCTCTCTCTCTCTCTCTCTCTCTTTCTTGTTTGTTTGTATTACAGTACTAAAAACATTACCTAGTTACAGTTCTGTCCAAAGTTGATCTGCAGTTATCGATTAATATTGTAATCAAGTATTTGACCTATCATGTAATTGATTAATCAGATAAGAAGTGTTTTTGTTTCTTTTGTTTTTCTTCTTTCTTTCTTTTTTTTAAATTTTATTAAAAAGCAATACTAAATATACAAAAGAAAATAAGACAGGTCTTTTAAATTGAACAAGTAAAAAAACAAGTATTCTTGTTTACAAGAATATCTGAGAAAACTAAACCTATTAAGTGCATTTAATTGCCATATTACAGCAAAATGAAAATACACATGTAAAAATCATAAATAAAAATATAAAAATCGATTTCAAATCACTATCAGTCACTGGTTGTTGTGATGTCACCTGTAGGCTTTACGGTTGCTATGGTTATGTTCGTCGGGGGATTGCAGAACTAGCATTCCACATCTGACTGAAAATCAGGAGACGGATCATGTCCTCCCTGCTGTCTTCCCCAAAATGAAAATACACATATGTAAAAATTATAAAAATAAAAAAAAATCTATTTAAAATAGGCAAATGCGCCGTTCAATGTTTTCAATTATGTTTTGGTTTTACACGATCCCAAACCTTCACAATAAATACAATACAAACGCTTGTGATTTAGCATTTACAATCTTTGCCCTGCTGTATTCACCAGCGTTCACAAACACAACACTGTCCTGGTGAAAAAAGCCACAAGACCTAATTTATGCAAATTAACTTTTGTTAAACCTGAATTTTACTGTACTTTCAGCGTTATTTACAGCTTTATTCTATTAAAAACCAGTAAAGAGGGACTGTGTGGTTTCTCTTGTTCATAAATAAATGGCAGAAATTGAAACTTCTTACACCTGCTTGGCACACATCTGTAAAAAAATGCCTTAATTGTCTCCTAGCATATGCTAGTGTTTTTGTGGTTAGGTTTATTTTTAATCTCTGCGTGTGAAGATTGTTAAGCTAGCAAATGTTCACACCTCTGCACTATGTCAGGGTTTTCCTGTTTATATTTGCAAGATGAATGATTCCTACGTAGGTAAGCGCAACCTCTGGTGCAGTGCTTCGGTCACCTTCAGTGCCTCTGTGCATGGTTGCACAAAAACTATGTTACGAACTATAAAGTTCTCAACCCTACTGTGTGACTCCAGATTTGTTGTGTTGTCAGTTAGAACATAACATTAGATACTTGGCAACTGGCTAGAAAATATCACACATTTAATCCCCAGTGATTCTTGTATATGACGTAGTGTACCTAGCCTTGGGTTTTTCTTTATCCGTAAAAAAATAAGAAGAGTAAAATATTTGGGGGCTAAAAAAGCACAAGGATGATTCAGAATAGTGCAGATCTTAAGTGTCAAATCTCAGTAGAGAGGTGGTATGTTTTGGCAGCCAGAGAGCATCTGCAGCTCAGCAGGCAGAGAGAACAGTTTATTAGGTCTGATGAGCACAGACATGGACGTAATACACCATTTAGTTTGCTCAGGTGGTGTGAGGAACGATGGTTCATTGCTTTACTGGTGTTTAGTTCCATTTTATACTGAACATGAAAATTTCCAATTCAGTGCCGTTTGGATAAAATGGGTATAAGGTGGCGAAATTTCCATCCAGTTTGGTTACTTGTAATTTTGCAGTTCAAAGGCGAGAGATCCTTTCGCTTGGTAAAATCATGTTAAGAATCCTTCTATCTTTTATAGTGAACAACAAGATCAAGGTGCCTCATGACCCAGAGGAGCTGGTGGGGAAAGCGGTCGAGCATCTGTTTGAGAAAGAGGATGGAGAAAAGAACGAGTGGAGAGGGATGGTGCTGTCTCGTGCGCCCATCATGACTAACTGGTATTACATCACCTACGAGAAGGACCCAGTGCTGTACATGTACCAGCTGTGGGATGACTACAAGGAAGGCGACCTCCGCATTTTACCTGAAGCAGGTGAGTTGATCTGTGGGAACATATTGCTGCTGTTGTCTGAATCCCGGCAGATTCTTCCCAATCTACAACCGTTTCAGTGATTTTACATTGACTGCCGTTTAGGTAAAAGCAATCATAGGTGAGCTCATGTGGAAAAAGAGAGCAGATAGCAACAGTTAATATGGTATTGGGATGAAGATAAGACAGGAGTAAAGATCAGTGAATGCATTCTCTTTTTAACATTAAAAGTTTCTTTCACCATGTTTGTCATGAGCAGTTGGGAGGTATAGGATGTGGCTTGGAATAAAAAAAAAAAAAGAAACCTAACAGGTTTTCATTTTCTTTCTGTTTGTGCCCCAGAGAACAAGCATCTGTTGCCTGCTGACAGGAAGCCTGGCGAGGAGACCGAGAGCCTTGTGGGTAAGCAGGTCGAATATGTCACTGACAAAGGAGTGAAAAGAACCGGGCTGGTCATCTATCAAGTTCCCGCCAAGCCGTCCGTTTACTACATAAAATACGACGACGATTTCCACATTCATGTCTACGACCTGGTCAAGACCACCTAAAGTCAAGCAAAAGCGACATACGAAGGCGAAACCCACCATCACCTCTCCATAACGTAAAATCCTCGCCTCTCATTGTACTCTCTGTCTCTGTCTCCAGCGCGTGTTGCCGTGGAGAAGTGGAATGGCACAGATGTTTGTGGTTTTGTTCATTTGCGTGTGTCACATTATCGACGCAATGTTAGAGAACAAAACTGAAGGCCTCAACTAGGGATTTCTTTTTCTGAGCGCATTTGTCTTCTCGTGGGTGCGGTGGTGAAAAGGCTGTCAGGTAGAGTGATTCCTGATTGGGGCTTTAACAGTTTTGAATGGGAAAGCAGGAGTATCACGAGATACACAATCTATTTATTGACATTTACTTGTTTTACCACGTTTCTGTGATTGTCATGAGCCATTTAAAAGATGGCGACATTCTTTTTTTTGAGGTAGGACCGAATAATTTGAGGAATGGAAAAGAATGAGTGTTTTGTAAAAAAAAAAAAAAAAAAAAAAAAGAAAGAAAAAAGAAAAACGAACCAAAAAAAATAGGCGACTATTTATTTTTGCTTTCTGTTATTCTTGCAAAAGTTTTCCGTTGCAGTTCATGAACTACTGTGAGTTTTAGCTCTTTATCTTTCACTAAATTCGAGCCTGAATCCAAGATGGCTTCACATCCAGCGAATGCTTTCGAGAGCAGAGCAGCTGCCACCTTAAAACGTGCTTTAGAGAAATTGGAGTTGGAAGACTGAAAGGAACCCACTGTAGAACATTTATTCGAGTTTGAGGTGTAAAACCCATATCCATATTCTGTTGATTCGGAACTTGCAGAATATTTAGTTTGTATACTCGCATAAAATATGTAGCCATTGATCCCTGCTTAAAGACTGGTTTGTTTGGCTTTTAAATGCGCTGCATTACTAATCATTTAGGTTTTATAACGTGTCGAGTCATCCAGTAATTAGCTTAGATACCGTTTTAAATTTCTCTGTAGGTAGGTAGGATCATTATAGGGTTGACCTCCCTATAATGTAATGTTTAAATTCAATCACATCTCATCCAGCCGGCTGGATCTTCAGTAAACAGATTTAAAAAACAAAAAATAATAATTTCTACCAAAAACCGTATAGAAATGTATATTAAAATGGATTGCCTTTAATTGAATTGACAGGGTCTACCAGGGGATCATGTAATGACTTAATCTCTAACAATGGCACTTAATGCTTTTTTTTATATTATTATTTGTATTTATCTTATTGGGATTAAAGCGTGACCTTTCAGTCATAGGAGCGTCTGATTCAGAATATTGAAATTAACACCAACGCGTCATTAATCTAGCGCTTTAATGGTAATAATAACAGAGCTCAAAAATCGATTCGATATTAGAATTTCATACTGTGTGTTTTACGGTCTTGCCTACAGAATCAAACCGACCTGCCATTGTTTTGCCTCCGTTTTGAGCTAATAAAGCTAATATGAATTGGAGCAACACTAAAGACGACAGCAAGATAAATCCAGTTTTGGAATCGACGTGCTCACTTGGATGAAATCCCGCTTCTTTTCATTGTAAATGATTAAGCACATTAAAATGCTCCTGTTTACAGCAGCAAATCAGTGTTTGCTGTTAGCACTTGTGTTCTCGTTGTCCAAATTTTGTTCGGAGGATCCAAATGATGTATCAAATAATGTCCCCCGCTGTAAACGTGTGTATACAGTACTGTGGCTGCAACCTGTCTTTTACTCATGCGAATTCTGTTCATCTTTGGGATTTTTTTTGTTTTGTGGTTAGTGCTTGACGGATCCATGAATCATTTGCGGCAGCGATTTATTTCATATTCGCCAAAAATTCAGTGAACATAAAGATAAAAACTATATATAATCACTCAGTTTATCGATCAGTGTTTCATTATTGACGGTATCTATTCGCTCTGTTTATTTATTCTCCGTGTACAGCTATTCACGTCACATATAATCAACACGTTCATTTATTTACATCACATGCATGTAATTCAGGAACATTACAAATGGGGGGGGGAAAAATCACTTGCAATGTTTTCTGCAAAATGGTTAAATGGTTTAAACTTGTATGTACTGAAATGTAATTTTTTTTTCTTTTTCTTTGTTGTAAATAATGAATATATGCCTGAAATGGTTGTTTTATTTTTTTTGGCCACAAGTGGGGTTTTTTTTTGTGTTTTTTTTTTTTTTTCCTAAAGCAATCGCACTTTATTTTAGCTTTAGTCTGCTTGAGTGAATAAGAAATTCAGGCAGAATCATTGTACCTTTAAAGTGCAACTCCAGACAGGTTTATTAGAAATAAATAAATGAATGAATAAATTAAATCACTGCGAGAAACCATCGACTATAGAAGGACACAATTTCTTGATTGATATTCAGCTCACGTCTTAATGGAAAAAAGAGCGACTGCGTTTTTTTAATCCCGGCACACAAAGCTAATTTTGGTTAATGAATTAATAAATCATTTTATTGTATATACAGCGGTAATGTACACAGACAAATCAATGCAGTCAATTTGCACACGTTATTTATTACGTGTTGTGTAAAAAAAAAAAAAGCCTAAAAAAAAATCTAGCTTCTTGTTTGCAGCTTATCACGACTCGCTCACCCATAACAGTAAAACAAATAATACAAATAACGATTTTACAAATAACGACAGTTCAGGCTTCTGTAATTGGAATAAAATTCGCTGGAGTTGCTCTTTAAGCTCACAATGATGGGGTAAAGGATACGCTGATGGCAATCACCAAAGTAAAATTCGATCCTTCTCTCGTTTTGAGCTACTGTAGACTTCACCACCGTAGCTGTCGTAGTATTATTATAAACTAAGTAAAGACTCGCACCTTAAATTATTATAATTTTTTTTCTTAATCTGTGTTTTCCGAAATGGAATGATTTTTATTATAGAACATGTTTCCAAGATTTCCATTAATGCAACTCGCTCGTTTGGGGCTCGGGATTAAATCTTGGTGTCCGGGTTTCTCCTTTGTAGCATTTGTTTTTATGCTCCTGATGAAAATGTACGAACTGCAGACCAAACGATTATGTGAAGGATGGTGGTTCGAGGAGGTGGTTTAAAGAATAACAAAGATGCGAGATTAGCGATCAGATCCTTTTCAATGAAAATGTTTTGAGAAATGCTTTTACCCCATGAACCTCCAAAACCCACGGTACAACCCATGATATAACTCCATTTTATCATGCGTGCATTTATTGGTAAAGAAACCTCGCATAAAAATAGGCCCATGGTGTACAACACGATTGTTGTATGATATAATTAAGACGTGGTTTGTTCCCAGCTGTACAGTTTTAACCTCTTGTCGATGTAAATAAAGCTTCTCATGTTTCCTATCGCTTTATAGTATTCACAGTCACAATTGGGTGGAAATACCTGTGTATTCGTTTGTACTCATTTTAAACGCCTGTATTATACATTATTTCTGATCCGCGTCAGCTTCACGTGGACCGAAGGGGAAATACTTGTCGATGTCGATCCTTAAAGAAAAAAAGAAAAAAAAAAAAAAAAGATTGAATTCAGAGAATTAATGGCGTGTATTTACTGTGTGTTTTCTGTTTTTTTTTTTTTTTTCTTCATTCACACTCGCTAATTGTGAATAAGTAAATCTCTCTCTTGCTCTCTCTCTTGCTCTCTCTCTTGCTCTCTCTCTCTCGCTCTCTCTCTCTCTCGCTCTCTCTCGCTCTCTCTCTCTCTCTCTCTCTCTCTCTCCTCTCTCTCTCTCTCGCTCTCTCTCGCTCTCTCTCTCTCCCTCATCTCTCTCGCTCTCGCTCGCTCTCTCTCTCTCTCTCTCTCTCTCTCTCTCTCTCTCTCTCTCTCTCTCTCTCTCTCTCTTTCTCTCTCTCTCTGTGTGTGTGTGTGTGTAAATGTGGTTTACTCGTACTCTCGCTCTGCAAGCTCCCAGTAATCCCTTAGCCCCCTCTTTGATATAATGTTTCTATTAGTTTGCGGCTTTTTTTTTTTTTTGCCAAAGTTATCTTTTCTTTCTTTAGGAAATGTTCTTAAGTGTCCAAACTGTTCCTGTTGTCTGTGAAACGATGCTATAACAATAAAAAAAAAGAAATAAATAAAAGAGATATTTTTTGCACTGACGCTCGTGTCCGTTCTAATTTATTAAATATTAGGAGAGGAGCTTGTTGCGACGAAGGTGAAATCAGGTCAAGTGACGCTCGATTGGAAATGAGTGTGGAAAGCGTTTTGATGTTTGGCGATTAATCTATACACAGATTTGTTTATGCTTTTTGAGCATCCTGTTACACAAACAATTTCTCCTTTCTACCCGAACCCTGTTCTATTCTTTACCTGCATCTGTATGATTGTGGAACTTGTAATTGCATGCGTGTACAGGTGTTTCCTAAGCACAGGTTCACACCGGGGACTTTGGAGCTATAAGAAGGCATCTGTCTCCTATCTTCTGCCTTGCTGTCCCCTTTATTAAATGTTGGTTTAGTGCTTTTGTATGAAAAGAAAAACTAGTAGTTAGAAAGTAAAATACAAATCTGAACATAATAAACATTAAGGTAACTTTAACTCGCCCACATTCACGCAGTAATGTTCTAGAACAACATTCAACATCATGGTATTCTCCTTGCATCTGCATCTTATAGAACTTCTCTAAGTGAGATGTATGGACTAAATTAAGATGTGTTTCAGCGCCATGGAGAAGGTTAAAAACGCACACGCACTGTTTATTAAATAAAATGACTTGTTTTGAGTCGTGATGGTTGGCTGGTTTGGCTTTTTGGGAAATCTAGCTCAAGGTCTTACTCAAGACATCAGCCTTGCCCCCCCCCACCACCACCTTGCTACTGTACTGCATGAAACAGTTTATTCTGATTAATAAAAAGTTAAATCTTCACAGGAAAATGCTATTTTTTTCCTATCGCACCAGCCGCGTTGGAGAGTCCGAGTGTTACACGCGTTAAACCTAAAGCTACAGCTACTAAATAAGGTCTCAAGCTAAAAACAAATTGTGTGGCACATCTTGTTCTTGACTCACCCTCATTACCGAACCTCTGTAGCATCCGAGATAAGTTGTAATTAGCATTCGGGGTACACCTTAAACCTGGGTGATCTGTTTGTTCACCTGCCATGTAGACAAGACCTTAAATTGAGGATGCTAGAAACGAGTAATTGGCTGGTGTACCAGGGCTGAAATCAGAGACTAAATATATCCGGGAAGGTTCGAAGCAAGAAGGAGAACAAAATGCAAATTATTCGGGTATTTTAACATTTTTGCTATTCTGTTAACGCAACACTTATTCGAGAAAGCCGAAGAGGAACACAGTATAAGCAAAAGGTTTTGGGACGCCTGACTTCTCCATCCGTATGCGGTACGTCAGCTGGCTGTTAACACAAGGTTGGAGGTACACAACTCTACAGGATGTGTAGCATTAAATCTTCCCTACCCTACAATGCCCTTGTGCACAAAGCCATCTCCAGGAAGGTCTGCTTTACATGAGATGGAGTGGAAGATCTGGAGTGGCCTGCTAAAGAGCTCTGACCTCAACCCTTTTAAACACATGTTGGGGATGATCAAAGCAATCGAGCAAAATCAAAAATTCAACAGCTAAAGCTACAAATATGACACAATATACATAACCACAAACAACACGATTGTAAAAACAAATACACAACAGATTAGAAAATACAGCAGCAATTTAAAAAAACGCAAATCAAAAACACAACAGCAAGAAGAACATATTACATTTTTCTTTACTGCACAAAGCCTCCGTGAAGATGTGGTTTAAATGGGTGGAAGATTTTGAGCAGCTTGCTATAGAGCATCTATTGAGCATCTTTAGGATGAATTGGACCTCTGACTGCACCCTAGAACTCCTCAATGTACAGTACATCAGTACCTGACTTTACTAACACCCTTGTGGCTGAATGATCACAAATCTCTTCCCAGAAGATTGGAGGGTTACTATAACAGTAAACGGGGACTAAATGTGGAATAGGATGTTAAAAAAAAAAACACATCTTTAAGACCGGCTTCCACAAATTTTTGTGAATAAAGTGTAGTACAATATATTGTATAATACCAAAAACCCAAAATGAGTTTGCAGTGTTTTCTCTACAAATATCAGCATGTAAAAAAATCAAGGATTCCAGTCAAGGCAAGTTTTTTTTTCTTTCTTTGCTTTGTAGCATTTTTGTAGCAGCTGAAAACCTGCTTGTAACCTGAAAGCCACATCAGTGGAAAGGCGTTGATGGTGTTTAGTATGCCGTCAGCAGCCTCTGCTGTTTATAAACCCGTTATAAACTCGAACAATTTAACAAGTCCAAAACACAAGAATGCATGTCCTCCCTCACCACATCCATAAACCTCTTCCTTGGTCTTCCTCTTTTCCTCCTTCCTGGTGGCTCCATCCTCAGCATTCTTTTACCGATATACCCCATGACCCTCCTCTGCACATGTCCAAACCATCTCAATCTCGCCTCCCTCACCTTGTCTCCAAAACGTCCTACATGCGCTGTCCCTCTAAAAAACTTATTTCTAATCCTGTCCATCGTCGTCACTCCCAAATCTCAGCATCTTTAATTCCTCCAGCTCCGTCCCTTCGTTCTTTTACTCAATGCCACATTTTTATTTGTTTATTCATTACATGATCTCAACTGTAAACAGCATCAATATGATCGAATATACGCCTAAAAGGAGTCCAGATAATCAGAAGCACAAATGTCTTATTAATAGCATTTTAATAATGTTGTAAACTGTGTGGGGGCATAAAACATGAAATAAAGATGATATTTAGTTCTTGCGATAGTCAGACGCCATGTCTAATCTGCAAAAAAGCAAGTAGTGTTCAATGAGAAGCTGCTGTCTATGTTATAATACTGTTTTCTTGTGCTTTTTCTGTATCTGCAGTTATACTCCATCCCATAATATAATCCAGATTTTGATTTGTTTGTAATTCAGGGTTAATTTTGTTTGCTATATTCACTCTATAATTGTAATAATCATTTTCCTGACTTGGCTATGTCTATTTCACTACATCAGGATAGTGGATCTCGGTACATTGTCCGTCCATCAGGGAGGTGGGTGTGAAAAAATGCCAATAATAGAAAATACAGAGCTTCGAATCAGCTCCAGTATAAGGTGCTTGTTGTGGAAATGCTGCTACCGATTGCCATGACAACATGTCCCTGGTGATGAAGAGTTCTTTTCTGAGTGCACATTTGATCAGCAAGGATGTAGAGGCTACACTGTGTAACCATTCATCTCAAACATTATCGTCAGACCACCGTGATTCGATTCTGGAGCCTGTGCGCTTCTGAAAAAGCACAATATATCAGAGAGAGAAAGGATTTGAAATCGAAGAACAAATTAGTGAAATGCTAGACACATTGTGTTTTATGTTTAAAGTAGTATTATGTATTATATAATATATATATATATATATATATATATATATATATATGCAAAAGTATTGGGTCACATGGCCATAATGTGGTATGTGATTTTTGAGCATCACATTCCACATTTAGTCCCAGTTTGCACTTATAATTCCCTCCACTCTTCTGGGAAGCTGTTGCACTAGATTTCGGAGTGTGTTTATCATTATTTTTTGTTCATCATCCACAAGGGTGTTATGAAAGGCAGGTACTGATGAAGATGAGGTGAGGAGCACTGGGGTGCAGTCAGCATTCCAATTCATCTCAAAGGTGTTCAGTAGGGATGAGATCAGAGCTCTATAGCAGACCACTCAAGATCTTCCTCTTCAAAGCATGTAAACCAGATCTTCAAGGAGCTCACTTTGTGTACAGGGGCATTGCCATTCTGGAACAGGATTTGGTTTCCAAGTTTAAGCGAATGCAATATTTTATTAGAGCGCATCTAAAGACAATTGAGGGCCTCCAGCTTTGTGGTAACAGTTTGGAAAAGAACCACATATAACTGGAAAGGTCAGGTGACCCAATACTTTTAGCAATATAGTTTATATATAATGGGAAAAAGGTTTGTATAATTATTTTGTAAAAAAAAAAAAAAAAAAGAAAGAAAGAAAGAAAAATAAATGAGTAATTTATCATTTTTTATTTGATTGGAATGTCTGATCTGTAGTAGCATCATGTGTCCACGGGATGGCAGCACTAGTGCATATTTGGACGAGATTTAGAAGTTTGAATGCTTTATGACTTTAATGAGATCATTCTTCTTTATTGTATTGAAACTAGTTTGCTGACTTAATAGGTGTTGCTTAAAAGGTTGTCTCAGTCTACAGGTGGCTTTTTCTCTTGTAAATCAGTATCACTGTTGTAACGTCAAAGCGAAGGGAAATGTGTCTTGCATGTGTGTGAAGACTGGTGAAAAGGCAAGTGGTAGCTCAGGTTAGATTGGCACAACCTAGCACAACCGAACTCCCACTCACGGGCCCTTGAGAAAGGCCCTTAACCCACAACTGCTCACTCTGTTAAATGCCAGACACCTGTAATGTAATTGTAAGAGGTCAAACACTTCCTGCTTGCTGTAGTGGTCAGATGACTGTAGCTGAGTCCCCTTTATAACTTTAATAACCACTTTAACATGGTGACCAAACATGGTGTTAGTATTTAGGAAAACATTCTACATTTCCAGGCCTTACCAAGCCATAACATTTAAAAGGAATGGACATGGACAATGTTTTGACATATCAATGTGTTTCTCTATGCTACTAGTCAACATATTGCTTGAATTTCCTGCCTTTTGCAGCTCGAACAGAGCTGCTTATTCCTGATCTGTAGTTTCAGGGGCATAGCATCAGTTATGGGAAGAAAAAAAGTCCAGTCTCTAATAGTGAATTATTACTACAAATCATGAACAAATTGATAACACAGTGGTTAAGATCTTGGACATATACAGCAGGGTACTGAACTCTCAACCCCTCATTTGTATAAATTGTAAGTTGCTCAGGATAAAGGCATCTGCCAAATATAAAAAAAACAGCATTTTGATTGATTGATAAGTGTATGATATGGTGCTTAAAGAATCTTTGATAACTGTGTTATAGCTATGTAATTGTAAATTTATTGTGGTGCCTTGTTTATATAACTTCATCTATCTATTTTTACTCTCTGTATATACACTGTACCATACCAATGACTAAGCTTTACACACACACACACACACACACACACACACACACACACACACACACACACACACACACACACACACACACACACACAGATATATATATATATAGCAAAATGGCAAAATATTAAGCTGTTAATAAAGTTATCGGTCAGGACAGCAAGAATTAAACAAATAAAAAAAAATCTCTCCCTGACTAATAAATCATGGGTCTGCTTATGAGCTTGTTATTATCAAGTAATAATAACAATAATAGACACATAATGATCGCTCTTTAAAGAAAAAAGAATACAACATAACGCAATATATTTCTAAAGAATTTTGTAAATCCAGCCATCTGTAAATGTATTTATTTACTTTTATATTTTATTTTATATATATATATATATATATATATATATATATATATATATATATATATATATATATATATATATATATATATATATATATATATATATATATATAAATAAATATAACTACATAGTTTGGCTGACTTTCCCGGTCTCTCACAGGAGAGCACGATAGACCAAACAACTTATAGGGGCTTGTTTTTATGGAGTTTTATATTAAATTAATGAAATGTATGAATAAAAATATATTATTCATTATAAAATGAAGTAAAATGTTAATACAGTACAGTACCGTATACATACAAAAAAAGTCTGTTTATCGCATTTTTTCGTTTATTGTGATTACTGTATTTCCAACATCAAATGACTGTTTTTACTCCCAGATAAATTCCTCTATACACTTTTTTCCCCCTGTTTCAAGTGATTTACTACATTTATACCACAGCAGTGTGACAGACATAAAAGCTTTTGCTTATTAATAAACTTTACATCAAACATGACTATTATTTAGTTACATGTACCCCCATTCTAAGAAAGTTTGAACACTGGGTAACTAAATGTAAATAAAAAACAGAACGCAAACATCATAAACCCATAATTTATTCACACTGGAAAATAGAAAACCTACCAAAAGTGTCAAGTGTGGAAATTTCTATTGTAAGGAAAAAAAACAGGGTAATTTTGAATTTAATGGCTGCAATATGACCTTCAGGCTTTCAGGCTGCATTGCATTTAAAACAGTCACGGTTCTGAAAAGGAAATCACTGCATGGGCTCTATAATTTGGGTTGTATAATATTGTCCTGTTCCTTACGTTTAAAACAGATACGAACCTCTGTATCCCCCCTTCATTTGAATCTGTCATGTGAGGGAGAAACGGCAGCCGCTGAAGACCTTCTTGTGTCATGGTGACTTCTTTAAAAGCCATCACTCTGTTAACACTTGTCTTTATTTGTTCAATACGTCCATAGATTATAATAAGGGTCTGCCTTATAAGTCACTGTGAATGAGCGGTTGCTATAGAAACCATAGCATATCGGAACGAACAAACCTGTGACCGGAATTGCAGCGGCTATTTCCGACCCATCGGATTCGAGCGCTGTGGCATCGAGGGCGCTTTCACTTATCCACTAATCGAGATTGCTGAGTACATGTAATGCTTTCAGTGATTACAGTCTGATCAGGACAGAATGTTTCCCCTCTGTTCAGTTTAGTCGAGCTCAGCAAATCTGCTGGCGTGGAAATCTACACTGTAATCATGTCGCTATAACGGCCCGCAGGTCCCTGAATGATGGAAACATCGTCCTCATTAGAATGTACACAAATATTAGCTCGAGCTTTACTGCTTACTTGTGTGTTCGAAAGAGCTGACGTGTGTCCTCGACTGTTTAAAGAAAGTCCAGAAAACTTTTTAGACCTACTGAATGTATTTCATTACCAAGATGCAGATGTTTGTCCTTTAACATACTGTAGATACACAATAAAGCTGTCCTTCGTACACTCCTGCTGTGATCACACTCTTTGGCTTCAAGGCATTAGCCCGCAGTGCTATTAAGTAGCTGAGTCATAAATCTTTATAAATAATATCATCCCTCAGAAGGCACGATTATCCTAATTCCAAATGATAATCCTAATTCATAATCCGGGCCAGAGCAGAATTTAGGAAAGCGCTCATGTGGAGATGGAGGAGAGCAACGAAAGATTGATTCTCATTAGCTGATTCAAATAAAGACGATCTGACAGCTTCGCTCATCGATCAACCTGCATGGGTCATTGCATTGGGACAATTGAATTGTCATGCGAAAAGGGGTCAGCATGTTCGCAATGCCTGATCTAGAATGGAATCAACTATAGAGAACATCATGTGATTTCACTGATGAGTTACTAAAATAATAATAAGAATAAAAAATAATAAGAATACAGGAAACGACAAATTGAATAAATTCATTGATTGATTTGAGATCAAACAGTCAGGGACTGAAAGGTGAAGCTTTTAAAAGCAAAAACATGGGCTTCCTGTAAAATATGTATATCCACCCTCTTCCATATACATTGTATGGGCAAAAGTTTGTGGACACCTACTAAGAAAATTCATGCTTTTTTTCAGCATCCTATTGCACATTTAGTCCCTGCATGCTGTTATAATAAACTCCACTGTTCTGGTAAGACGTTTCAGTAAATTCTTCATGGTTATGAACAGTCTTGGGCAGTAACGCGTTACCGGTAACGCGTTACTTTTTACAGTAACTAATACTGTAACGCGTTACTTTTAAAAAACGAAAGTAACTTTGTTACCGTTACCGTATGGTGCGTTACCCCCTTACTTTTTAAAATTCATTAATTTCGGCTAAAGTGTAGACTACAGTCCAACCTGCTTACAGCAGCGTCGCATTGTAGGATTGGTGGATAAACCACTGTAAACACAAAGAAGACGCGCTGTGGGCGTGTCTCCGTTTATTCAGGTATGTGCGGCAGTAATGGCGAGTCGAGGCGAGAGCAAGACGAGTTTCTCAAAGTGGAAATATGCTCATTATTTCACTTTAGTTGAGTATAAAGACAAAAACCTTTAAGTCAAATGTAAGCTGTGTCTTTCTGGTTCGAAGCTCGTATCTACTGCGATAAACAGCAATCTAATGAAGCTCCTCCAGAAACTCCATACCTGAGGAGCTAGAAGCTAGAAGCTAACCTGGTGTTCTGTTCTACATTGTTGATAGTTTTCATACTTCAGCTGTGAAAGGAACATGTTTAAGAGCTCAACACAACAGCAGAAGCCACTTTAGTTTTTGATTGTGAATATATTATTCAGCTTGTTTTGTTATTTATTTCAGAAATCCTTGTGATATATTCAGTTTGTGCTGCTCTGACTTTAATAAAATAGTGTTTAAAAATTACTTTGTGTTTAAGTCAGTTTTGTGTTTGTAGACCATAACGCATAAAAGGGCATTAATAAGAACATTAAACAACGTTATTTAAAAAAGTTACTAAAAAGTTACTTTTTACAGTAACGCATTACTTTTTGGTGTAAATAATCAACAAAGTAACTAAGTTACTTTTTAAATAAAGTAACGAGTAACTGTAACTAGTTACACAACACTGGTTATGAATGTGGATTTAAAAAAAATTAAAATTAGAATAATAATAATTCAAGATGTTTTTCTTGGACTCTTTAACGATATTTCGTTGCGTTGTTATAATTACAATGGATTGTTTCTTCCAGTGCTCAAATCGAGTCAGGTCTTATGGGGGACCCCAGTTTTTGTGTAATTCATATATTTTTTTACTAAAATAATCCTGGGACCCCCCCTAAATCACGGATTCCCCTAATCCCCCCCCCCCTCAATTCGAGCACTGATTTCTTCTCAGGAAAAGTGTTGGATGGACCACAGACGAAATGAGAGTTTTATTTGTTTTCAATGCAGCTTCTGATGTGGACAGTCAAGAGTTTGAGCTTCTTGTGCAATTTAAAGTAAAGTATTAGATATAGCAATGTTCAGCGTTGTAAAGTATTTGAGTACTTTGTTACTTTACTTGTCATCTTTTGTCTAGTTTCTTCTTTTACTGAGTATCAAACATCAAATTTTACTCTCTACTCAACTACATGTAGGATTCAATATATGTACTTTTTCCCTCCACTATATTTTAATTGCTCGTTAATAAATGACCGTTACAATTACATTTCTGCACCTCTGTTGAAAATGTCATTACGGCTAAACACTCGCATATCCGCATCTGCTGCCCGTGAGCGACTTCTTATCACCACCGGCCTCATTTACAGTTTAGAAATCAATCAATTCCAAACACTTTCACAGTCAGCTCATAATATTTGGTTTTAGTTCACCTAAAGTGATTTACCTTCATTTTATTTGTCCATTGAGTATTAATAGTTCTTTGACTTTTGAAGAAAAGACGTAATACTGTCGATTTATTAGTTAATTGATCTTCCATTTTTGAAAGATTGCTTTACTACTTTTTAGTTTTTTTTTGATCGACTTGTTTGATCTCCATTTTCATTCTGGCATGTTGAAGCGGCTGTTGTGTTGATGGTAAATGCAGCGTTGAGGTGTACAAATTGATTGTATTTTAGGAATTAAAACCTCACAAATTAACAGTTTTTTTGGTTTTTACTAACACGTGTCTTTGTGTTGAGTAGTGCTGACTAGTGCATCTGTGAGTCAAATACTCAAGTACTCATAAAATCAGAAGACTTCGACTCAAGTCATATTAGAATTGGTCACTTTTAATGGACTGTAATGAAGTAATTCCTCTCCCAATGCTGCATTATAATATCAGTACAAAAATATTATTTTTGCAACATCATGAATATCTTTATATCAACTAGCCAACAACACACACTTTTTTACCTGTATTTTTGTCTTTCGTGTTCCTCTTGTTTGCTCTCCCACCCTACAAAGACTTCAAAGACTTTTCTGGACTGTTTTTTTTTCTCCCAACATCAGAAACAGACACATTTTCCTTCACATGCTGATCAGTAGCGCTTTGATGGAAAAAAAAAAAGTCTACTTAATTCTACTATTTTTTAAAAAAAACAAGGCTCGAGAACAAAAAATAAGCGGGACACAAGATGTTTTTTTTTTTTTTTTCAGAGTTCGTTTAAAGTTTTTTTATTGTAAAATTGAAAAAAGGAGAAAGAGAGAAAAAAGCCCCACTAAGCCTTATTTATACATACATATTAATGTTCCAAATAAAGGAATGAGGACGAGAAAATAAATTTTGCAGTCATTCATAAATAAATAAATAAATAAATAAATAAACAAACAAAGAAACCAATAAATAAATGACAAAGTTCCTTCAAGTAAATAAATAAATAAATAAATAAATACCAATGAAACATTTTTTTTTACACATTTTAATTGTCAAAGCAGCAAGTTTAAGAGGGAGAGGGTGAGGACAAAATGTTTTTTTTTTTTTTTTCTTTCAACCTTGTCAAGAGAGCAGGCTATAATCTGTAAGCTCCGCCCCCACTCTTCAAGCCGATCCGAACTGCTTTCTTGCTGTGTTGTCAAGGCAACAGCCGAAATCCTAGCATTGTTTCGCATTTAAGCGCACGTCCTCCACTTTTCCCTCCAGAGCGATTCATTAACATAGCTTAATAATAAGATTCGGTATTTATCTTACATCTAGTATATTGTGCCAAGAAACCCGAAAATTATAATGCAATCTTTAACCCACTTGACCCCGCCCCCCGCCCCACCCCGCCATTAACCTCCCTCACCTTACTCCAACCCACCCACTTGTACCTGAAGAAAGATTCCTGTGTGTGCTAATAACATCCCCTACATACAGTAAACTTTTTTTTTTTCACGTCTGAGCCATTTCCTGTCGCACTGCGTTCATTTAGAATAACATCAACAACTATGAGCAGTGTATAAAACTAAACATGTCAGCGTATAAAGTCTAAAGCGTCCTACGTTCCTACTTCACAAACCTTTCTCTTCTGTACAAGGGCGCTCTTGGGAACGAAAGATAACGAATAGAAAAGCGGAATGTTTTGGTAAAATTGAGGGATCGAGAGATCGACGAGATCGAAGCCTTAACGCGAGTCCGTCTTTTGGATAGCAACTGTACAGAGGAAGTACAGCGCAGGAAATAAAACCATCGGTGCTATCTCATATACAGTAAAACATCCCTGACGGTGTGCATGCACGTCTACAATTGGAGTGTTTTTCAAGGAAAACCCAGTGCAAAAATGACCTTTGGGGTTTGTACATTGCGAGAGCATCGAATAATAATTGTAAATAAAAATGTTATGTATTGAAACTGCACAAGCAAAACATTTTTTACCTAATCTTTTATTTCTAAAACATTTTTATTTAAAATTTCTCCAAAACACCCTTATTAAGCCTTTTCCTTAATAATAAACAAAAAATAAAGTGGAAAAAGTACACCTAAGCAAATAGAAATATTTCAAATTTTCTTCCAGATATCTTATATTCGATCCGATTATCAGATTATAATAAACCAAATATTAAATTATTCAAGTTATATGCTATTTCATATTTCATTTCAAGATTGAAATAGTCAACTGGGGATCATTTTGCTCCGTTGTTTCCTGGTGGCTGGAGATCTCTGCATTTAAATTCATTCATTTAAATTCATTTATTTAAATTTGATATATTAAAGTATATATATGCAGCCAATATTCCACAAAGGAAGTGGTGCAATGTAGCTAAAAATGTTTATTTTATTTTTTTTTATATATACTTTATAAATTTGACAGATTACAATTAATGTTTTTTTTTTTTAATTGGATAAAATTAGTTACATTTAATGTTGTGGAGGTTTTACGAAACTGTAAAATCATATAAAATTTTTTTAAGAAACGCTGTTTATTATAATTGAAAGCTGTGTAACTGAATTGAGCTGATTTATCAAATGGAAACCTAAGGACATTTTTGCACCATAATGCAACCCAAGAAACATGGAATTATTCTAAAACATCTAAAAAAAAAAAAAAAAATATTCTGGATTTTCCTGTCAAAACACAGCTCGCTTGTCACTGTGAGCGCTCGGAGCAGCATATAATCACACAACCTCTCGATCTTGTGGTTTATTTATTATAAATGGATTATTCTATTATGCTAGAACTTAAAAAGCTTTTCCGAATTAAATATACACTTTAAAGACAAAAGTATTGGGACTCCTGATATTTTAATCTGCCTGCTATATTCCCCAAACTGTTATGACACAAGCTGGATGCAGTAGCTAGTTTTAAAACAAGCTCCATGATCATATGATGTACATGGTTTGGAGTGGAAGATCTCAAGTGGTCTGCTATAGAGCTCTGACCTCAACCCCGTTGAACACCTTTGGGATGAATTGGAACGCTGACTGCACCCCAGACCTCCTCACCTCACCTTCATCTTTCTTTACTAACACCCTTGTGTCTGAATGAGCACAAATCTCCACAAGCTCACTCCAAAATCTAGAAGAACATCTTCCCAGAAGAGCAGAGGTTCTTATTACAGCAGATGGGGACTCACGTGTCTACAAACTTTTGTCCATAAATTGTATTTGCGCTAGTAATGATGCTGTTCCTGATTTTCTCGTTTAGCTCACACAAACATGCTATCGTCATTTTTTGAAACTTTTGGAGGTATTGGTTAAAATCAAACAAACCGAACAAAAAGCAAAACAAATTAAAAGTGCAACACGGCATTTAAAACAAAAATGTTTTTGTTTTTTTTTACTAAAAATGCGTCTCTACATGTCTAGCTAAATGCATGCACAGAGTGTTTTTGTCAGGCAGGGCAAGCTATGAAAGAAGGATACCAAAAAAGAGGTTTTTCTAATAAATAGAAGTATATAAATGAAGCGTTTTTCTTTTCTTCCTTATATATATTTGTACAGTGAGCTTGATTATCTGGACAACAGGATATAATACATCTCTCACTGCCAAACGGCTCAGCAGCGATGCCACGAGCCCCGGAATGTTCTGTCGTGTGACGGTTACATCACTGTTACACCATCCGGCTGCCAGACGTCACAGAATGAGACAAAGGGTGCACTTGATTTCGTGCCCTGAAGAGTGCCCACATTGCCCCAGGTTGGAAGGGGGGGTGGGGGGAGTGGTTCTTGTCTGGCCTTTTTTTACCAGTTGCTATATATATATATATATATATATATATATATATATATATATATATATATATATATATATATATATATATATATATATATATATATATATATAATAGGGATGTAACTAAATATCCAAATATAGACTGAACAGTTGATACAATTGTGTATAGGAAATGCAGTGTCCATGAGCACTTGAACTGGCACATGCTGAGACGAAACAAATCCATTACTCGCACACTTACATACTCGTATAACAAACTGAGACCAGCATTGGATCAGGACAGAAATGAAATGGAGGCGATTCACAATGCATTGACATCATCCTTAGTAACAGCCTGGTCAGGGTCACTGTGGTTAAAATTGGGCTCTGTTTCAGGAAATACAAGCAGTTCATTTTGTGTGGCGATACAAATAAACGTGTGACTTGTTTCGTCGCGAGTCTGGATAGTATGGAATCTGGTTGCATTATTAACTGAAGTGATGTAGCGCAGGTTGCGGAATTGCCACGCTTGCTGACATTTAATATTTCATAAAAAATAAAAAATAAAAAAATAATAAAAAAAAAGCAATGAAGAGCACTAAAGCCCCTCAGGCTATATTCAGATTGGGATCAAATCCAAATACAGATATACGTATAGTGTTATTGTGTTACATCCCTAGTATATATATATATAGTTTTTGTCTGTGGAAAGTGGAGGTTCTCAATCTATTATTGAGAAATGTGTGTATCTTCCAGGATTACTGTCTATCTTGTGTATCTCTCCAGGATTACTGGCTGTTAAATCGTATCAATGGTCAGCATTCTGACTTGGTCCCTATTCAGGTCTATCAAACATAATATATGAAGGGCAGTGGGAGATTTGGTTCGAGTGTATTGTCCGTGTCACTCATGTTAGGTTTCGACCCAAGATAACGATGCAGCATCGACGGCAGACTTCTGATATGGCCTTAAATTATAACATGCCTCGAACGCATGGAGGAAGGAATGTGTTTTGTAAAAAAATACAACCTGGTCACCAAGAAATTGTTTCGCAGAAGCCACACCTTCTGATCTCTACTGCAATGTACTGATCAAGTCAAGTCAAGTCAAGACCCGTTGCCCTCTTGAATCCCCCTATATAACTTTATGATCAAGTACGTCATGTACAGATGTCTATATCTCTAAAAAAAGTTATTTCAAAAAGTGAATTTTCTTTCTTTCTTTTTTTTTAGCATCTATTGTCTTCTAATTTCTATTTCTGTGTTAGTAGAAATTCTACATGCAAGGGTCAAAGGGAGTTAACATTTACAAGAAGGTGACGTCGCAGTAGCGTAAGCTGGCATCATAACTGAGAGAAGCTGACTTTTTGGCACGGCTAAGAGGATGTTTAAGGTGTTAAAGGTACAGTCAGCGGATTTGGCAGAAATTAGCTGAAAATCCAAACCATTACAGCTCTTTTGTACAGCCACACCCCCTGCACAAGAAAAAAGAATGCTAAAAAGGCAGAGCTTTGGGGATCAACCCGGAAATTCCATTGGTTGAATGTTAGATATTGGAGGTGGTCTACGTTATTAATGTTGCTCCTGGGATTTTTTTTTCTTTAGCAGCTGCTTGGTGGTTGAGTTGACAAATATTCCATCTTGAAAAAAAGTTTACTTGCTGTAATGAATTTAAGCCTACAAAGGCATGTCTGACATTTGAAAATGCACCCAGTTTGGCTTTCCATCCACAATAAAACAGCATGTGGGAATCCTGTTTCCAACGTGGATCAAATCAGATAATGGAGTTTAGATTAGAAAAACATGACCTTTGCTTTTTCATGTAATCACTACAAGTCCAAGATGGCTGAACCATCACGATGCAACTTCTTTCTGTAATATTCAAATGCATGTTTAAGGGTTTGGTTAGTATATAAGCGTTTCTGTGATGCACAAGAAAGTTTGTTCATAATACTGAAATGTGAAAATAGCAGAAAGGTGTGTAAATAGCATACACTTCTGGTTAGTAAAAAATAAAAAGGGCAAAATATTGCATTATTAATTGTCTTCACAACAAGGCATTGGTCAGACTTTGCTATGCTACAGTTTCCTTATTTACTTGTGCTGCAGTGAACTATCTGGGGAAAAAAGTAGAAAAAGCGAAATTCACTTCTCTAGTCATCTTGTTAAGGTTAAATCGGGATAGCGATTACTGCGTTTGGTGTAAAAAATCAGTCTCGGTTCACAGCATTACTCATCAGTTATTTGGAGCTTAGAAGCAATGAGTGGAACAATTTGGACTTTGATTATTAAAAAAAAAAAAAAAAAAAAAAAAAACGGTTTGCAAGTTTAAACATGTTTAAAGGAATCAATGGAAAAAACATTTCCTATGTTTTAATTCCTGATCATTTTCTGACCAATGAATTGATGCTGCAACCAGTAAATGCTGGATATATATATTTTTTTAACCAATTTTTTTTTAACCTTTTTTGCATTATTTTTACATTTTATTGTGCACATTTCAGGAAATCAAGCACTGTTCTGCATTTTCAAATTTACTCCTACAACAATTAGCAATTATTATATCATTTGAAAACGGCCGCGTCGTTATAATTTAATTATTATTATTTAAATCAGGACTAAATGTAGAATGGATCACAGAAACGATGTGAGTTAGACATTAGGGTTTGTTGTTTGGCTTCTTTCTGTTGATTGAGACGGAGGATGCCGCGTTACATTTTATGGAAAAAATGCGTCCAATGAAATTTTGTCCGCTGGATCACTGAAACACATCTCGACACTCGACATGTTGGCAAATGGAACGATTATCTGCCTGTAACTGAAGATATATTTTTCTCGCTATGTTTTTTTTTCTTTCAATATTTCAAAAGTGTGACCTTCGGAAAAAAAAAAAAAACTGAGGTGTGGCTGCGGATGAGAACGAACCCCTACAAGTTGACGCATGTACATTTCAATATTCGATGTGATCATCACCGTAGCTTTGCTCCTTCAACCTGAAACCTAGTTTATTCACCACGAAAAACAGCCCCCCCCAATTCTTCTTCTTCTTTTTTTTAATACATACACTATACACCCTGAAGTATTTTTCTCTAACTCTTAATTGTAATATATATATTTTTTTACGCAATATCCTGTATCATAAGATAATCAGTGATAATATTGAACGTTACTATAGATAGAGATTAAAAAGATTTGGTCCTCTGGACCCCAAAGGGGCCATGGGTGAGAGTTAGAGAGAGAGAGAGAGAGAGAGAGAGAGAGAGAGAGAGAGAGAGAGAGAGAGAGAGAAAGAGAGAGGGATCAAAAGAGAGGAAAGGAAAGCGAGAGAAAGGTTAGCAACGATACTGCTTCTGTGGAACCTCTAATGAGCCATATACAAGAGCTCTGCAGAAAAAAGAGACAAAGAGAATACAGAGAGAATTCTTACATCCGTCCAAATGACGAAATGCTTCTTCTTATTCTTGTTCATTTTTTTTTTTTTTTTTTTTTTTTTTTTTAACCCTCAGAGATTAAACCCTCATAAGTCCATAGAAGTAAAAGCCACGAGTGTTGCTCAAATCCTTGTGAAAATTGTGGATCAGCATCAATCCGAAATCTGTCTTTCAAACAGTGTTCCCCTCTGTTTCTTTATTTTCCAAGGAAAGTTTTTTTGTTGTTGTTGTTCTGTTTGGCTTTCTCATTGCTGGCTTCAATCCTCTTGACACTGACGTTCCCTGTCACATTGTTCCCTAAACTTCTCATCGCCATGGTGTTGCACGCAAAGTCAAATCTGATATGTTTTTTCTTTAAAAAAAAAAAAAATCTTACTTATTTGTAAGCTGCATTTATTTGATTTTTTTTTCTCTTCTTTTTTTTCCTTGTTGGTCACTTTTTTTTCCTTGTTGGTCACTTTTTTTTTCATGTTGGTTTTGCAGGCAAAGTTTTCCATCTGTTACAGATGTCAAGACTGTTCAAAACCTGCAAGAGAAAAACAGGATGTCAGGGTTGGACCCGGGAGAAAGAGAAAAGGAGCATGGAGAAATGTCTCTACCTGACAGATTGATGTCTGAAATAGGAAAGCCTACATGTATCAGGGAACCTGGAGCTAGAAAATGATCAGATGGGGTCGGGATCCAGATGTCTTTACTTTACACCATACGTTCAGTCGAATCAAATGCTAAGTTCTGATATGGTCTCTTGTGGCTTTAAAATAAACCATGGAACATAAATTAAATAATGAATAATATTAATAAATATTTATATATATTTTTTTCAAACAGCTAATGCCTCACTACTTGTTTCAAATGATTTATACCCAATCAACAGATCTATTCACATTTTTAATGGAAGCAAATGCAAAAACAAAACTTCACAACGTATTTACGGAGAGGCACTGTATGGACGAAAGTTTGTGGACACCTGACAAAACATTCGTGTGTGCTTTTGAAAATCCTATTCCACATTTAGTCCCCATTAGCTGTTATAATATCCTCCACTATTCTGGGAAGATGCTCGGATTATGGATGGTCTCCTTTGGGAGATTGGAGCTTATTAAGCCACAAGGGTGTTATTAAAGTGTAAAAGTAATAGTCTGATGTAAAAGCATATGTTCATGGAGCTTTCTTTAGAGATGCATTGTCATGCTGGAACAGGTTTGGGTCTCCTACAGTAGTTCCAGTGGAAGGAAAATTGAATGCTGCACATCCAAAAACATTTTCAATTGTGTGCCTCCAATTTTGTGGATTGGGGAAGAACCACATATGGCTGGGAACGTCAGGTGACCCAATACTTTTATCCATATAGTGTATATCAAAGAACCTTTTATAAAACAAGGGTTTTTTAAGGGTTGTATGAAACAAGATAAAAAAAATTCTATGTAAATGTGTGTGTGTGTGTGTGTGTGTGTGTGTGTGTGTGTGTGTATATATACATATATATATATATATATATATATATATATATATATATATATATATATATATATATATATATATATATATATATATATATATATATATATATATATATATATATACAGTGAGGAAAATAAGTATTTGAACACCCTGCTATTTTGCAAGTTCTCCCACTTAGAAATCATGGAGGGGTCTGAAATTCTCATCGTAGGTGCATGTCCACTGTGAGAGACATAATCTAAAAAAAAAAATCCAGAAATCACAATATATGATTTTTAAACTATTTATTTGTATGATACAGCTGCAAATAAGTATTTAAACACCTGTCTATCAGCTAGAATTCTGACCCTCAAGCTGTCCAAAGACACTAGAGACAAAATTGTACACCTCCACAAGGCTGGAAAGGGCTACGGGGAAATTGCCAAGCAGCTTGGTGAAAAAAGGTCCACTGTTGGAGCAATCAATAGAAAATGGAAGAAGCTAAACATGACTGTCAATCGCCCTCGGACTGGGGCTCCATGCAAGATCTCACCTCGTGGGGTCTCAATGATCCTAAGGAAGGTGAGAAATCAGCCCAGAACTACACGGGAGGAGCTGGTCAATGACCTGAAAAGAGCTGGGACCCAGGCACGTCTTAAGTTTGCCAATGACCATTTGGATGATCCAGAGAAGTCATGGGAGAAAGTCATGTGGTCAGATGAGACCAAAATAGAACTTTTGGATCATAATTCCACTAAATATGTTTGGAGGAAGAAGAATGATGAGTACCATCCCAAGAACACCATCCCTACTGTGAAGCATGGGGGTGGTAGCATCATGCTTTGGGGGTGTTTTTTTGCACTGTATTAAGGAGAGGATGACCAGGGCCATGTATTGCGAGATTTTGGGGAACAACCTCCTTCCCTCAGTTAGAGCATTGAAGATGGGTCGAGGCTGGGTCTTCCAACATGACAATAACCCGAAGCACACAGCCAGGATAACCAAGAAGTGGCTCTGTAAGAAGCATATTAAGGTTCTGGCATGGCCTAGCCAGTCTCCATACCTAAACCCAATAGAGAATCTTTGGAGGGAGCTCAAACTCCGTGTTTCTCAGCGACAGGCCAGAAACCTGACTGATCTAAAGAAGATCTGTGTGGAGGAGTGGGCCAAAATCCCTCCTGCAGTGTGTGCAAACCTGGTGAAAAACTACAGGAAACGTTTGACCTCTGTAATTGCAAACAAAGGCTACTGTACCAAATATTAACATTGACTTTCTCAGGTGTTCAAATACTTATTTGCAGCTGTATCATACAAATAAATAGTTAAAAAATCATACATTGTGATTTCTGGATTTTTTTTTTTTAGATTATGTCTCTCACAGTGGACATGCACCTACGATGACAATTTCAGACCCCTCCATGATTTCTAAGTGGGAGAACTTGCAAAATAGCAGGGTGTTCAAATACTTATTTTCCTCACTGTAAATATATATATATATATATATATATATATATATATATATATATATATATATATATATATATATATATATATATACACACACACACACACACACACAATATATATAGATAAAGATATAGATAGACAGATAAAGTTTTTATTTGCTTTTTAAATCATTTATACATAATATCATTCAATATCATACCCACTATAATGAAAAGTAATGGGTTGTAAAGATTTTTTTTTTTTAAAGAAGTAACTCTCCAACTGTAGATATGTTCTCTAAAAAAATCACTTGTGGATGAAGTGATTTATTATCCTGAAATCTGATTCCTAATGACCTGTCAATCATTCTGTGCTCTCACACAACCAGTAAGTAAAAACGTTTTTTTACCCATGATCCAGTTCTTTTTTTCTTGACTCCATACTTAGTTAACATCTTGAGGTAATTCAACAGCAGTCTTACCTGTGCTGTCAGCTGTGAGTGTGTGTGAGTGTGTGTCCTGTGCGAGGGTCAGTAGGGGCGGCTGGCATCCTTTGGCCGTTTGAGCTGCACTTTCAAGCGCTTCATGCCGATCTGGAAGCCGTTCATGGCCTGGATAGCGGCCTGGGCACTGCCAGGGTTATCGAAGCTCACAAAGCCTATAAGGAACAAAACACAAAGGGGATATTTGAAACATATTTATTTTAAACTGTTAATATCAAAATTTGCCATTAGAGTAAAATCTTTAATTTCCATGCTGCTGGCCAAAAAAAAGGGATAAATGAAGCAGTTTAGTTTTTAAATTAATATTTATAATTTAAAACTTGGATTATTTATTTCTTTTTGCCAATTTTTTATCTTATTTAATAAAGGCAGCACAGAGTAGCAGGATTCCTTCAGTTCGATAATATTTATACAGGACTGATTGCATTGCATTGTTGCAAAGCAGCTTTACAGAAATCCGACTCCGGACCGCTGATGAGCAGCTGAGGGCAACCGAGGAAAGCAAAATACCCTTAAAAGCTCATAAATAGAGACTGTAACAGTAATGGAGTAGGCAATTTTTTTTCAAGAATTATAAACGCTGGATTATAACTGAAAGGATTACCACAACGTGTTGGATATGCCAGGGAATGGCAGGTAAAAAGTTCAATATGAGCATGAAGCAGGCGAGGGTTAGCAGTTAATAATGCTGGTTGGAATTCATAACAATAAAAAGCTAAAGATGGGATGTTGGTGGTAATGTACATATTTATTAAACATTTTTGGAGGCTTGAGCTGGAATTTGCAGTTTAAAACATGCAAAAGATATTTTTAAACCACAAATATGCCTATATTACTTTATCACAAGATCGTATATGTAGCATGATTCTATACACAATAAATCATTTTTGGTATAAACTCTACTAATCAAACACCACAAGTAAATAAAAAAATGTCAATTGATTGAAAATAGTTAATCGTGATTAATCACAACTTAATCGGACAACGGACTCAATCGAATGTTTTAAATGTACCTTAAATTGATACTTTTCAAGTTTTTAATACTTTAATCAACAAGGACATTGACTAATATGGATGCTATGTATGTTTATTATTAGCGAAACCAATCTCAACATAGAGCATGAAGACTAAATATTCTTGTAAATGTTTCAAAGTAATAATGGTGTTTTAAATTATGTAAATCATCATGACACCAAATTAAAACTTTGCTTTGTTTCCACACGGACAGTTTTAATTGCCGGTTGTGTGCACCATGCCATTTTATTTTTGGTTTGGGGAATAGGAATTATAAGTCTCTGATCCATTACCACAGTAGATGGTTGCAATGCTCTAATTAAGAATGTGAACCGCAGAAGAAGAAAAAGAAGAATTATGGCGGTTTTTGGTGCTCGATTTGAGACTTGGCGAATCAGTAAAACAAAAGTTTAGTGATTAAAAAAGATTTTTCGCTGGACTATTTAAAAAAAATCTAGGGTTATGAATATTAACGAATATATACTAGAAGTATCTATAATAAACCTTCATTCCACACTTTTAATTTGGGGGACAGGTACTAAAGGTGCTTCTTCCTCTTCATCTTCTTCTTCTTTTGTTACTTCTTTTTCTTTAACCCATATAATGGCCTGGTAAAAACACTGTGTTTTGGCAGACTGATTAGGAAGGGAACATGCTGACAAATTTGGCCAATGAGTTGCTGCCAATGCGATGCTGCCAATAAGATGAACCCTAAGGTCAAAATTGTGCCCAATTGTGCCTACTATGATGATGGTAATACCCTTTAAATCCTGGGTATAAATTATTTTAGTCAAATTGGATTCACCGCCATAATATTCACACCAACCTGGATGATTGATAAAAAAAAAAATTTGGTTTTCCAAGCAGTTTGCCTGGAAAAACTAATGAGGACACATATCTATATCTCAGGGATCTTCCAGCCCATGAACTAAGGCTTTGCAAAAGCAGAAGCAACACCGTGGGTCATAGCAGCATCGTTTGTTAATTTATATCTCCGCCTACAGTCTTCCTAATTTCACCACTCATCCGTCATTTACATTTACAGAGTTTGGCAGAGAAACTTTTCCAAGCGACCTACCATTATCAATTTATAGAAGTGGGCAGGTTAAGGGTTCAGCCTTTCTCAAGTTCCCAGCAGTTTTTTAAACATATAATAATTTGTTACTAAAATTATATCACACAGTTTATCTCAATATTTCACAATGCCATATGGCTTTGTGGTAGTTGGTTTTGTTTCATCGCTACCTAAACAGTGATGCAGCAGTAATTGAGTGCTTTATTCTATCCAGCGCTTTAACCTTTAATCTGTACACTCTGCTCTAACAGATCTGCTTCACTCCTTCAATTCACCTTCTCTACTACTTCACTGTTAGACTTCTCATTAATATGACATGGAAAATTTCAAGTAAGTAAAGAAGCTCTTTTTTTTTGTGGGGCGAACAGCAAAAACCTGTCTGTTATCTCTCAAGTGTGTGATTTATTGATAAATATTGCTTTTTTTTCTTTTTCTTTTATTAAGCATCGCTGCAACCGAGCCATCAATAACAATGCCCCTGTGTGGCATCAGTGGGACACTCAACTACCAGCTTCTTACATCAATCACAAACATACTTCAACTTCACTGACTGTGTGTTGGATGTTTCCTTTCTAATAATTTCTTTTTCTAGGTTCAGCAAAAGTAGTACTTTGGAAATAATTTTGCTTATTTGTTGGTTTTGGGGTTTTTTTGGCCGAACTTAGAACTAACTAACTATCTATCTATCTATCTATCTATCTATCTATCTATCTATCTATCTATCTATCTATCTATCTATCTATCTATCTATCTATCTATCTATCTATCTATCCATCCATCCATCCATCCATCCATCCATCCATCCATCCATCCATCCATCCATCCATCCATCTATCCATCCATCTATACATTTTCAATAAAAAATAATGGATGCCATCCTTCTATATACCTTCCAAAAAGAGACAAACATGAAAACGTATTTTATTTTCTTGACCATATTTTCAAGAGGCCACATTAGATTGTGGCTATGGGTTAAAGCATGTCCAAAAAATCCCCCCCCCCAAAAAACATTATCTAGCTTCCTCCTATAGTTTCTCCTAATGTGCTTCCGTGCTGTGCCTCTGCTGCCTTTTTTCATCACAGCCAGAAAGTGATTAGCCCATGTAGTGAGGCTGTTTGGTAAGTCAATGAGCTCTGAGCTCATATGAGAGCATCTGGGCAAGAAATAACGTCCAGACATGCTTTCTGATGTACAGCTATGTTGCACAAAGCTTAATAAACATGAATAAAGAGACAGAAGCCTTCATTAGCTTCATCGTCAGAGTGTGTGCGAGTGTGTATGTGTGCGTTTTTTGCAGCACGAAGCCCCAGACCACTCTGTCTCTCTCAAACATCTTCAGACACATAGCTTACTCGGAGCCCTGAGCTATTTCAGAAATACTTTTCCCAAAATTGGCACTTGCCAAAAAACGCTCCATTTCCCAAAAAGCTTCCTGATCGATGTGAAATCGCTCTTTATGAGCGCTCAGACAGATAGAGACAAAGCACCAGTCTTCTGTGAGCGGCTCATATACACTACAGAAACAAAATGATAAGGACACCTGACACTTTCAGCCATATGTTGTACTAACTCAAAACTGTTAACAACAAACTGGAAAGCGCACAATCGCACTAGATGTCTTTGGACGACGTAGCGTTAAATTTCCTCTTCTTGAACTTGGAGAATTAAACCTGTTCCATCATGACAATGCCACTGTGAACAAAGCCAGCTCTATCAAAATATGCTTTACAAGGTTTAGAGAGAAGATCTTGTATGGCCTGCTGTGGACCTCTGATCTCAACCCCACCTTTGTGATGAATTGGAACGCTGACAGCACCCCAGTACACCTCACCCAACATCAGCACCTGATTTAGTTTTCAACCCAAAACCACCTGGTTGTGAGCGTGAAAGGGGCAGTATCCCACTCTTGTACTGTCTAATTAGTTATTTTATCACCTCAGTGCTGCTCTCTTACACCTTCCGTTGCCAGATTAAGTGAGATTCCACACAGCTAGGCTATTTTTACTTACATTGAACAAAATTCTATACAGTAATCCCCCGTTTTACCGCTGTTCGAAATCTCGTGCCTTCGGTTTATCGCGGAATTGCATTTGTCACATAACTAAATCATTTGTCTGATAGCACGATCTGTCTGATAGGCCGGAAAACTTATAGGGAAGTGTTTTTATGGAGTTGAAATAATAAAATTTATTATTCAAAATATAATGATTAACTATAAAATGAACTAAAATGTTAATACAGTACAGTACTGTATACATAAAATAGCATTTTTGGGGTGGCAACCTGTCAACCTCAATCTGGCAACCAAATACTATTAGGATCACTCACCTTATTTAATGACTTTGTATTTGTGTGTGCGTGTGTGTGTGTGTGTGTGTGTGCGTATGTGTGCGTGCGTTTGTGCGTGCGTGCGTGCGTGTGTGCGTGTGTGTGTGTGTGTGTGTGTGTGTGTTTGAGTTGAATCTCACCAAAACACTTGCTCTGGTTAGTAGCTCGGTCCATAAATACTTTGGAGGAGATGACAGAGCCAAAAGGCAGAAACATCTGCATCAGTTCATTATCGCCAAACTCCTGTGGCAGGTGGTAGATGAAGAGATTGCAGCCCTCTGGGCCTGGAAAACACACACACACACACACACACACACACACACACACACACACACACACACACACACACACACACACACACACACACACACACACACACATTACATTACAGCAATAATAGTAATATGGATTACTATTAGTTTTATTAGAAGTAGCATGACTAAAGTTGTAATATGAACAGTAACATTAGTAAAGGCAGTAGTGATCGGAATATTTGTATGAGTAATAATAGTAATATGAACAGCAGTAGTAATAATGAACATGATGCAGTATTAATTAAGGTGGTAGTAATATTAGAATTATTAGTATTAGCAGTAGAAGGGGTATTAACATGAACACTAGTATTAGAAGTATTATTATAAGTAGTAATAAAATAAAGAATGGTATCATTCAAAGTAGTAATAATACAGTATGTACAGCAATATTATATTATTATTATTATTATTATTGTAATTAGTAGTAGTAGTAATATAAACAGCAATAGTAGTAGTTGCAGAAGTAATAATTGAACAAAAGTATTTTTGGTATTATGAGAAGTAGTTGTATTTGTAATGTAAATATTATTAATAGTCCCATAGTAGTAATAGTAGTAATATGAATATTAGTAATATTGGTAGTAGAAGTAATAATCTGAATTTTAGTATTAGCAGTAGCAGTAGCAGAGTAATATAAATATTAGTAGTATTAGTTTAAGTACATACTTTTATTATTATTAGTAGTAGTAGTAGTAGAAATAGTAATATGAATATTATTAGTAGTATTAGTGGTAGAAGTAATAATCTTTGAGTGCTTTTAGTAGTAGTACTAATTGAAGTAGTAGCAGTTATCTGAATATTATTAGTCGAAATACTGATATCAATATTAGTAGTAGTATTATTAATTTAAGAAACAATCAAAATATTATTAATAGAGATACTGATATTGATATTAGTAGTAGTTGAATTAACTTAAAAAACAATCAAAATATTATTAGTAGTACTACTAGCAGTAATATAAATATTATTGTTATTATAATAATAATTATTATTAGTAGTAGTAGCAGTAATATGAATATTATTAGTAGTATTACTAGTAGAAGTAATAATCTTTAGTAGTGCTTTTCGTAGTACTAAATTAAGTAGTAGCAGGAATATGAATATTAGTAGTAGAAGTAGTATTATTAATATTAGTAGTAGTATTATTAATTTAAGAAATAATAACCAAATATTAGAAGTAGTACTACTAGCAGTATTATAAATATTATTGTTATTATAATTATTATTATTAGTAACAGTAGTAGTAGCAGTAATATGAATATTATTAGTAGTAGTATTACTAGTAGAAGTATAAATATTAATATTATTTGTAGTAATAGGAATATTAGTAGCAGCTGTAGTAGTAACATGAAAAGTAGTAGTATTAGTAGTAATCATCTCCTCACCTTCTCTCTGCTGTTGCTGCTGAATAACCTGAGGCGGCTGTGGCAGTGTCTGACCTATAGGGGTCAGTGTGGTGGTGGGGTAAATGGCTACACACGGTCAGGATAAAGGGGACAGAGGGAGGAGAAACAGAATGACATGAAAGCAGACTGACCTTTATATTCTAATGAGAGATTGACAGACTCACAATACAGCACATTAATCATATTTCAACCTGAGAGCAGATGACAGATTGTTCAGGAGCACAGTGATAGCTCTAATTTACTGGCAGGTATTATTATTCCACACAAAGACATCATTTCCTTTCATGTGGCATCACAGAGACAGATATGCAACCTAACATTTTAATCAAGGCACACACACACACACACACACACACACACACACACACACACACACACACACACACACACACACACACACACACACACACACCTCACCTTCAGACTTTAGCATTTAATTGAATTAAAAAAAAATGCCTGATTTTCGATCCATCTATCTATCCATCCACAACTCTTTTACTGATACACATCATACCACCTACCCCTTCATTCATCCATCTGTACCTGTCCACCTGTCCATCCATCCATCCATCCATCCATCCATCCATCCATCTATCTATCTATCTATCTATCTATCTATCTATCTATCTATCTATCTATCTATCTATCTATCTATCTATCTATCTATCTATCTATCTATCTATCTATCTATCTATCTATCTATCTATTTTTATTTAGAAATGGCACCAGACACCAGCAAAAAATGCCTAATCATAGATTAGTCAAAAAATTAAAACCTGTAATAAAATCCTGTCCATCCATCCATCCATCCATCCATCCATCCATCCATCCATCCATCCATCCATCCATCCATCCATCCATCCATCCATCCATCCATCTAGTGTCTGTCCATCCATCCACTTACATATTTACCTCGATAAATTTTAATAGAATATTGAAATTTAAAAGACAGGTTGTATATACAGTGTGTGTGTGTGCGTGCGTGTGTGTGTGTATGTGTTTATACCTGTGTACTGCTGGACCCCTGTAAAGGCCTGCTGCAACGTGTCGGCGGCAGTGGGGCTCTGGGTGGAGTATTGTGGCAGGCCATTGGCATAGACCGCCTCCACCGGATGACCATTGGGCTGCGGTGGGATGCCAGTGAATCCGTTAACAATGGGTGTCACTATGCTGGGTACGGCCGAGGATGCCAGGTTAGCAGGGGGAGAGCTAAGTCCTACAGAGAGGAACAGAAAGACAGACACTAACATCATGATGGTTGGGAAACAGCCGACCGATTTTTAATTCACGTGTCAAAACCTGTATAAAAACCTACATAATTTTATTTTACAGGTATTCATTGGAACAAAGTTTTTTAACCGAAAAATTGTGAGGAAGGACATAAAAGGGTATGTCACACACACACACACACACACACACACACACACACACACACACACACACACACACACACACACACACACACACAGTCACAGACAGTGTTGAACAAGATGGCTGCTAGTTTTCAAAAAATCCTTGCCATGAGACCTGATTTGAAATTGGTGACTGTGAAAGATGTGGTCTGTATAGAGATCAGTTTGATTAAGTACGTGCATGTGCTTTGTGGATGGGGAGAAGTCATCAGGGTTCAAATGTTTCATGGTTGTATGAAGGTGATCAGTCCGAACAATGCTACATTGATTTGCCCTGAAAGTAGACACAAACCATGCTAACAAAATGCTATAGTGAAAAATAGAATGGATAAATACGAATGGGCCGGCCCCCCCTCCACACACACACACACACACACACACACACACACACACAGACACACACACACACACAGACACACACACACACACACAATCCATCCAACACCCCCCCCCCCCCCAACACACACACACACACACACACACACACACACACACACACACACACACACACACACACACACACACACACACACACACACACGCACGCACAATGGAAGGCAGTGGCAACAGAGGAATTGTCTCCTGCAGAACTCTGAAATGATGAAATGGTGATGCAATTTTCAGGGCAGCAGCACAATGTCACACTACTGAGTGAGGGGGTAGAGACAGAGGGAAAGAGAGACAGAGGGAGAGAGAGAGAGAGAGAGAGAGAGAGAGAGAGAGAGAGAGAGAGAGAGAGAGAGAGAGAGAGAGAGAGAGAGTTCATGAGACAGACAGATAGAAAAAGCGAGAAAGAGAGAATGAAAATGAGAGTGAAAGAGAGTGAGGGAGACCGAGCATGAGAATTATAGAGTCAGATATGAAGCATAGGAAAGATAGACAGAATGAGAAAGAGAGTGACAGGCATGAGAAAGACAGAGAGTAAAAGGGAAATTGACACAGGCAGTCAGGCAGACAGACAGACAGACAGACAGACAGACAGACAGACAGACAGACAGACAGACAGACAGACAGACAGACAGACAGATAGATAGATAGATAGATAGATAGATAGATAGATAGATAGATAGATAGATAGATAGATAGATAGATAGATAGATAGAAAAATAATTATAATACTTTTTTTTCTAGAATATCCATCCATCCATCCATCCATCCATCCATCCATCCATCCATCCATCCATCCATCCATCCATCCATCCATCCAGTATACAGCAAATATGCAGCTTTTTATACAACATTTATATTTCAAAACCAATTCAAATTGTACTCAGGTTATAATACCTTTATTAAATAATGTATTTATTATACACTAAACACACAAACACATAATCTTCCATTGAAACTAACACACTAACACACAATCCATCCAACCCCCCCAACCCCCCCCCCCCACCACACACACACACACACACACACACACACACACACACACACACACACACACACACACACACACACACACACACACACACACAAACACACCACAAGAACACACAGACTGTACATTGTAGGCAGCAGATGGTCTACAAACACAACAGTGATTCTGACGCCTTTAGGACGTGGAAATACTGAACCGTTTTTTTCCATTTCAGAATCAAATGAAAAGCTGCATTATCACTTGCATCTGCCTGCAGTAGGCTGTTTATTCCTGTCAAAGCAGAGAGATTACAACTGAATATGACGATCATGCTCCTGGTCAAGTGCAACAAAGCGTCTGCACAAGCACTGTTTCACTTTTCCTTTTTTTTTTTCCTGTTTTTTCTCTAACTGGGACCTGCAGATAGAGTCGGCTTTTTTTATATACGAGACATTAATCTGCTTCGCTAGCATATTTCTTTGAGTGTTCGGCTAAGCCTGAAAAATGAAAAAAGAATAAATGTTGAAGTTTATGACTCTGGTATTTTTTATTAATTAATTTATTTTCAGGGGAAAAAAAGTAAAGTATATAAAAATTCAACCCAAAAGAGTTTAAGAACAAAAATCATACAGACTCAAGTGGAAAGATCAGGAAAGTTTTAAGTTCATGATGTTCTACCAAAAATAGATTATCCGATTCTTTTTTGTTCATTCATCAGTCTTTTTCTGTTTAAAAAAAAAAAAAAAAAACCCAAACTGAGCATTGTCCTCCAAAAAAATGAAAGTGTACTAGAAAGAACGACATAATCTTTCGGGAACAAGTTGATGACGGAGTAAAGTCACGTAGAGCAAAATGCACCGCAGCACTGTGGTTAAGTGTTCGGCAATCTGGAACAAGGCACTTATGTCTTTTTTGGCAGCGGAGAAAACAGCTAAAGTTGGGGAGGGAAGGAGGGAGGGGGATACAGAGAGAGAGAGGGAGGGAGGGCTCGGAGATGGAAATGATTCCCACTGTGTCATTGCTGAAATTCGGAATGCACCGATGTGCAAAAGAGAGTTTTGTAAAAGTCACAGCCTCACACAATTACCTCCCTCGAGTAGTACCGAAGAACTGAAGAACACTGCCTATTGCTCTTCACCTTCTCTTGACCTCTTTTAAAACTAGCAGAAATGCAATTTTTTTGTGCCACAGCTTGGAAAAAAAGCATCTGTCTGAAAAGCGGTCTTATTTGTGTTTTCAGCTTGATGTCATTTGCACAATCATCAATGCGATTGATTTGTCGCTTGCACGTCTGCGTCTGAGGAGGCTGTCTGAGAAAGATAAGAAGAATCTGGGCTAAGCTTTGTTTATCGAGGTGGTCACGTCCGATTTACAATGGACGATTCAGGAAGCTCGGACGAACTTTGAAAGTTTAGCAAATGACTTTAAAGGGAAAAAAAACAAAGACGAAGACAATTTTTTTGGAGAGCTCTAAAGAAAACGATCGAATGGCTCGGCTATTGTTATGCACTTGTGCTTGAAGTGCAACAGGCGCTTCAATTTAAGTGCTGCAGTTGACCTTAAAAAAAAAAAGAAATCCTGGTGATGTGGTTGAAATGTGGAGGATGAAGAACAAAGCTGTTCGTTTGGTATTCGGTTAAAAATCTGTGAAATCGTTTCGGTTTTCAGTCAATCTAAAAAAAATATTGCTTCATTTTCTGCATAGATTTCTAGATTTATAACATTTCTATTTAATGATAAATCATGATCGGATCGTTTCTTATTGTTAGAATGAACATTGAAGATTGGACATTGTCCCGAAGCAGCTTAGCAGACTTAAATACAATAATAATTAATACATAAATAAGTTCCTATACTGTACATTAATTCATAAAGAGTGAGATTAAGGTGACAGTGGGAAGGAAAAACTCCCTGAGATGGTATGAAGAAGAAACCAGACTCAAAAGGGGAACCCATCCTCATCTGGTAGACACCAAATGTCCTTCCATTATACAGTAAAACCCTGTTGTATGAGCAACTAATAGTACGAGCAAGCAAAGATACGAGCGACCTTGCTCGCAAAATTTTACCCTGTTTCACGAGCAAATTTCGAAGGCACGAGCAAACCCACGCGAGCAATTTTCAAGAACGAATTATGCTCGTCCAACGGGATTTTACTGTACTGTAGTTCCATCATTGTTGAGGTTATCAACTGTTCAGTGATGGATATTCGAATGCAAGACTGTTCATGACTATTGTAACCCCTAAGCCATTGTAGCAAACTGTTTTTATTAATTCCAGTCCAAATCAATCCTCATGCTCCTCGAGTTTAACCCTCCACGGTAACCTCATGAATCTTTATGCTATTCATAGTAGGAGGTATGCAAATTCAAGCACAGTCTATGTATACGTTCTAGTAAAGAATACCCAAAAGGCCATTTGTAGAAAATAGAGTATAAGCAGAGTATAAAACACATCGCTATCTACATTACAGTAGGTATATTCTTACTTCCAGGTAAAAACTTAAGTCAAAGTTTCTTCCTCATGTTGTTCTCTTTGCTTATGTCCTCATAATTCTATTCATTTCATTTCTATCACAAATGTACAGATTTTTTATGAACATGCTTTCGACACTGTTCGTTGTTTAAAACGCTATACAAACACTATATAAACATTTCATGATTTATAAATGATTTACAAAAAATCCGTTTTTTTGTTTATGCTATTGTTTTTTTTTCTCACCCCTCATTGTGGTCAACTTCACCTCATATTGTTTCCATAATAACAGTATCTGTTCCTGGTTTTGACCTTCCATAACCTTCAAAAGTCATCCTACTACGGTCATGTTTTGGTTGTTATACCCTCCTAAATACTGAGTATGCATTTTCCTGACCACGACCTGCTGTGATTTGCATCTGTTCGTCTACGTTACTATGACGATGGTCCGACTTGGAGCACGTAATTAACTTCACTCCTAATACAAAAGTTTTCCGGTCCTCAACATTTAGCGCAATATGACCAAATGCAACTTATTGTATTCTAACATGGTCTGACTACTCGATTCTGATTGGCTGGTAATTCCAGTCAGTTTGATCAACCTTCTATATAAATGTGAACTGCACTGTAACCATAGCAACATACATTTACAGTTGCAACGAAGCATGCAAAGTTGTCAACATTGACATTACTTATACAAAATGGATGATTATTGAGTGGCATAGAACTGATATGATGATGATAACAATTTTGATAAAAGGGCCGAGACAAGAGATGGAGAAAAAAAAAAAAAGTGGCACAAGCAGTTAACACTTAGTTCATACACACACTCATATCTCTCCCTCTTTCTTCCCATAAGATCACAACCATCATCTGAGAACACCAGATCCTGAAAACCATTGCAGCCTCCAAATATGTCTGTTATGAACTCTAATCTCCAAACCACACACACTCCATCTACATTTACGGCATTTGCCCTTATCCAGGGTGACTCACATTTATCCCAGTCATACAGCTGAGCAGGGGTTATGGAGTTATGGGCCCAGGAGCAGTAGCTTGGCATTGCTGGTATTTGAACTCAGGACCTTCAGATCTAAAGTCTAATGCATTATGCAAAATCAGGGACAGATACTGTTACAGAAACAATATGAGGTGCAGGCGACCATAAGGAAGAGAGAAAAACAATAACAGACAAAAAACAGGTCCAAGGAACAAACAATTTTGATTGAATTCAGCTCTATTCTGTTTGCATAGCGTTTTCAACAACAGGCAATGTTACAAAGCATCTGCATAAAAATCTATACATTCAGGATAGAAATAAAATGAAATGAATAGAATTTACAGATGACAAGGGCAAGGAGAAACCTTCTACCTTCTCCGAGCTACCGACTGAGCACAGGGGTTAGGAACGACAGATCCTCACAACAATTGTGGCATCCAAATATGGCAGCCTCAAACTCCAAATCCCAAACCACACACACACACACACACACACACACACACACACACACACACACACACACACACACACACACACACACACACACACACATGACTGCTCTGCATCTCCAATCTACTGACTGAGCACAGGTGTGCTCAATTAAACACACCCACACACACACACACACACACACACACACACACCTACCTACTGTGACCTACTCCATCGATTTGCAGAGCTTTACAGTGATTGATTGTTGCAGACTTGTTTTTTTACTGTTTTCTGTACCTGAATTGCTCCTTCGCTTCTGTTTGCACACCGCAATACCTTTGCCTGGTTCTGACAATGTTTTTCCATATCGTTTTTGGATTTGATTGTTTGGAATAATAAAGTCTATCTGTTTCTTACTGCATTGCATCTGCTCATGCGAGTATCATGAAACTTTACACATCTCTTTAACTCTGTGTGTAATTTCCAGCCTGCAGAATTTCAAATCAGGCATTTATTCTGTTACTGTTGCACAAATGACATCCTTCTACCTCATGTTGCCTTTTTAACTTCACATTTGCACCTTATACTGTATTATTTGTACAATTTATACTCCTATAACATGATTATTGTATATATGTATATTATATACACACCGATCAGGCATAACATAATGGCCATCGATCAGACATAACATTATGTACATTTGCCTAATATTGTGTTGGTCCCCCTTTGATCCTGACCCATGCTGTTGAGCATTAAAGCATTAACTTCTTTAGTAATTTGAGCTACAGTAGCTCATCTGTTGTCATAAACCTGTCGCTGGTTCACCACTGTTCCATCCTTTGACCACTTGTGCTAGATTCTGATCACTGCAGACCGGGGAAAGCCCACAAGAGCTGCAGTTTCGGAGATGCTCTAACTCAGTCGTCTAGCCGTCACAATATGGCCCTCGTCAAACTCACTTCAATGCTTACACTTGCCCATTTTTCCTGCTTCTAACACGTCAACATTGAGGTCAAAATGTTTATTAGCTGCATAATGCCAACCCTAGATTTCTTTATTTATACACATTGCTATTGAACAGTGCTATAGCAATAGTGCTATTCTGGTTAGATGCTTCAATTTCATTGACCCTATACTTGTACTCTGCAGAAAAACAAAAAAGGTGAACCTATTCGAATCTAATCCAATCCAATCTAATCAGCCTTCCAAGTTAAGTGCATTAAAACCATGCGACACACAAAGCCATTGCTTATATAGTCACCTTTTTTGTCCAACAAGTATAACTTTTCTTTAACTACACTTTCTACTTTCAATTTTTTAAAACTCTTTTCCTTTCCCTAGCTCTCCTCGAGCATGTCCAGGCTACCAACCAGGCAGAGTGAAAGCAAAACTGGGCTCCCTCGATTCTTTTTTGCTCATTCTCCGTGTACACTCTTGATAGAAAACTGCTAACTGCCTTTGTTCACATACATCAGCTCAGGAGTGCATGATTGACATGGGACAGAGTATTGACCTCCCACCCACCAAGAGATCACAGCCAACTTGTCCTTTTAAATCCATTCTCCATTATCTGCCGAAATGTGATATACATTCTCACCATTTCCTCTTTATTTTGAACTGTCTGAAACCGTAATGGTTCGCTTATAGATACATCATAATCCGAGCTTGTGTATCCATTATATCACGTTGCATTCCACAAAGCAACCTGGCACCTGATAGCACCGAAGGACAGCGTGACTTCACATGTATTGATGACGCAGCACAGTTTGTATTGGAAATGCGCCCCGCGGTAACTCCTTTTCCTGTCTTTTAACGGAATACGTTACTGAATACATTTTCCGAGTGTATTCAGCGTTCAGCCATCGATAACCTTTTTTCAATGGGGTTTTAGCACAACCCTGCCTCCATCACAAGACAGCAGCGTGATCCTTTACAGAGTTATTCATGCTGACACTGATTGATACTGCTGAGCCTGCACTAAACAAAGTGTACTTACTGTAGGTCTACTTAACACACAGTGAGCGCTCCATGTGTGTGTGTGTGTGTGTGTGAAAGAGAGAGAATATGCTAATGAGTGACAAGCCTACATAATCATCAGGATTTAAACATTGTGTGTTGTTCAGATCGAGCACCTCCGAATAAAGCTGACTTACTCGATCACACCCAGGTTCAAGCTATTTCCGTTTTCAAAGCTCGGCAGAATTTTAGAAAGCATAGCGCAGCTCATACTGATTAAATGCTGATAGCAGGACATTTCTAAATTTCACTCTTATTTGAGTGGGTTTGTCCTGGAAATCCTTCTTTCAGGAAACACTTCTATTTTTGGGAAAGTATTATGAATGCATACACTTGTTTCCAAAATGAAGGTTTTTTTTTTAATGTTTGAATAGTCCAAGTCATTACAAAACAAACTATTGAAATAAAGTTCGCCTTGAATCACTTGTAAATGGTTGTGAAGAGACCCATTAATTTTTCAACAAATTTTTTTTTGTTTTTTTAATTATAAAAAAAAAAAAAAGAGGTATATGTTGCGAATATGACAGGCGTTATTATAGTATCCAGGACTCATAAAAAAAATAAAAAAAAACAGGGCACTTTAGAGCGACACATTGTCTCATTGTAAACATCAGTGTTTCCTTCATGGAGGTACATGGAGGATTTTTTCCCTCAAATTGTAACCTACTTTCTTTATATATACCTCAATTTTCCAGCCATAATTTGTTCTTCCTCAAACCGTTACAACAAATTTGGAGGCACAGAATTGTATACAATCTCTCCAGATGTGGTACAATTAAAATGTTCCCTTTAGTTAAAAGATACCCAAACCTGTTCCAGAATGACAATGCTCCTCTAAATACAGCCAGCTCTATGACGGTATTGCATGCTTTGCATGGGTTGGAGGAAAAGATCTTGAGTGAGCTGCTATAGAATTCTGATCTTAACCCCACTGAACACCTCTGGAATGTATTGGAACGCTGACTGCACCCCAGACCTCCTCATCCTACATCAGTATCTGACTTTACTAACACCTTTGTGGCTGAATGAGCATAAATCTCCACAACCACACTCCAAAACCCAAAGATGTTTCATTGAATTTTGGAGTGTGGTTGTGGAGATTTGGGATATATTGGTTCTAATATAATTATAAATATATAATGATATTAGTTATTAATACAGCAGCTGGGGAGAAAATGTGTACTAGGATGTTCAAAAATGCGAATACGAATCTAATAATCAGGTATTCATATATATAAATAAATATATATACAGTATATGTGTTGCTCAAATTCATTTTAGTGCCACACATTTTATTAACGTGTGATTAAATCAGCGCACATTTGTTTTTGTCTATTTTTTTTTAAATATATAAATAAATATAAATTAAAACCTTCAACGCAAAATATTTCTTTACGACTTCCTTTCTGTACTCAGATATAAAAAAAATTTTAACTGAACTAAAAAAAATTTATTTTTAAACAATAAACATTTGTTTTACTGATGCACCAGGTCTCAAATCAAGCACTAAAATCCGCCATGGTGCATCCGGCAATTAAAACTGTCCGTGTGGAAACATATTAAAAGTTCCGTTTGGTGTCCTGATGATTTACGTAATTTAAAACATTTGCAAGAATATTTTGCCTTCATGCTCTATGTTGAGTTTGGTTTAACTAATAATAAATGTCCATTTGCATAAAGCATCAATATTTGTCCATGCCCATGTTGATTAGAGTATTAAAAATTTTAAAAGTATTAATTTAAGGCACATTTTGAACAGATAAACATGTGCGATTAATAAAGTAAAAATACTTGAATTAATTGACAGTCCTAAAATATATATATATATATATATATATATATATATATATATAGTTGTTTTCAAGAAGTAAATTTCATGTAAAAATATATAAAATAAACTGAGCAATTTTAGCAAATTAATTTTCAGTTTGTGCATCGATCCTTTCGGGATTCATCTCAGGCAATGTTACCATACAGAAAGCATGTTTACTTCGTACTCACTCTGCATACTTTTGATCAAAGTTATATAACTAGCTCTCGATGTCTGGATTTTATAAAGTGTTATTTAATCAAATCTAGCAGCTAAACAAACAAATCTGATCTCTGTGGATTCCTCTCATCAATCTCCTGCAGTTGGATACACTAATAGCTATGTGAAATGCAGATGCCATGGCTGCCTCTTTTCCATGTTATTGACTGACATAAATCGATAAGAACATGCCATGTGTTCCAGGCACTGATTAGCACAGAGGGTGGAAAAAGCTGATATTCGCCGTGGTTAAAATTCTAGGCAGAAAAGCTTATACAATATGTTCCGTGTGCATTAAAGAGCTTCCTGTTTCATGCAGTACAGTGTACTAAATGCAAAACTTTTACATTTCACATTTTTAGTGAACTTCTATAAGGCTTTTCAGTGTCTGAATAAAAAAAGATTAAAAGATTTTTAGGTTTTCAAAGCAGCCAAACACGGCTTTTCTTTTTAGCACCCAGATTACATGAGAGCTAAAAATTCGGGCTGACATTTCTGATTGCATTTATAAAAAAATCAAAAAAACATTGGCTCATAGACTTTTTAACTTTGATCTTATCTGAGCTGCTGCTGCTGCTGATTAAATAGTACGGTATCGATCCACATCCGATCCACATCCACATAAGCCTTCGTTTTCAAATCTTTCACTCGTAAGGGGGAGGGGGAGTGGTGGCTCCAGTGGTTAAGGCGCTGGATTACTGATCGGAAGGTCGGGGGTTCAAGCCCCGGTATTGCCAAGCTGCCACTCTTGGGCCCTTGAGCAAGGCCCTTAACCCTCTGTGTGCTCCAGGGGCGCTGTATCATGGCCGACCCTGCGCTCTGACCCCAGCTTCCAAGCAAGCTGGGATATGCGAAGAACAACATTTCACTGTGCTGTAATGTATATGTGACAAATAAAGGCTATTCTATTCTGGCTATTCCATTATTATTATAATAACTGACAAACTTAATACAAATCTCGAAAAATATGTGGTTAAAAGAAAGAAGTTAACATCTGGCTTAACACCGATTTCGAAAAAACCATCAAAACTTGTTTTACGAAGTGACCTTTTTCTCTATGATGGACCTTTTCCTGATTAGACTTACAGTACACTGGACCCCTGGTAAATACGTTACAATAGCCGAGCCTCTCTCTATGAGCTTTTGCTCTGTTAATGCGGCGAGCCGATGCGCTGCAGCGAATGCTGCTTCCACTTCCTTGCCTAATTTTTGCAATCACGTCAAGTGGCTGCACAAGAGCTACTCGAACACGGACGAGCTTGAGTTCAGTAATCAGGGGCTGAGGACGTGTAGGGGGAGGGACAGAGGAACAGAGAGAGAGAGATAGAAAGAGAAATAGGCAGTTGTAAAACATTGGAAAGAAGGAAATGAGGAAGATGGTATAAACAAGATGAATATGGTGTGGTTTGCTTGACTTCTAAGTCGACCAGTAATAAAACTCGAATCACTATTTTAGATAGTTTTACTTGTGCAGCAAAGAATAGTGCTTCAGCAATAGATACATACTACAAGTGATATTTCTAGCTTCACACAGGTAAACAAACTGCTGTAATAAATGTGCAAATCAATATTAAACCCTCCATCATTTTACACAGTTGCACGACGAACTGAAATTGCTGATTAGTGGAAGGTCCTCAGCAGTGTCTGGGAGGTTTTTCCACCATGTTCAAATCAGAATCTGGATCTGGCTCTTTGAGCTGCCATATGATGTTAAATTGATTCAAAACCGGGTGGAATTGGATGGTGTTCTCTATTACAATTTCTAATAAGAGAAACTAATATTTATACAGTGTACTTTACTAAAGTATTTCCATTTGGATAGACTTTTACTTTAACTACATTTCAAAGTCAAATATTTGACTTTTTACCCAACTACATTTTGCCGAATTCCTTTTTTATTTATGAATGGTGTAAAACTACACTGTTCAAGCACACAGCAAGCTATAGTACCAATCAGGGTCAAACGCGCTCTGTTTTGAACTTTTTCGATTGGCGCTTGGTGGTATTTACTTACACTAACATACAGTTCAGCAGCAAGCAGAACATTATGAGAGGAATAAATGCCACAACACCCATGGCTGCTATTGCACAATGGTTTTAGGGCTCATGAGAATTGCAGTAGATATCAACCAGTGTTTGACTCATTATTATCATTATATTAATAGAATGATGTGCTAAGAGTAACAAAGTCTTTTCAGATAAACTGAGTTAATAAGCAAGAGTCTTGTGATTGAAATAATAATAGTACTTTGGATACTTAAGTACATTTGAAGGCAAATCATTTTGTACTTTTACTCAAGTAAAAGTTTAAAGTAAGCACTTTTACAGAAGTCATATTTTACCAACTGTATCTCAACTACATGGTTTGTGTTCTTTTTTCCCCACTGTATCACATAGAGACATCGTCAAGTGTTGACACAGTAGCTCTAACCGAAGTTTTGTGCATGAGGTTTTGCATACATTGTATACATACTTTCTTTCGGCTTCTCCCATTAGGGGTCGCCACAGCGGACCATCCGCATGTTTGATTTGGCACATGTTTTTACGCTGGATGCCCTTCCTAACGCAACCCTCCCCATTTATCTGGGCTTGGGACCGGCACTAAGAGCGGCTGGGGTTTGTTCCCTGACAGGGGATCGAACCCGGGCCGCAGCGGTGAGAGCGCCGCATCCTAACCACTAGACCACCAGGGGACCATACATTGTATACATATATAATATATTTTAAACTCGGACAAAAAAATAAATCAAAGCGCACCCGAAACATGAGGTGAACACTGGAGCATTTCTGTGTTTTTTTTGGCACTTTGACCCTCCTCATTAGGTGCCTGTGGAAGTGTTGATTCACAAAGCTAGTTTTTTTTTGTCTTGGTACAAGTGCAAGTAAAACCTGTTTCTGTTTTTTTGTTGATCTTTTGTTGGTACATAGGGAACTGTTATAAATGAACATGCTAAGCCAAACCTGTAAATGTTTTAGACCAACAGCATTTTTTGTAGAAAACCATGTGTTTAACAAAGAACTAGGATTTTCTTTTTACCTGTGACTAAGAAACAACAATAAGAAAAAAATAGAAGCTCAAGTTTGTTGTGACTGTTGCCAAAACACCAAATAATATCAGGAACTCAGCACAACATAAAACAAACTGCAAATGGAAACTAATAGCTTTTTTGCATGCCATGTTGTTTCCCATTTTGAGTGAATCCACTATTTCACTAGGCCAGGTTTATTTACATTTGGTCTGACAGCTACGTGTTGCCACAGCCCTTTTTGAAATCTCCTTGTGAAATGAGGCAAGACCAGAAAATTAGCAGGCAAGCAAACTCAGTTATCTAATCTGTGGCTGGCAATACTGTGGTGAGAATGAGGAAACGTCTGGGAAGAGTGTTAACTCTGCTCATTTGTCTAAGTATCTGATGCAAGATTAAGTTCATACAATGCTTGTCCATTTGTTTTTGTGTTTTTGTCATCGAAATAAAGGGATTGATGCTGTTTGCGAATCAGACCAGATAGAGAAATAGAGAGGGAAATCTAACAAAGTCTGACAGCAACATCTCTAGCTACCTTCAGCTATTTACATAAATGTATGGACTTGCAGAAACCACAGTAGAAATGCAGAAACTGCAATAACGGTTTGTGTTTAGAAGACTCGAGTCGCTGACCTACTCTTTTTTTTCATACATTTTTATGGGCTACATCATTTTTCAAGTTTGGTCTACTGAAATATTTTCCTGCACTTTTAGCACTTATGTCACAAACTATAGATAGGTGGCTAGAGGCATTAGCATTGCTATATTTACAGACTTTAAGAATTGATGTAAAGAGGTGTAAAGAGTACCTGAAAATCATACTTATGTCAAAGTATAGATACCTTACCGCAAAACTTACTCCATTACAAGTTAAGTCACCATTTCCAATATTGCTTGAGTAAAAGTATGAGTATCTGATTTTAACAGTACTTGCATATTTTACTTATATTGAATGTAGGCTCAGAGATGCACTAGTCCTCAAAACCAAGACACGTTGGACACAGTGAAAAGCTCAGAACAGTTGATTTGTGAGGAATTATTTTACATTACATCTTCAATGGAGCTGCAAAATGTAATTGGTAACAGTACATATATTAAATCATAAATGTAGTTGAGTAGAATGTAAAATTAGCTTATAAGTTTGATACTCAGTAAAACTAGAAAGTGGGCAAAAACAATCACTTAAGTACAGTAATGAAGTACATTTACCCAAATACTTTACACAACTGGTTTGCATATTACTAATACGCCATGTGATTGTGTAGCAGTGACTCTGACTGACCTGACACTGGAGTCATGGGAGTGGGCGGCAGGCCGTTCATGTTGATCGCCCCCACCTGGTGGATCTGCGTAGCTGGAAATGCCATGCTGGGTGCCAGGTAGCCACCGTGAGATGCAGCCATTATGGCTGCCTGCTGCTGCATCAGCTACAAAACATAAACAGAGAATGTGGAGGGGGTTGTTGGTAGGGGGATAGTTTACATTAGTAAACACAAAAAAATTGTCTGCACACAAATAGTGCATAATAATAAATAATAAAACTGAACTGATTCTCTTGGCCCTGATGTGCACACATGCCCACAGGAGCCTGTCACACTCCTCCACGCATGCACACTCACACTGAATAAGTTATGAACCGCCACTGCCGTTCAGACACTGATTATTAAATAAATTAACACAAATTCCCTGTACACCCTGGCAAACAAAGGTAATTACAGTAAGGCCTGTCACCATGGCAACACCACACTGAATCAATAACCTTAAAAGGCCAATCTGTCAGACTGAACCCATCAGAGTCAGGATTCATATCAAACGCTTTAGCCGAGCTGGGCCGGATTTTCCAAAACAACATGACGGAAATCAATAACGGACCCGCTAATGATACTACTGTTAATACAAAAACAGTAATGCTAAAACATACCAGGAATTTTCTACAAGTGTGCACCTACAATTTCAATGCAATCTGAGTTTATATATACTGTATATATATATATTAGGTTAATATATTTCACCTCGATAGATGTTAAAAACAAGAACAAAAATGTTTTGAAGGACTTCAGTCCAGGCCCAGCCGGTACTCATAAGGGGAATTGAGGGCTCATAGGGGAAAAATTAAAATATGTCTGGTTTAGACTCGACTTCAAATATAGCAGGTAGATCTCTACAGTACAGTACAGCAGGTAGTACAGCAGATATCTGTCAAATCTAGGCCTACTTGATTCTAGTTACAGTAGATAGTTGAAAGCAAAATGAAATATGTCTAGCTTCCATAACTAATGTCTAATACTAATGTCTAATACTGTAAACCTTGCTTGGCTAAAATGCATGAAAACACTAGTGCGAACTCTTAACATTTTATTGTTAACCAGGCATTGATGCTTCTATATTATCTTGCATGCTAGCAAGCTGTCCTGCTAATCATCCATGACAAGTTTGCTTCACAAAGAATATGAGCAGAAATGTATAGATGATTTCTGGCTTGGAAATGTTAACTTGATTTAGAGTCTTTCTGGGATGTGATCCATCAAAATAACTAGCTATTTGAAAATGAGGGTTGAGGTCCAAATGGGATTTTTGCTTTTTAATAAAATTTAATAAGGAAGAATAAAGTATAGAATCTGAATCTTATGTGAGTAAGTAATCCAGCAGGGTAGGGAACTGAAACTGGATGTAATATATGGTATATTAGGGTGCATTAGTGAACAGTACCTGTATATTTAATGGCTAAAATGAAAGCAGACCATAGAGGCTCTATAAGCTGAACCATTAGCATGTACAGTATATATAATGAGTTAACAGTTTCCAGCCTACATTTAGGCCCTAAAAAAAGTAGAGCAAGTCACACCGTCTCTACGAGTCAACCATGAATCATTTCCTATTACTGCTATACAATTATTAGGAATCACCAGTTCATGGATTATTGGGTGTCTGTTTGAGTCTGGGTTCAATGGGCAAATTCTAAACCGGATATCTTGCTTTTGGCATTGTTTTAGCAAATCCATGTTTTGGTGGAAATACCTCAGAGAAATGTAATGTAAGAGGGAAACAATGAAGAAGAAAGTATATTGCAAGAGCTCAAAAAGACAAAGACAGAGAAAAGATGTATGAGAGTGTACAGACCCCGTGTGTCTGTGTATGCACCTGGCGTATACAAAGATCTGTTGAGAGAGTCTCTGATTTTAGAATCTTTCATCTCTTTCATTCCGAAAATCAATCTCGAAGTCAAGTTTCATCTCTCGCTCACTGTTTGGCTCGTGTTCATCAAACACACTGTCTGATCAGATCAAAAGATTGTTTAATCAGCCAAAAGAACATGGGCTGTGAACACACAACTTTTAAGTCAAGCTAATATTCTTTAGTGGAGTTGTAATCGATTTATACTTTAACTAGTTGTGTCTTATTATCTTTGATTCTTCCTGCACATCATATTAGCATTGTGGGACAGTGTCCTCTAAGGTTTTCCCTCCTGCCATCTGTGATCACAACAGTTTTTTAAACATTGGTCTTTTGAACCTTCTTTTGTTAGCTGAAAAAGTAGCATAGCACTGGATGCTTCCAACTGCAATATCGCTAAAACCGCAGCCCGGAGGACAATCTCAAAGCCCACAGAAAAAGCCTTAGGCTTCACCCCAAAGGATTCAGATATGGATCATAGCCATGCTCTGCTCTTCAATCTTCTTTTCTTTATCATTCCATCTCTATATCTGTCCGTCTTACTGACTGACATACAGTATTTGTTGGTGTACGGCAATTCAAAGAGACGATTCCTTGTCAGACTGAAATCGTGAACTGCATGCAAGAAGTACAATGTCCTTTGACACCTGTCAAAGATGCCCTTCTCTCAATCATTCAATCTTCTCTAGAAGAACCCTTTCCTGCATTTGTCTAAAGTAACATTTGGTGGCTATTGCAAATCTTGCCTTCTGTCACATTTTTGCAGTTCCTTTTCTTATTTCTTTTTCTTTCATATGACGTTGCATTACATGGTCAAGGTAGCTCTAGGGAATCCGTTTTGAAATGAAGACAGAGACATGAGGCCAACAGTGGAGAATGTGTGATTGCTGGCTTAGAAGAAAATTGCTTATCTACTATTACGCTTACTAGTTCTTAAGTTAGTTGTAGTGTTTTCCAGTGGTTTTCAGAACCAGGAAGGAAACTGAACGTTGTTTGCGCCCAAAATAGCACTTTTAAGTATTGAGCACTCATGCTGGAGGTAAAGAATGTGTCCTACTGTAACTCCTACTGGTTCCATAGTGCAGCCTTAGTGCTTAAGATTCCAGATCTGAACTTGAGTAGTACACAAGCCATGGATTGTCAACAAAAAAAAAAAAAAAAAAATGTTATTCCCTAAAATCACCCTTTGTACCAAAGCACCTTAACCCAATGATTGTAGCTTTATCGATATATTTTGGGCTCCTTGGTAAAGAGAATGTTCTGACAATTTCCGATCTTTCACTTTAACAAACCATTCAGTGCCTTGATACAGGAAGGTATGACATCCACAATACCTAAAGTGCTAAGCAAGTGCAGAGGAGTGTTAAACTCTCCCAGGAATAATGCTGAGTGAATGAAGGAGCTCTCAAGGAACTCTCAGACTCGGGGGCATACCTACACCCCCTACAAAGGCTCAGTCCTCTTATAAGCCTAAAGACAATGATAGAAATAGGTGTAGGCAAATGCTAAGAGTCTGTTTTCGTTTTAATTGTGTTGGTGTGGCTAACACTATTCTTCATGGTTGCATGAAGATGTAGGCCAGTGGCCTTAGGCTGGCAAACTGAGGATGATTGTCCCTATTTGCTAAGGGACCAGAGGATGTTCTGGTGAGACTGGACCATCATATACCAAGGATTCAAGTAGAACAATGCATGTTCTGCCCACGTCATGCCTTGTATTTGCAGATAATGTTTAGTACCTTAAGATCTCATTCTCAAGTAAAAAAAGAAGCTGTGAGCTTGACAAATAAATTGGGTCAATAGCAGCAGGGTTATAGTTGCTCTACTGTTCAATGTATCTTATCTACGTGACCTAACTTCACCTCTGGTCATAAGCAATGTCTAAGAGAATAAGGTTGGGAGTACAAATAGTAGAAATGTTACATTTCTCAGCAAAATTGTTTGGCTTTATAAATTCCTGCTCCTTCTAATCATGAGAAGACAGTTGAGCTGGTTTGGGCAACTTACAGGGAAACCCCTTGTTTGGCCTCTACTAGAGCTGTATCAGGTAGGTCCCACCATATGGAGACCACAACACAGATCCAGTACGCACTGAAGACATTACATTATTGTACATGTCTGGATTCCCCAGAGTTGAAATCGATGAGAAGGGATAGAGAAGTTTTCTCAGCCGGTTCCTAACTGAAGGTTATCCAGGAAATGTAAAAAAAAAAAAAAAATGAATGAGTGACTGAACAGTTGTGTGGGTCTGACACATCAATACACAAAGTGTAAATAGCCAGATTGTCTCATCATAAGGCCTTTTATTGCGTGATATAATCTGTATTTAATATATTTATGGATGGAATTTTGAGAAAAATGGTTTTACTTATTTCACAAAATATATAGAAAGAAAATTCTGTGGTACTTCAGAATAAGCTGAACAAGCTAATTATGTGAATAGAGTTTAGATTAAAAATGCGAGAGGATTCCTTTGATAAGCTTACTTGATAGTTAAGGCGAGTTGTAATCTTATCAAGTTCCTACCATGATACGTTCTGTGATTTCAACCTGGACTGGAAAATTGCCTCACTGATTGTTTTGGTGCTCCAAGCTGTCAGGAGAAATATAGAGAATCCTTGTCATAACTCTCTTTGCAACTGTTTGCAACATGCTCCCTTTTCTCCAAATGAAAGGATGCACTATGTTGGTGAAGGTCTGCTTATGGTGATATTGGTGTCTGGAAAGTAAGATCTATTCAGGCTCAGTTGTTCCACTTTTGGATATGTCATGTTTATTTCAGGCAATCATATAAGCAGCTTTTCAATCTGTGATCTGCATATTTAATTGCCATTTTGACTAGTGCTTGCAGTAATCTAATCAACTTTACCCTGTGTTTCACTCATCCACTCAGCCATCACTATCTCATTCTGACACTATTACACTATTTGCATACGGCTTTGTCTGTAAATTTCCTCATCTTAAGACTAGTACGGTGTACTCTGGGCACACTTTACAACCCGAACTCCTGCCAAACCCTATTTAACACAAGCGTCACCTTCTTTCTGGAACCTTCTCTTAATTATTATGCTAATGTAATTGGCAAGAACTTCAAATCCAACACATCCCACACAGAAACAGCAGAAGTAAAGAGCTCCCACCTGGAGAACAATTGAACGTGTTAAATATTCTCGGTTCAAAATAGTAGGGCTTTGGAATAACACCGCCTGTACGCTTTAACACAATAAAGTACTGAACGTGTGATATGTTCTCGTTGAAAATACAGACAATTGAAATAACACCGCCCGTCGCAAAGTACGTAAACACGTGAAAGCATTCCGAGTTCGAATTGCACCACCCATACACTTTAACACAACAGACGCTAACCGTGGGACATTCTTGGGCTAAATATAAGATAAATTGGATAGGAGAAGCTGTGTTACCTTTTTTCTATAGGACAAACCTGTATTATTATTTAGGACCTTTTTGAACTTCTCTCTAATCTGAATGAACCATATATACTGTATATCTAGATGCACACATTGCTCAGGTGGGATTTTGGTCCATTCTTCTACACAAACCCTGGTCAAATCTTGAAGGTTCTGTGGCCTCTTTTATAAACTTTGATCTTCAGTTCTTTCTATAGATATTTAATGGGATTCAAGTCAGGTGATTGGCTGGAGCATTCTAGTAGCTTTTATTTCTTTCTCTAAAACCAATTGAGAGTTTCCTTGGCTGTGTGTTTGGGATCATTGTCCTGCTGGAAAATCCACCCTCGTTTTATCTTCATCATTCTGGTAGATGGCAGCAGGTTTTAATCAAGAACGTCTCGGTACATTTTTCCATTCATACTTCCTTTTATTATATGAAGGTTGTCAGTATTGTGTGCTGAAAAACAGCCTCACATTATGATGTTCCCACCTCAGATTTCACTGTTGGTATCGTGTCTTTGGAGTGATGTGCAGTGCCATTTGTCCTCCAAACACTGTATTATGGCATCCAAAGAGTTCATTTTTGGTTTCTTCTGACCAGATTGTATTCTCCCAGTATTTCACAGGCTTGTCCAAATGTTGTGCAGCAAACTTTAAACAAGCTTCAACATGCTTTTTCTTCAGAAATGGAGACTTGCGTGGTGAGCGTGCACACAGCTCATAGCAGTTGAATGCATTACTTATTGTTTTCTTTGAAACAATTTCTAATTCCAGGTCTTTCTGAAGTTCTCCACAAGTGGTCCTTGGCTCTTGGACAACTCTTCTGATAGACTTCTCTGTCAGAAATCTTGCGAGGAGCACCTGCTCATGACTGGTTTATGGTAAAATGTTCTTTCAACTACTGGATTATGGCCCCAAATGTGCTCCCTGGAACATTCAGAAGTTTAGAAATCCTTTTATAACCAAATGCCATCAGTTTTTGATTTGCAACAATAAGGCTGTGAAGGTCTTGAAAGAGCTCCTTGCTTTTATTTAACATGAGCTGTTTCTTGTGTGACACCTTGGTAATGGACACCTTTATACAGGCCATTAGTTGGAACTGAACCAGCTGATATTAATTTGCACTGACGATGGGCAGGATTGCTTTCTAATCACTGATTGATTTCAGTGCCTTGACTTTTCATGCCTTTTTCCACCTCCCTTTATTCATGCGTTCAATACTTGTTACGTGTGTCATTTCACATTATTACACATAACCTTATTTATGGACATGTATGGTTTGATTTCATTTCAACATCTGGTGAAGATTTCATGCCTTTAAAAATATATTTACGTAGAAAAATTGTGACGTGTTCAATACTTATTTTACCTGCTGCATACAAAAAAAAACCAAATGTGTAATACATTTTTTTTGTTAAAATCCAAAAATAATGTTTTTTAATAAAAACAGAATGCATTGATTAACCCATTAGATTTGCTCATAAAACATGTTTTATTCACAATAGAATGCAGAAAACATTTCAAATGTAAAAAAAACTGTCTAAATGTATAATTTTTATAAAAGATGAATTAGGTTGCATGTCTAAAGAAAATAAATAAATACCCAAAACATATTCCTTTGCATACTCATTGTTAGGGTTCGATTCATTATCTGCATTAGTAATTATATCAGTGGACAAATAATGTGTGTAAGTGATGGGTGTGGATTTGTGGAAAGCTGAGACTAGGTTGGGGTCCTCGATGTTTACAGTGATTAGGGTCAGAGAGCAGGTGGATTGTGGAATACCTGGGGACCTTCCTTCTGTCGGTCCATGATTAGACGTCAGAGAGGAGCGTGCACACTGATACCACACCGGGTGAGCATCAGCATGTCATATGCATAAATATAGACCAGTGTGCTTTAGAGATGTAACAAAATATGAATAATCCAAAATTATTAAATGTTCTAAACACATACAATTACAGATATAAAGGCACACTATTTGGGTTCTTTCTTTTTTAACTTTTTGGATTGATCTGCTGGTTGGTGGTTGTAGCAGAGCTCCAGAAGTAATGTTGATTGGTGGACTTCCCATATGCAAGCCACTGGCTGTGACTTAAGTGCTATGGTGTGCTTTTGCTTTTGTTATCGGTAAGGAAATTTGCTCTGCTCCTTTCCTGTACACTCGCTGTTCTCTGCAATCTCAGTTCTGCTCAACCCTCTAATACTGTCAGTGCTAATTTCGTGTCGCGATTGTGCAAATACGGTTTCAGTTTAACATTTCCTTTTTAAAACAGCAGAGCAGCTGTTACATGTTGCCCACGCAGACCACATGCTGTGCACAGATCAACCCTTTCTTTTATATGTTTTCCAGTGTTTTTGAGAAATAATGGTCGGGTTTTGTGATAAATCAACTATATAAGAAAAAAAGAGAGGAAAAATAGGGTCGATTCTGGTTTAAATTTAAATACAGAGAAGGTATACATTTTTTGAACACTGAACAGACACAGTATACGAATAGTGGCTTTAAATTGCACCACTAATTCAATTGTCAGCAACTGAACTGGAAGCCAAACTGTACAATTTACTTATAAATCTTTATTTAATTACTTGCTAATTTAGATGATAGTAAGTGAGAAGTGAGAAATCAAATAGAAATTCGAGGCAAATTGTGGTCACTCTTCTACCTTCTCTCTATAGGCTCTAGTTGATAATGGCGAAATGGCAAGAAGCCAAGATAAGCCACAGTTAGAACCTTTTACATAATCTTTAAGGCCTGTTGTGGTGACTATTATAGCAAAGCGGTCAGTAAAGATGCAACTGCGTGCAATCTCTGCCCAGCACGTGTCGCATATGGTAGCAGCCACATGACAAACATCATCTTACATCATCATCTTTAATCTTTAATATGTTGGAACTCTCAGGACCTCTATTCCTGCACACATGTGGTTCTAAAGTAAGAGGTGCATGTTTGAGCAGGGTTTTTTTTTTTCTGGAATTCCTGATGCTCCATTTCTCTTTAGTGAAAATGGCATGAGGTATGCTGGGCAGTTTATTTACGATTCTGCCTTGCATCCAATAATAAATCTCAGGAATTACCTGACAAGGGGGTTGCCACTTCAGCAAACAGGTATCAGGGTTTGAGCATTTTAATCAAGTGCAGAAATCCCAAACCCTCAGGTTGTCACTTTGCCAAAAGTTATTGATTTGTATCTGTCAGAAAGCAAGAAGAGCTTGCATAATGACCAAGGCTATTGTATTTGTCGCAACAACTTCTCGATTCTTTTGCGTTCAGCAAATAAATGACTTAAATGACAAACAAGCATATAAAAGAATGATGTCAAGGACAACCAAACTAAAAAATAAATTGGAGTTCATTCATCTTCTCAAACCCTACAAGATCCCTAATGGCCCTAATTTTCGGCTGCTCCCATCAGGGGTCGCCACGGCGGATCATCCGTCTCCATACTAGTCTGTTCTCTACATCTGCTATGTTCAAACCGACTTCCTGCATGTCTTCCCTCACCACATCCATAAACCTCCTTTTTGGCCTTCCTCTTTTCCTCCTTCCTGTCAGCTCCATCCTCAGCATTCTCCTACCGATATACCCCATGTCCCTCCTCTGTACATGTCCAAACAATCTCAATCTCACCTCCCTCACCCTGTCTTCAAAACGTCCTACATGCGCTGTCCCTCTAATAAAATCATTTTTAATCCTGTCCATCATCGTCACTCCTAATGAAAACCTCAACATCTTCAGCTCTGCTACCTCCAGCTCTACCTCCTGTCTTTCACTCAATGCCACTGTCTCTAATCCATACATCATCGCAGGTCTCACCACAGTCCTATACACTTTCCCTTTCACTCTTGCAGATACCCTTCCATCTCTTCAGTGTCAAGTATCAAGAATTTTATGCCAATAATGCCATGATACAACTACAACTGCTCAACTACAAGATTAGGAGAACATATTCTTTAGCTAAAGACCAAAAAAATTGTTTCTTATGACCTGAAATGCAAACCCAGAGCTTCACTAACAGCTCTGGAAGGGTATCAACCTAAAAGTTATGTAAAGGCTAGTGATATAACCAGTAAGAACTTGTTGAGAGTAAAGCCAGGTGCACAATGTGCGATTTTGGCCACGATTTGGTCGTCCTAAAGATACTAAAAGATTCCTATAATCCTAGGCTAAAATCTGTAGTCTTTGATCGCTGGTTTTACATGTTCACTGACACCCAATTAATAGCCGTTGCCGTTTTTCCTCTGATGAAATTAAGGCTGTGTCTGACTCTTTTTCTGCAGTGTGACTTCTCCAATGACGACAGTCAAACCAAGAGCCAATAGGAGCGTCGAACCTAATGACACAATTAGAGTGACAACTTTAAACCACCTCAGGGAAAATGTCAAAACGAGTCAGGTGGACAGTACAGCAATACGTTGAGTTATGGAAGGAAAATGAGCATTTGTATCACACTTTTATAATCAAGGCAGGTCATGAACAAAATTAACCCTACAGATTGTTTTTGTTTGCTGTTAGCTACCATCAACGAGAGAACTCTACTAATTGATTGATTGATTCATTCATTTAACCACTTCCTCCTGGTCAGGATCTTGGTGGATCCAAGAAAACAAGAAGTACACAATGGAGGAGATGCCTGTCCATTACAGGGCACCATACACACATTCAACCTGAAGTCGTAAATTCAGCCAGATTTTGGGAATGTGGGAGGAAATTGAAGCATTCGATAGAACATCTAAGAACTCAGAAAGATAACATCTAGATAAGCTCATGATTAAACCAGGAATCAGAACCTTTTTCTACCCGCTACACTACTATGCTAACATTTGGTTGTGAATTGAAATAGCCGGACTGTGACTGTTTGGCCTTTGAGCAATACTAGGGCTGCATAATTTGGGAAAAATTTGATTATTCTGGTCAAAATTGGCATATAATAAATGGTTTTATAATTCCACTTGTTTGGTTATCAAGGAAATAGAGAGAGAGAGAGAGAGAGAGAGAGAGAGAGAGAGAGAGAGAGAGAGCTGACGGCCTGTATGGGAGATGTGTGTGGAAGGTGCGCCTGTTGTCTCTTTCTTTCAACCCGGGAACCAATGAGATCTGTTACAGATTTATCATAGTGCCACGTGATGTAGCAACTTTAATTTTGCTAATTTAGCACAGTTCCTCTCTCTGCTCAGTGTTGGTAATCTTAAAGCTAAAATATCGCCTTATACCAGAGGCAGTGTTTTGTTTGGTTACCAGTTCAGTGTCGCGCTGCAAGCTGGAAAGTCACGTGACCACACACACCACATGTGCACTGCCTAGACTGAGACTATCTGAACTTTTTCCGATTTGTTTGCGGCACGGAAAATTAGCGAACTGTTCTCAGAAAGTGTGTCCACACACTGATTCATTTTATTAAATCGCAACGTTTGCCATCATATAATCGCTCAAGCTCACATAGCGATTATGATCCAATAAATCGTGCAGCACTAAGCGAGACCCCTCCCTTTTAACTGAATTGAACCGTGTAAGGGGTTTAGCGCGAACCCACCTGCCCATGTTACCCATGAATCAACTAAGACTTGATCATCTATGGAGCACATAAGATATCTTCTCCGTCAAAGTATAAGCCATTGATCAAAACTCATTACAGCTGATAGATTGGAAAGTGGGTGACAAATAAGACATTGTATCTTCATACTACAAAACAGGTGCAACCATAGTACTGCATCCTTAAAGAAGTCTAGGGTCAACATGCTGATAGTGAATTTTTTACTACACTGAGCTGACACTGATCTTAGTTTAGTTTACTCTGCTGGTATTGAATTTATGTTCAAGCTGATACAATTATTGCAAGATTGATTGTAATGCAAACTATACTGAATTGGTGCATATACCTGCAAGGCATATCACTGTATTCCTTAAAAATAATATACAAACATATTTACATACACATCTGTGTTCAAATACCTGCATTCATAAAGAAAAAACATATGGAAATATGCACAGATGCACATACACGCTCACATGCACCCTCCCAATCACACTGTAATTAAGGTTGGGTGCCTGCAGGGTACAATCTATATATAGTGCACACAGATCCAGCTGAAGCACAGTATAGATTCTTTGGCACGTCTAAGAGATTATAAAGGATCAGTCTTTAGCGTAAAACCGCCCCCGTTTTTTTAATGTTGCGTTTTTTTATCCGCTCTTCTGAGCACTGCCTTTCGCTTCTGCAGTGAAAGGAGGCCACGTTGGGTTATATCAAAAAAGTATATCTAAATCTAATCCCATTATCGTTCGATAAGCAGCTCATGAATATTTTTCAACCATTTTGTCTTTTTTCTTTCGTTTTTTTTTTTTTTTTTTTTTTTTCCCCAGTTCTTTTTTTTTAACACATTACCTCAGCCAGAAATGTACTCGGAACTTGATGAAGATCAATTACGTTCACGCGCATTCAGCATTTTCATGCATGTCTACTTTTGATAAGTAGTTCATGAATATTTAGATTTTTTTTTTCTTTGCTCAAACGTTTGCTCTGTAATGGCAGAGAACGTAGAAATGGAAAGATTTTTTCTCTCGCATTTTTTAGGTTTAACGTTTGTGCTACTTATAACGAGATCGTTTGTCTTGGCTAGTTTCATGCTTATGCCTTAGATTTTTATTCATTCATCTTCAGAAGTCTTCTTAAACTGGGTAGGGTTGCACTAGATTCGGAGACTAATCTATGGATGGAACAGTCCATCAGTCAACTTAATGGTTTAATATTTGTGGGAGGTAGAAATTGTGGGACGCAGCAACGATATCTGGTGGGTCACCGATGCTGCCGTATGCCACTGTATAAAAATAAATGTCTCTCTCACACTGACAAAATAAAATAACCTCAAGGTTTTATGATCATACAAACGCAATTGGACCTTCGAATTTTTAGTGGTGAAATAGCCAAAGTTATAATTCCAGTGTTAGCTATTCGAACTTGCGTGCCCGGAGTCAAAATTATATTAATGCTATTAATATTAATCATATTAATATTAAAGTCGTTCATGAATATTTTTTGAGCAAAATGTCTACGGTTGTGATGGATGTGCTAATTTTGTGTTCACGTCTCAAAAGCTTCCTCAGAACCCACAGCTCTGAGAATCCTTGCCTCCGAACTCGAAAATGTGCCAAGCAGCCTTGTTTTTTTTGTGTGCATAGATGACAAGACAACTTACAATCAAAGTCAAATATTCATGAAGCAAACAAATCATAAGCCTAAACACTTCCTAAGAGCAGAAATCAGATTTGCGCTCGGAACGGAAGGTTCCACAGGGAGTGCCAGAGTTAAAATTACATGTGAACTCGCAGCTCCTCGCTGAGCATGAGCTCGGGGATTCGAAATGATGTTAATGCATTATTCAGCGCAGATGAAGAAAAAAAAAAAAAGACGGTGACAAGGCCTTCGGGCATTGATATGGGCGGCTCGATCTGTTTGTATGGACGGTAGGAGTGCTTCATGACCCTAGACTTCCTGAGGGTGTGCAGAAGAAAGAATACAGTACTCCAGATATTATTGCTGTTCCATGCATTAATACATTGATTTCTTTAGGTTGCTGTGTGTTGGGTGTGGCTATGTATGTGCGAGTGTGTGGGTGTGGACTCACAGCGTGTGTGTAGGTGCTGTAGGTGCTGCTGTATGTGCTGAATGGCAGAGCCACAGCAGGGTTGAAGATGCCAAACTGGCCGACCATCTGTTGCATGCGGCGGATGGTCCTCTCCTTATCGGTGTCTGCGAACTTCACTACCATACTGGATGATGCTCCCTGAGATGCAGAAATACACGATTGTGTGTTACAGCAAAATCGTCAACCGTAAACATATATACAGTACTTTGGTGTCCACTACTGAGAGATGTATATCTTCAATAAACAGACAAACAAATATGGATTTGCATTTCATTTCTTACAAATGATCACAATTTTATTACAAATATAACGATCACTCTCACTTTTGATAGTTGAAAATGATGTCATTCTGATAAATGACAAAAACTGTTTTGTCTATCTATGCATTCCACACACACACACACACACACACACACACACACACACACACACACACACACACACACACACACGCGTGCACGCTCATTAAGCGCCTTCTAATCATTTAGTACAACACATGACCTTTGGTGTGGAGCCTGCGACTTCCTGGTAATCAATCAGCTGTAAAGGCCACAATACTCTCAACTAATGATCACACAGGAGAGACGAGACAGCGAGGAGACGTGAGAAAGGAGAAACGGAAGACACTAAACAGCAGTGCATTTTACTTTTAATAGCAGGCCGCTGGTTCTGTTCACGCTCACGCAAAGTAAAGTGTACTTTAAATGCTGCATAGGCAATTAAAGGTCTTGTTTTAGTGTCTATTTTCAATCCTGATTCACCGATCACTCGATTCACTTCATTTTTATTAGATGACAAGATTTTGAATGAGTTACATATACACACTGTACACATACATTAGCTTTTCATGCACATTCACATTGAATGTATATATGATCGTGCTAGTCAATGTTTCCTACATTTTCAATTGTAGCAACTGTTTCATCGCAGGAGAAAAAAGATCTGTTTCACTTCAGTTCATTGAAAAGGTAAAACTTGATATTTTTTTTAAATACAGGTAGTCGTTGACTTAGGACCATAAGGATACCTAATAATCCATGTTTCTCTCTCTCTCTCTCTCTCTCTCTCTCTCTCTCTCTCTCTCTCTCTCTCTCTCTCTCTCTCTCTCTCTCTCTCTCTCTCTCTCTCTTTCTTTCCATCAAGCTATAAATGCTGCTGAAATGGCTCGGCATTAACAACCTAAAGATCCACGAGGTTACGGTGGAGGGATGGTGGAATTTAATTAATATAACAAATTCCTACAATAGTTTAGGGATTAAAATTGCCATAAACAGATTTTGTATTCAAGTGTCCATCAATGAACAGCTGATAACCTCAACAATGATGGAACTATAATGAATGGACATTCGGTGTCACCCAGATGAGGATGGGTTCCCGTCTGGGCTCGGTTTCTCCCAAGGATTCTTCATCTTACCATCTCAGGAAGTTCTTCCTCGCCACTGGCTCACTCATTAGGGATAACATATATGAACTATACGCAGAAATGTATATTCGTAATGTATTTAATTCTGTAAATCTGCTTTGGGACAATGGCTATCATTAAAAGTGCACCACGAATTAAATAAAATGTTTTTTTAAATTTTACAATAATAATACCAGTACTGAAGGCATCAGTATCAGCTGACATCAAAGTAAATCCTACTGTATAACATTTTCTGTACATATGACTAAACTACAAAATGATAAAAAAAAATAATAAAAAAAAACTTGCACTCATACCAAAAAAACAACTAACAAATATAACTTAAAAACACTGCATATGATATAAAAGCACAAACAGAATAACAATTAATCCTAACAGAAATACAATGCTAATCAGAAATGCAGAATTTTTATTTGTTTTATTTACATTTGCTACATGATTGGATTCCCTTCCCGTGGGCTCACCACCTGCAGGAGGGACCATAAGGGACGGTGCAGTGAGGATTGGGCAGCAGTCAAAGGCAGGGGCCTGCTTAGACTGCTGCCCCCGCGACCCGAATTACGGATAAGCGGGAGAAAATGAATGAATGAATGAATGATTGGATTCAAAACCTTTTTTTTTTTTTACTAATAACCACAATATTTGATAAAAAAAATTATAATTATGAATTATTTCACATAATTGTAGATGTTTCATTATTCAACTAACTTTGCCAATGGAAACATTGATTTTTTCCTATAAGATAATTTTTTTGTTGTTATTTAATGGAGTTGGTGATATATATGCTTGTTTGCTTGTTTTTTTTTTTATGATTTTTAGTTAAACAACTCACTTTTTTATGTAAAGCAGTGTACGAAAGCTACTTTTTAAGACATTATATAACATATAATAAGATAAAACATATAAAATAAAAGATTATATTATTAATAAGATCCTTGGACCTTCCTCACCTTCTTTTGCTTCTTCTAGTAAAAAACTGGTTAACATTTTTTTTTGTCCTGAGTGTAAAATGAGTGTGCTATTTCTGCATTGTGGCTTGCTGGTTTGATACGTTTGAAAAGGTTATAGTCGGTAGTGAAGTTGTTAATGCATAACTTCTATTAAAAGCATGCGCTACACTCTTGGAAATAAAGGTAACAAACTTTCTCATTGTAGGCATGATTCCATCGAGGAGACTTGATTTGCACCATTAAGTATGTTGATTTTACATAGGAAGGTGCATGTGGTGTATCTTTAATCAGTTTTTATAGCTTTTAAGATACCAGTTTTGTGCTTTAAACTATTTTAAAGGTGAATAATAGCCGACATGGGAAGGGCACATAAGATTTATCTTTGATGTCTAGTAGGAACTTTTATTGCAGTACGAATTGAAGAACGCAAGTATACAATGGCACTTATACTAAATCTCTGCCTTACAAATCCCAAAAAGAATAGATTTAGTTTTTCTTCTTGAATAAGCTACGATATGATCATATTTGTGTGTGAAGCACTGCTTCAAGTACTGTAAAACATCAGGTACATCTGGATTATAATTCTTATTAAAACACTCTAAACTGATCCTACATCCTCTCTCATACACTGATGTGTAATTGCAGAGGATACAACGTCAATATTAAACTAAAAATTCTGTCTCCAGTCCAACGTCTATAGTCGGCTTATGTATGAAAATGCCATTCATTTATTTTAATTAAAAAGCTGTATGTGACAGTAATGCCAAAATGCCTTGTAGGTCCCAAGGATTAGTGTGTGTGTGTGTGTGTGTGTGTGTGTGTGTGTGTGTGTGTACAGTATGTGCGTGTATGAGAGAAATGCAAATTACCCCAACAAAGATATACACACCACCCTAATAGATTTTTGTCAGTCTGTATTCATTAATTCTGACTTTAGATCCAAGAATCTCCATTTACACAATGTCTGTGTTGCCTTAACAAAGAGTCGGTGTGTGTCCTGTCAGAATAACAAGCAATAACATTAGTGTAACATGTTGGCTGACTTCTTAATGACCTCAATTGAGTGACAAATGTATACTACGAGCTGGATGTCTGTAATCGCCACATCTGACATTACAATTTGCTTTGAATTTTATTTTTGGAGCTGTGTGAAGCAAACAATAATGCATTGCATTAAGAAGGAGACTGAATTTTTTTTTTTTTGAAAGGTCATTAAACAGGAAAGTAAACAGACCCTTCTTTCATACGATTAAAATTTCATTCTGATATTTTTTACTTTGAATTACACAGTCAAGTCGGGCTTTTGTGGAGAAAAAAAAAGTAGGCCAAATGTACATCATTACATAAATATTTCATATTCAATGGCCAACTTTAACTTCAAACTGATAAACAGTAAGACTTCTCTGGGGAAAGTCTTTCCAGTGGTTTATACAGATATCATTATCATATCAATTTCATTGCAATTCTTATGAAGAGGTGTTGCTCAAATCATTTTTTTTCCTATCCAATCTCTCCCACCAGCTTCTGAGGGAATTCTGACCAACCCTGTGTGTTTGCTGATATAATAACTTTCACTCTTCTGGGAGGATGTTTCACTATATTTTGGAGTGTGCTTATGGAGATTTGTGATCATTCAGCTAGAAGGATGAGGGTAAAGTCAGGTACTGAGGTAGGGCTAAAGTCAGAGCTCTATATCAGTCACTCCAAACCATGTAAAGCAGATGTTCATTGGGTTGGCTTTGTGCACAGGGGCATTGTCATGTTGGAACAGGTTTGGGTTTCCTACGAAGTAAAGGGGGAAATTCAAAGACATCCTATACTATAATTGTGCCCTCCAACTTTGTGGTAAAAGTTCAGAGAAGAACCTCATATGGTTGGAAAAAGGCATTTTTCAATACTTTTGTCCATATAGTGTATTTATGCATTATATTCATAGCTGTAATATAGGTAGAAGTTTACAAGTTCAAATAGACACACCCCTTTTTGCTGTTCTGTCTTTTTTCCTTTTTTATTTATTACTTATCCAGATAGCATTTCTCTCTTTTTCTCTCTCCAAATTAACCTGCCCCCACCATCACCGCCAGCCTTCCCACTCACACACACACACACACACACACACACACACACACACACACACACACACACACACACACACACACGCACACACACACACACACACCCCAAATCCACATGACGAATTCATTTGTCATGCACACAGAGGGGAGATAAAGAGGAGTATTTCTCCAGAGTGATGTAGCAGTGGGGGTGGGGAGGTGCAGACTGGGATGAGAAAAGGAGAGAGGAGTGATGAGAGGACAGGAGAAGGGGAAGAAGAAGATGATGGAGGGGGAAAGAGCCTCAGCGTGGAGCAGCAGATCAGTGAGCTCATTTGCACTTAGATAGACGCCGATGCGCGTGCAGGAACAAGCGAGAGCCACTGCTCCGAAGCTTGCAGCATTATGAACAGGGAATGACCTACTATTCGGGTGTGTCACCGTGTGGGTATATGAGAGTGTGTGCGGAGGGGGTGAAGGTAAGGAGGGGGGTAAGATATACTTACAGGCATGGTCTGGCTCCCGTGGAGGCCACTGATTGCTGACTGAGCCTCGGTGTGTGTGGAGAACTTAACAAAGGCACATCCTGCAGGACACACACACAGGACAGGAATAAGAATAAGGAAATAATCTAGAGCAGTGCAGTAGGCTGGATTTGTCTCAAAGACCCTTTGAGATTGGCCACACACACACACACACACACACACACACACACACACACACACACACACACACACACACACACACACACACACACACACACACACACAAGACTCGACCTCCATTCTTTCACACAGAATAAATAGTATTGTATATTATATATGCAAATTATTTTTGGGTCAACCCTAAGATTTTCTTTGTGCATCATGTCTGAGAACGTGATTAATATCAGGCATATTACATCACATGACATCACTTCACTATTCTTTGTCTGCTCTCATAAAGCTTTTGACATCAAAATATTATACAGCAACACTTTATTTGAAGGATCTCTCTCTTTTTATGGCCCTCAGAAGGCATCAGCCTGTATAAATATTTGATACAATAATGCTGTCGAACATCGGTCTACACTCCTGAGGTAACAAAGTGCCTCGTTTTGTTAAATACAAATACGTTTGTTTGTAAAAATCGTTTGCATTCGGAACGCAAGGAATATGGTATTCCTAAGAACCTGGTCTGATGAGAGCTGATGAGGTATAATGAATGACATAATGCTATTCTGCACTTTTCTATCCACATGATGCTGTTACTTGTTTCACACACGTATGAATTCAATGAACATTTTGGCGTCAAACCTTTTATATTACCAACTTAAAAAAGCAAGAAAATCCATAAATGAAGTCCAAAAAACTATTAAGACCAAAGATAATGGTGCTGTATTAAAGGAGTTATCAAAAATTAATAATAATAATAATAATAATAATAATATTTTGGAGATGAGAGGACTTTCGAAATCTACTGTAAGAAAGATCATGTGAGATAGGTACTGTAGAACTCCTTATTCAAGTGGCAGGGAAATATTTCTCAGACTATATAAGGTGTATAAATGTAATGTTACATATTATGTTACGTAAAGTGCGGACATACTGGAGAGGCGGATTAAAATGCAGAATACGGAATGTTAATTTAAACGAACATGCGAACGAAGCAAGTTGGCAGGAAAAAAAACTTGAAACAGGAAATGCTCAGGTGAGTTTTGCCATCATTTTCTTAAACCTTTAACTGACTGTGGAATGGAATCTATCTATCTATCTATCTATCTATCTATCTATCTATCTATCTATCTATCTATCTATCTGTCTGTCTGTCTGTCTGTCTGTCTGTCTGTCTGTCTGTCTGTCTGTCTGTCTGTCTGTCTGACTGAATCTACAATCTTCTTTAGAAATGGCACTAATAACACTACTAAGATGGTGAATCATATATTGGTAAAACAAAAATTTAAAATCATCCGGTAACAAATATTCAAAAAGGTATTTTTTTTAAATATCCAAAGTCTATTTTTTTTTTAGCTATGAAACTGTTTAAATATCAAGAGACATGATGTTAGATTTTGCTACTTATAAAGTGAAGAGCTTCGAGTTTTGAAAAAAAAATCAAATGGGCTCAAAGAATGGAAGAGAAAACGTGTTAATGCGCCATCTTTAATTATCTTCCCCATGGTCTGGTCCGGAATTAAGA
>NC_139595.1:6362224-6372224 GCF_946808225.1 Silurus aristotelis | reverse complement strand
GTGTGTGTGGACAGACTGGCAGAATAAAACAGAACGTGTAAATGACAGCCCAGCTGGAGTCCATCCACATGCGCTTCTATTTACAGGGCAGGTTTTTGTGTTGAGAGAAATCAATTGTTTCGCTTTTGTGCAGATCAAGTGCTTCACTTTGTCTCTGAAGAACTCCAAACAAATCCGAAAATCAAAGCGTATACTTCGGTTCTTATTGACACACTCTTTTTTTTTCAGCTTACTCTTTACAGGTTAGTCTTACTGTATTTTTTATTTTATTTCATAATTTTTTTTATAAAATCTAGCTTGGCCTGTTTTAATAGCATGCACTTAAAAGCGACGCAACAACGGGGAGAATGAAATGTGCTGCAGTCACGGCGTTCAGGAGTTTAATCATACTAATCAAGCAATATTGGTGAGCTCAGCTACGTTTAGCTAATACATTAAGATTCATGTTTTTTATTGAGTCTAGAGCATTAAATCATATGCTCGCAAGTAAGATATTTAACCTATATTACCAATGACAGTGCTGTGACAGAGCTTCCATTATGGCTTTTTCAATATACTGCCAAAAATCTAAAGTCCAGGGGTGGAACTGGATCTGATCCAACTCCTCCTTTCATTGGAACCTTAATCTATAACCCCCAACCCCCACACAATACTGTACAAAAACGTAAAAAAAAGTAATTTTGTTCTGACTTCACCAGGTAACAGGAGCTAAATCAGGTCAGTCTCTCCTACTGACTTTTGTTCTGCAGTTAGCTGTCTTTGTTTATTATTTAGTTATATATGTACAGAAAAGTGGAGGTTATTATAACAGAACATGAGGCCTAAATGTGAAACATGATGTTTAAAAAGCACATACAAATCCAATAGTCATGGGTTCACAAACTTTTGTCCATAAAGTGTACTGTAGATAAACATAGAGTTAGACAGCTGAGAAACTTGGACTTGGACAAAACGCAGGTGAGTTTATACAATACTACTCTACTAATTATTATGTTTTTAAACCACTACACAACACTTACATTTACTTACACTAATTTTATCTCTGCAGATGAGTAATTGAAAGTTAAGGGCTATGCTAAGGTCTGAAGCCATGACTTTCTGATGCAAAGTCCAAAAATCTTAATCACCGAGCTACCACTTCTATAGAACTACCACTATTTACCTTTGTCTATGTTGTTACCATAGAAACAATAACATTATAACAAACACTTGGTGCTGTCAAAGCTACTGCTATACGAAAAGAATCGAGACAACTTCTGACTAAAATCAAGATTTTAAAAGCAGTATGATATGATGTACTAAGTATATTATGACATCAAGTGTGAATACTAGCAATATGCTTTAAAATGGTAAACAATTTTGCAATGAAACATATTAGGAAATGAAAAAGTATAAGCTTTTGAAACATATTGAATTTCAAGTGACAGTGTGTAGGAGTACATGGTGAAAAGGTTATGTTTGGCTTACACTCTCTTTAAAAAGCTGTGTTTTTATTAGAAATATATTGTAAAAAACTACATAAAAAAAAAAAAAAAAAAAAGGAAAGTGACTGTAAAGCAGACATATATACAATGATGAATGGCTGCTTCTTATTATTAGTACTGCATTCTGCATACTCATTCTCAACCATGCAACTTCTTCTCACCTTTGCTGTTTCCGTCAGGACCCCTCAATACGGTACACTCTTCAATCACTCCGTAAGGCTCGAAAAGTCGGTAGACATCCTCCTCCGTCTGCTGCTTGTTCAGCATGCCAACAAACAGCTTCCTGTCCTCTGAAACACAGGAGAGGAAAAACGAGTCAGTCATGATTTCTGTCATGTCACATCCACCTTCTGGTCACACTTTACAGTACTTTACGTTTCTTCACAGAGCCGTCCAGCTGTCCAAATCCTGAACAGACATTACAATATAAGTGCTGCAGATATCGGAGAGCAGAAGTAACTGCATGGATGGTTTGTAGAAAGAAGGGACAGAGCAAGATTCGGCTAAGGCTGGTACAAAAGCGATCTTCCGCCTGCGCACTGGAACATCAATACGTTATAATAGTAATAATGAAGTGCTTTGAGTACCTGAGTCAGAAAGCTGTGCCTATTAACACACACAAGCTACATCTCAGTGTACTGCTTTACCAATTAAAGCGATGTCATGAGTTATGGTCACACTTTCGCATCTCCCTGAATCTCCAACCAGTTACAATATTGTCCAGTGATAAATACATAAGACAATAACGATAATATTCTTCAATTTTAGCACGAATAATGTCCAGGAAACCGTAATGTGGTAATGTGGAAAAATCTCACTTCTCTATTATACTATTTAAACACATACAGTAGGATAAGAAGGCCTGGGGTGCAATCAATGTTCGAGGTCATCCTAAAGGTGTAAACCAGAAGGGTTTTAATTGAGGTAAATTTGAGCTCGATTTGAGCTAGAACTATTAAACTTATGGAATTTTGTTTTTTTTTGCGTGTGGTATAAAAATTCTTTGAACGTATAAATTATAACGCTTTTTTTGTAACAGGTGACGGCTGTCAAAACATCATTCGAGCTGCACTCAACGGAAAAGTCTGCATGATATACACTATTATGACTTGCTCTGGGCTGGCTGTTCTAGTCTCCAGTTCTAGAGACCCCCTACCCTGCACAGCTTGATGTTTTTTCCTGCTGTAGGCACACATGATCCAGCTGATCAGCTAATTATTAAGCCCTTTAATGAGGTGGGCCAGGTGTGTTGAGGAAAGAACACCGCAGACTGTAAAGAGCAACAAGTTCCTAGGCCAGGAGTTAAGACATGAGCGATGTGAGGGAATAAACATGATAAACAATACTGTTGTAGAAAAAATACTTGCTCTGAAGGTATGTTATAAACTTTCTTTCGGCTTCTCCCCTTAGGGGTCTCCACATGTTTGATTTGGCACATGTTTTTACGCTTGATGCCCTTCCTAACACAACCCTCCCCATTTATCCGGGCTTGGGACCGGCACTAATAGTGCACTGGCTTGTGCAACCCTAATGGCTGGGGTTGGTTCCCTGACCGGGGATCGAACCCCGGCCCCGGCGGTGAGAGCGCCGCATCCTAACCACTAGACCACTAAGGAACTCTGAAGGTATATTATAATTTATTTTCTTTTTACATTTATTCATAGAAGAACATATTATAAAACATATTAGCTCATGTAATCACTTTATCTCTGACCATTACAAAGCACCAACACTGGAGATTCCTTGATAAATGTTAAATAAACTACTGTGCCAGAGCTTCAGACAATTAATCAATGGTTTGAGAGTGTTGTGTTACTGTATAAAATACCCAAACAAATTTTAGTTTGGTTGTATATTAGGCTAGTTTGTAATAATGGGGCATAGGGTCATATTTAGACTTGACAAACATGCATATGCCCTATTTAAAGAAAGAGGCTACTTGGAATACTTGTCACATAAACATTACAGCAAAGTAAAACTTTTTTTGCATATCCCAGCGATGATAGGAAGCTGGGGTCAGAGCGCAGGGTCTCCAATGATAAAGGGTTAAGAGCTTAGCCCAAGTCCCCAAAAGTGGCAGCTTGGCAATACTGTGGTTTGAACCCCAGACCAGTAACTCAGAACCTTAAGCACTAAGCTACCACTTGCATATTACTAGCTGACAAAACCTATGCACTCCCTCATGACACTGTAACACGGTTTGTACGATTATCATTTTGCTGTTTAACATCACAACAATCACATTCCATGTTTCTGACAAAAAGGCAGTTTTGATATTCTGACACTATTTAGATCCTCATCTCATTTTAATTCGTGCTTAACGTATTATAAGTACACAGAAGCTCCAGCATCTCAGCCTGCATTTAGACGGTTGTTCTGTAACTACTAGTTCAACGGTAAAAGACCTGGGAGTTATTTTAGACAGCAACTTATCTTTTAAAAATCACATCAATCAAGTTACAAAAACAGCCTTCTTTCACCTTAGAAATATTTCTAAGCTAAGAAATATGTTATCTATATCTGATGCAGAGAAGCTCGTCCATGCGTTTATGACCTCTAGAATAGACTACTGTAATGCATTACTAGGTGGATGTCCTGCATCATTAATAAACAAGCTTCAGTTAGTTCAGAATGCCGCAGCAAGAGTTCTTACTAGGTCAAGAAAATACGATCATATAACCCCAATCTTATCGTCCCTACATTGGCTTCCTATTAAGTTTCGAATAGACTACAAACTACTGCTACTCACTTATAAAGCACTAAATGGTTTGGCTCCCATGTATCTATCCAGTCTCTTAACACGCTACAATCCGTCACGCTCCCTGAGATCTCAAAACTCTGGGCTTCTAGTAGTTCCTAGAATAGCAAAGTCCACTAAAGGTGGTAGAGCATTTTCACATTTAGCTCCTAAACTCTGGAATAGTCTTCCTGACAGTGTTCGGGGTTCAGATACACTCTCCCAGTTTAAGTGTAGATTAAAAACATATCTTTTTAGCAAAGCCTACACATAACACACATCACACACATCACATCACAACCTTGTGCTCCAGAACATCTGATCACATGCACATTATCAACTTGTGCTGTTATTATCATGAACAGCAGCTACGCTAATTCCTCTCCACTGCTTCTCTTTCTCTCCCCATCCCGAGGCTTCCTGAGGTTTGGCCAGCTCCAGTCACGTCCCACCTCGTGAAGATTATGGACCTATGGATGATCATGGAGAAGTAGATGCTGAGTGTTTAAAGGCCCTGGCATGGAGAAGCTGATGCTGGATCTATGATGATCACAAATTGTTCTGTATTGTTGAAAGATTTATGACCAAACTTTTGATGTCACCCATATGAGGATGGGTTCCCCTTTGAGTCTGGTTCCTCTCAAGGTTTCTTCCTCATATCATCTAAGGGAGTTTTTCCTTGCCACTGTCGCCACGGCTGCTCATCAGGGACAAACGCACACCATTCACCTTCACTGTTGTTTTCTGTAAAGCTGCTTTGAGACAATGTCTGTTGTGAAAAGCGCTATACAAATAAACTTGACTTGACTTGACTTGACTTAACATTAGCTTCTATGAACCTATTGTCCTGTTGGGCTTAATGCAGCTGTTATGAACACTATGAACCCCAAATGTTTCTTTGCATAAATCAGCAGTTATCTATAGATGCTTTAATGCAATACATGGACAAAAGTATTGGGACACCTGACCTTTTCACCAATGTATATTTTTCTCAAAAGTTGGGGGCACACAATTGTCTTTTGATGGGAAACGATTGAATTTTCCAAACCTGTTCAAGCATGACTATACCCCCGTTCTGACCTCCAGCCCCATATTGCACACAGGATCTCCTCACACAGATCTCCTCACCCTACATCAGTACCTGACATTTCTAATATTTTTGTGGCTGAAACACACCAAAAGTTTTGTCTATATAGTGTATTGTGTATACCCCCCATTAACTCCAGAGACAAAGATGTTTTAGTTCCCCATTAAATATTTGGTATAAGAAATAGCACAATTGCCTAAGTATCATACAAGTGACTACATCAGAAAAACAAATTCAAGTAAGTGTAATGAACCATGATCGATTTGCGTTGAAAGACAAAAGGACAGCTGGACGACTTTATAGCTGTATTTCCGATTCTGTATTTGCAGAATGGAACAGATTGGCCGGCAATGCTCAGTATCAACAGAGACTAAGCTATCGTTCCTACAAGACAAGAGCATAGCAAATTGCGTCCTCACTATTTTCCAGGCAAGAATGGCAGTTAAATACAGGGTTCAGGCTTTTTTTTTTTGCACCATTTAAAAGCTACAACACTTCCTAACACTTCCTACTCTTGTATACAGGCAAAAGTAGGAAATGGTGCGAGCTGTTGTCTCATTGGGGCTGGTCGAACGCTCGAAGGCTTGAGAACAGAGGAAGTGTGCCATACTGGCAACAGAGGGACGGAGGGAGGAGGGGAAAAAAGGGACTGCTGGCAGGAGGTAAAAGAGCGAGAGAATGCTCTAATCTTGGTAGAAAGCACATGGTACAGGCCACCTGCGAAATCAATCAGAGCTGACCCACAATAGCAGCTCTACACAAATCCCACATTTTAGGCACAAACTGTGAGAAAGAAAGAGAAAGGGTAAGGAAATGTTTGTATGTTTGCCAAAGGAGCTCGGAATAAATCACCGATTATTCCCTCTTTCATGTACCCTGTGTGTGTTTTAAGGGAATTTGCTCGCCCACTGAGAATGAAAGAATCAGCACTTCATCAGTAAGTATATGCTGATTAGTTTGAATTTGCAGTAACAAGGTGTGACAGTATATTGTTTGTAATTTCCATATTGCCTTTGAACTATGAGAAGCAGCTTTTTAATAAAGCACAGTTAACAAATATGCATTGCTTGAGAGGTATATTGCCTCCTTACCATTGTTTGAGAGGGGTATCTGGAAGAAGCCTGGCACATCCTAGCAATGTTTTCTAGCCAGCTGGTTAAATCCGGTTGGTCAGAAGGTGTTAGTTAATTCTTTCCAATTAGCTTTGCAGTTTTTTATGTCTTCAAGAAAAATCCCGGGTTTATACGAGAGTAAATCACATGAAAAGAAATTTTATGAAAACTAATTACAGTTGCTGTACATGAAACTGGAAGATTCGTTTCTCCAAGAGGAACTCAGACATTCATTAAGAGCTGCTAAGAGATTATGTAGAAAATAATACAGTTTTATGACCTCTACTTTCTAAAATATTAAGGATTTCATTTGATTTGACTGGATCCAATATAATATCTTTATAGTCACTCACTTGCAAGGATTTGTGGATTTGGTGGTTGCAGCTTATAAACCATTTCTATGATTAGTCAAAATCCAGTCAATCCTTTTTAGGGATATTTTTGGACTGTATTCAATACCATGAGAGAAAAAAAGGCATATATGCTAGTGAAGAACGGCTTTTAACTGTTGTATGGTATACAGTAAGTATGAAAAACAACAATAAATATAAATATACAACTATATATATCGACAAATGTTCTGACATTTCTATTTCTTCGACAACCCCTTCTACATTTAGTCTCCATGTGCTATCAAAATAACCTCCACTCTTCTGGGAAGATGTTCCACTACGTATTGGAGTGTGCTTGTGGAGATTGTGCTCATTCAGCTACAAGGGTGTTAGTAAAGTCAGGTACTGATGTAGGGTGCGGAGTCCTGGGGTGCAGTCTGCGTTCTGAATCATCCCAAAAGTATTTAACAGGGTTGAGGACAGAGCTCTGTAGCAGGCGACTCAAGATCTTTGGCTACAAACCATATAAACCATATCTTTATAGTGCCGGCTTTGTGTCCAAGGCATTGTTATGTTGGAACAAATTTGGGTCTCCTAGATCTAAATCTAATGCTACCACATCCAAAGGCATTGTATACAATTGTGTGCCTCCAGCTTTGTTTTGACAGTTTGGGGAAGTACTACAGTAGATATGGATGGAACAGTCAGGTGTCCCAATACATTTGTATACATAGTATAAATATAGTGGTAACAAAAAAAGCAACTGTTAAAGGATTGCATTCGAATGGAGGTGAAAACAGGAAGTAACAGCATCCTTGTCATTGTTACTACACAACAGCCACATTAGAATAATAAGCCATCATGCTCTCAAATTGGTGGGTAGGTTTCCATGTTGGATTAATTTTCTTTATCTGGTGTGCCTAAAATGATAAAAAGAAAAAAAGAAGTACAAAAAGAAAATAAATCAAGAAACTGAATGAACGCAAAGTGTGGTTCAAATCCGTTCGGAAAAAGTCTGTAGTAGGTTTAGCACAATCAAACACTCGTGAAAAAACATTTATTCGAATGTCCAGCTGTCATCATGTATAACAATAGAGGCTGAAAGTGCGGGCGCTCCTACAGGGCTTTGTATTTACCGAGTGCACTGCGTGAGTGGCAGAATGATTCTGTTCAGCTATTGTAAATGATTACCGCTCGAATGCTGGAGATTGAAGCGCAGCCCTCGCATGCACGCTGCGTGAGCGCGCGTGAGTGTGTATGCATGCGCCTGAGCGTATGCGTGCAGTCTGACTGATGAAACTCTCAGTCAACGGTTTCCACACAGCCTCTGTTTACCGAACACACACACACAACATCCAGGTGTGCAGTGGAAGCTTCTGAACGTGGGCCTGATTGAGTCGAAACAATGGATCCGGATGATGGGTGTGTTGTGAGTTTAATGCCTTGTTGGTGGCCTTGTTCGACTGCCTCACACACACTCACTCACTCACGCACACACACAGACACACACATAGTGCTGTAGGGATGGGCGAGTTTGACGACATGTCAGAGTTTTATCATCTTTATGAGCCAAGGTCTGATGTCTATGGTGAGTACTAAGCTATATAAGGCAACAGACCAAACGTCACCAAGCAATAGTCCACTCAAGGCCAGAGAGAGAGAGAGAGAGAGAGAGAGAGAGAGAGAGAGAGAGAGAGAGAGAGAGAGAGAGAGAGAGAGAGAGAGAGAGAGAGAGGTCGACATGGATGCGAATCTGCCTAAAAGTTCCTATAAATCATAAAATGACATCCATCACAAACTAATACTCCTTTTCCATTAGCACACTATTAGTGCAAGTAACGAGGGAACTGCTCTCATTTTCCACAACCAAACCCACGTTTCTAGCAGTTTATCACCCAGAACCAGAACATACACCGATCAGGCATACCATTATGACATTACAACATTATGACTGGCAAGTGAATAACACTGATTATCTCTTCATCATGGTTACCTGTTAGTGGGTGGGATATAACAGGCAGTGAACATCAACTCAAAGTTGATGTGTTAGAAGCAGGAAAAATATTTCTCATTCTGACTGCAGACTTGTATGATTTTCTTTGATCGATTTCAACAATAATCTTTCAAATCTCTGCACGCATCCTGTTAGATTTTAATGCCAGGTATTAAACCAAGCATGAGCTTGGAGTTTTCTATAACGGACTTAAAAGATTTAGCAAATTCCAACTCTAGCTCCAAGGAAATGGGGTCAGAACCTAGGGTGCAGTGATAAGCAGTGATAAGCAATGATCTGTCATGGAGAGGAAATGGTTAAGGGTCTAACAGTGGCAGTGCTGGGTCTTGAACCCTTGAACAGATGATCAGTAAGAGCTTTATGAGCTAAGTCCAATCATTTAGTCACATAGGTGTTTAAAACATTCATTCATTCACTCATTTTCTCCCACTTATCAGTAATTCGGGTCGCGGGGGCAGCAGTCTAAGCAGGCCCCCGCCTTTGGCCCCCGCCCCCACCTTCGACTGCTGCCCAATCCTCACAGCACCGTCCCTTACGGTGTGTTAAAAACATTTTGTGTGAAAAAAAAAAACCTCAGCATTTTAACAATTGATCTGTAATATCTAGATTTCGCATCAGACGAGCTACAGACGAGCTACTGAGCAGAGTTTTGGTCAAGACTGTCTGCCAAGTGTAAGACGAGCCGAGATCGAGTGAGATCTACCGATGGTGAAAGAGAGCAAATAAAAAACCGGTAAAGATCACCATACCATACACAAAGAAAACCATACACTGATCAGGCATATTCTTATGACATTATTACATAATGACCATTGACTGAATAACACTGATTCTGTCTTCATCAAGGCGTCTGTTAGTATGTAAGATATATTAGGTAGCAAGTAAACATTTTGTCCTCAACTTTGATGCGTAAGAAGCAGGAAAAATGGGCAAGCATAAAGATTTGAGTGAGTTTGACAAGGGTCATATTGTGATGACTAGATGATTGGGAATCTTCAAAACTAGAGCTCTTGTGGGCTGTTTCTGGTCTGCAGTGGTCATTATCTATCAACAGTAATCCAAGGAAGGAACATTGGTGAACCGGCAAAAGGGTCATGGGCGGCCAAGGCTCATTGATGCACAAGGGGAGAGAAGGATGGCCTGTGTGGTCCGATCCAATAGACGAGCTCCTGGAAAAGTTTTTGCGGTTAATGCAGGACTGTTTTGACAGCAAAAGGGGGACCAACACAATATT
>NC_139595.1:6209724-6357224 GCF_946808225.1 Silurus aristotelis | reverse complement strand
GAAGCTAAACATGACTGTCAATCTCCCTCGGACTGGGGCTCCATGCAAGATCTCACCTCGTGGGGTCTCAATGATCCTAAGGAAGGTGAGAAATCAGCCCAGAACTACACCGGAGGAGCTGGTCAATGACCTGAAAAGAGCTGGGACCACCGTTTCCAAGGTTACTGTTGGTAATACACTAAGACGTCATGGTTTGAAATCATGCATGGCACGGAAGGTTCCCTTGCTTAAACCAGCACATGTCCAGGCACGTCTTAAGTTTGCTAATGACCATTTGGATGATCCAGAGGAGTCATGGGAGAAAGTCATGTGGTCAGATGAGACCAAAATAGAACTTTTGGGTCATAATTCCACTAAACGTGTTTGGAGGAAGAAGAATGATGAGTACCATCCCAAGAACACCATCCCTACTGTGAAGCATGGGGGTGGTAGCATCATGCTTTGGGGGTGTTTTTCTGCACATGGGACAGGGAGACTGCACTGTATTAAGGAGAAGATGACCGGGGCCATGTATTGCGAGATTTTGGGGAACAACCTCCTTCCCTCAGTTAGAGCATTGAAGATGGGTCGAGGCTGGGTCTTCCAACATGACAATGACCCGAAGCACACAGCCAGGATAACCAAGGAGTGGCTCTGTAAGAAGAATATCAAGGTTCTGCCGTGGCCTAGCCAGTCTCCAGACCTAAACCCAATAGAGAATCTTTGGAGGGAGCTCAAACTCTGTTTTTCTCAGCGACAGGCCGGAAACCTGACTGATCTAGAGAAGATCTGTGTGGAGGAGTGGGCCAAAATCCCTCCTGCAGTGTGTGCAAACCTGGTGAAAAACTACAGGAAACGTTTGACCTCTGTAATTGCAAACAAAGGCTACTGTACCAAATATTAACATTGACTTTCTCAGGTGTTCAAATACTTATTTGCAGCTGTATCATTAAAATAAATAGTTAAAAAATCATACATTGTGATTTCTGGATTTTTTTTTTTTAGATTATGTCTCTCACAGTGGACATGCACCTACGATGACAATTTCAAACCCCTCCATGATTTCTAAGTGGGAGAACTTGCAAAATAGCAGGGTGTTCAAATACTTATTTTCCTCACTGTATATATATATATATATATATATATATATATATATATATATATATATATATATATAATATATATATATATATATATATGAAAAAGCCATACATAGAGTGATAGGGAGATTATGTGTGCGGAGAGAAAGCGAAGCAAAATTAAAAAATGGGAGTGAATGAGAAAATGAAAAGAGGAAGAAAGAAAGAAAAAAGAAAGAAAGTAAGAGAGAAATCGGAGAACATAAGCTAAAGGCGCTAAAGAAAGGGTTGAAAGGGAGGATGAAGAAGAATTGATAAGAGAAAAAAATCAATTAAAAAAGAGAAAGAATTGGTGAAACAAAATAGAGTAATTGACAGTGTATGAAAGAAAGAGAAAGAGGGATAAATGAAAGAGAAGGAGGAAAACCCATACAGAGAGTAATAGGGCATAATGCATGTTATGAGCGAGGGGAGAAAGCAAAGCAAAATCAGAAAAAGAAAGTGAATAAGAAAATGGAAAAAAGAAGGAAAAAAAAAAGAAAGAAAGAAAGAAAGAAAGAATAGTTTAGTATAGTAGAATTATAGTTGTAATTGTATAGTAGAATTATATATATATATATATATATATATATATATATATATATATATATATATATATGTATATATATATATATATATATATATATATATATATATATATACATATATATATATATATATATATATATATATATATATATACATACACACACACACATCCATAATCATACACCCCCCTCTATTTAACTTTCCTCCCTTCACCCGACAGCTATCAGAAAGAGCAGGGTCAAAAACCCTGAACCCACTTGAGCTGATTGCTCTCAAATGCCAAACACTGCATCTTTTTAAACAACTCAGAGAAAAGCACTATCTGCCCTCTTCTGCATACATGAGCACACAAACCCTCACCACTGGCTGATCTCACTGTGACTGACAACTGAATGAGGGCATGTCATCCCACCCACCCAGCAACATGACCAATAACACCTTTTTGCTCCCCACAAATATCTATGGCATCTTTGGGATTTGAGCCCCTGATCTCCAATTTTCTTTTCCAATATTCAACGAGCAATACATTTCTTTTATTTCCTTATTTTTCATCATATTTCCAGTGAGCGAAACAGCTATTGGCATAAATATATATTTCTTTCCATGATGTACCTAACAGTCCAAATATCTAATTTATAAATAAATCAACAAAATGCAGATGGTGCTGATTTTACAGGAGTCTGCACCATGTGTGTGCATAAGTGTGTGCTATGAAAGCTGCAAATGATTGGGCAGAGAGAGAGAGAGAGAGAGAGAGAGAGAGAGAGAGAGAGAGAGAGAGAGAGAGAGAGAGAGAGAGAGAGAGAGAGAGAGAGAGAGAGAGAGAGAGAGAGAGAGAGAGAGAGAGAGAGAGAGAGAGAAAGAGAAAAACCCCAAAAGAAATCTGGCAAAATAATGCGCTGCTGCAGTTCAGCTTTGCTGTTTGGACTGTAATGTGCTGTAAACTGCAATCTGTCATACGTGGAGTAATTGTTTTTTTTTCTACATTACGAAGGTTTTATGATGATTTGGATCATTATACTTTGCCTTCTGTGCTGATCTAAATAAAAGTATTTATGAGACCCAGCGGTTGTCAAGCCAAAGGCTGAGACAGTAACTCAAGCACAGTGCTTTTCTGTTTCCTCTGAACTTTTGGCCTTATCTCATTCATATTCATGAAATAAGCTTGGAGAGATTTACCGCACACACACACACACACACACACACACACACACACACACACACACACACACACACACATATACACACACACACACACACACAGTGACATGTGCAAAGATACACTTACAGAGGCACATAGAGAGCATCCTGCACAAACTGTACAATCCAATAGAATAATACACACACACACACACACACACACACACACACACACACACACACACACACACACACACACACACAGTTTCTCAGTGACTTCTCACTCTCAAGCAATTGAATCTGCAGGCTTCTTTCACTCAAATTACTGAAGACGCAGATCCACTAAATAGATATATTAATAAATCATGAGAAGACAATGCTGCCTGTCAGACATCTAATGTTCATTACATACAGAAACAAACACATTAAATCCACTGAAAACACTGTTGGGTTTCAACAGATCAGCACAGCTCAGTATATCTCCTGTTTTAAGCTGCACTCAATTTTGATACAGTATTTTTTCATTTCTAGTGGTACTCATAAAAACGGGAAGTCAGAACACGAACGCTTTATTTAATCTACTGCTAATAATAAATAGATGAAAAAATTATTAAAAAAGGAAAAACAGCCACCAATAGTGTGGCGTAATAATATGATGTCGTCTTCCAGTTGAAGACTTTTGGTAGCTGCTATAGTGCAAGTGATATCAGGTACTTTTGGAAAGGTTCGGAAAAGTATAATCGTGTCATTTAGTGATTTTCTGAGATCTGACCTGGTATTCTGCCATATTGGTACTTTCAATTTCTGATATTTTCTGAGAGCTTGCTTTTTTTAAGCGCTTGTGGGTTAAAAGCCGTGCCCAGGACCCAGCAGTAGAATTTTGGTCGTGCAGGGATTTGAAATCACAACAACTTCACCACTAAGCTACAACATGCACACATTCAGAGACTGCAGCTCATTTATTTCCATTCTTGTACTAATTGGTTTCTACCTTGGTCAGTTTGTAACCACAGGACAACCAGTGCATGTACATTTTCGATTAATGGACTGCTAGACAAGCCAGCAATGGCATTTCTTTGGGTTTCACTTCCAATAACTACACACTCTAGAACACTCATCTCATTTCAACTGAGGCTGATGCGATTCGCATCTCGATGCATAGCCAACGATACAATAGATTAAAGATACCTATGAAGCAGCTACTGATGTTATGCGATACGATTCACCACTATTACCATGCAGTGCGATTCGATTTCAATTCGATTCAACACAATGCAAAAATATGATGCTATGTAATTCAATATGGTGCAAACAGCATATCGTAGAAGTGTCTTCTGACTATATGATCATATACAACCAGAGGTTCTTTTCTTGTTCTCTTCCTCTCCAGGAAGATGCAGCTCTACCTCTGCCATGTAAATCTAGATTTGATGTGACTCTCAGGACACGCCTCGGTCTCTGTAGTGTTGTGATAATCATATTCACGTAGTAGCGGTGGTGCTGAGAGAACGCGCTTGAGAAACAGTTTAGCGAGGAGAAATCAATCGACGTATCAAATCACAATCACAATCGTACTCACTTCACACATCCATGCCCATGTTCTATCACGTTATTACTACAAACTGTTTACATGCTGTTTTAGCACATCGTTTTTGACTGCTGCTATTGCATTTTTTGCATTTTGTTTGCATTTTGTTTAATTACAACGCTCACTCCCGTACTCAGTTCTCTCCGCACACTGCACTGTGTAATATACAGCAGGTTTACTGGCGGCGCTATTTTGTGTTTTGTGTATTTGTCCTTCACTGTCTTGTATTGTCTTGCACTTTTTTCTGTTGTCTTTGCACTGTCTGTCTTGCACTGTTTGCACCAGGTCGCAAACGATGCACTTTATATGCGAGGACACTTACTAGTCCTTAGCCTTGTGTTTTCTGTTATGTAGCTTTATGTTGTCTATGTAGCACCAGGGTCCTGGAGGAACGGTGTTTCATTTCACTGTGTACTGTCTCAGCTATTTATGGTTGAAATGACAATAAAAGCTATTTGACTTAAAATATTGGTCACAAATATTGGTCACTTTTTAAATGATAAAAGCATAGCTCATCTACTAATATTTATATATAAATAAATAGTTTTCCCCAATGTAAATATGTTAAAAATGATACATCATGATGCAAAAAATGCCAACTTGTTTCCACTTTTTAAAATCTATCCATCGTTAACTTTAATACGTGAATCTTACCATCCCTAATATACACATACCGATATCACACCCGGTCCACTATCACTAAAACCACCCTAATAACATCTGGCCAGTGTTTGGCTTGTAGTGATGCATTTTCCTTGGTATATGACAGAGACACATTGTGCAGAGCACCAGATGGATTATAGTCAGTAATTAAATCTCTATGCACACTCCTATTTTCCAGGTGTACCTGATAACCACACGGTGCACACGATATATGTTTGTAAATAGAAGTGACAATTTGCTATAAGTACCTAAGCAGCAGTTTCTCATGGCGCTGCGAAAATTTTGCAGCACTTTTTCACGCACACCTGCACTTTCTAAATGACCTCTTTATCAAATTTCCGGCCCGGATTTATATAAAACCCGAGGAAGCGCCATACCTCGCGACAATCCTCCGCCGCGAATGTGCATATACCGTCACTACACTGCCGTCTCAATGCACTAATATGTTTAGATTCGATAAAGGCGTTCATTTGCAGCTCGTTCCAAGATAAATAACCCCATGATGAGAGTGCTATTCAAGTGTCCCAGCATGCATGCTGACTCCGCGCATGCGAATGTGCTCTTACAGCTCTACGGATTGGGACGTGCAAACCGGAGAGAAAAGAAAGTCGAGTGAGATAGAAAGAGAAAGAGAGAGAGAAAAATGAGCTGCCGCTAGGTTATGCAACAAAGCAGGCGCACTAAAACGTACTTTTACTCACATGCGAAATTTAGTAAGGATTACGGAAGGTACACGTTATTTGGAGCGATCAAACATTTTCTAATAAAAATACAGATACAGCTAGATGGCGCACTATTTTATATTTAAGACTACAGGTATGCAATAAGACTGAAATCCCATGGACCCCAAAAAAAATCTTGCAAGCAGGGAGGCTTTTTACATTCATACAGGTCAGATATGAACCTAGTTGAATAAAGAGCACACTCATTATCGTGATCTAGAGTCGACTGTGCGACGCATTTACAAAGTTCATTCACTTATCCTGGTCAGGGGTGAGATTAATTCATATTATGCCATTAGTGAAGGTGAGGTTCCACACCAGATAAGTTACTTGTTTACAAGACTTCCTGAGACCTGCAGTGAAGGTGGATGCATGTGCAGACGAACAAACTGAAAGACTAAAGGTCGACCGACAGTAACAACTAAGAAAGACAAAAGCTGAATAATGTGTGAGGTTCATGGTGTTATTTTTATACTAGTGACAAAGGTGCAAATAAAGTCATGTGACAACAATCAGTGGAGGGCAATGGCTGATAGGAAACCTAGACCAGCACTGAATTTGACTTTTTCCTAAAAAAAAACAATACAAAGATAATTTAAGGAACCAGAAAGGAACCGGAGAGCGTGCACAGAAGAAAATCTCTTGCAATGCCAAATCAGCTTTTTCTAGTTGTGTGTCTGGTGAGCTTTGCGCTAGATCAATAAGACCGTCTAGAACAATCAAAGAAAACCTAAATCTACTGTAGCAATATCCTTCATTAAAAAATGATATAAAGGACTTATTATTGCATTTTGGATGAGACACGCGGTGTTGCGTCGGTTGACGTTTAGAGTGTTGAAGGTGGAGGAGTATCTCTCCTGCTCCGTCCCAGAAACTAAAAACAGAATCCCAAATACCGGGTGCCAAAGCACGACGCAGCCTATCAAACTACTGTAAAGCAGCTCGTGCTAAGAACGGAAAGAAAGGAAGTGGGAGAGGTTTAAATATTCATGAGTGCAATTCAAAAAGAGAACTCTTCATCTCCGATCCTTTTCATCCCTCTAACCCTTCCTCCATCATCACACTGTTCTTTTCCTCTTCCTCATCTCTCTAAGCACCTGCCACGTCTACCACAGCACTTAAAAAACAGGCGCACTTGTGTCTCATTCAAGAAGCTTTGGAAGTTTGTGTGCACCTCTGGACTTATCTCATATTTATTTTCTTTTGGGTTTTTTTGATTAAAAAGAATTGACCACAACCACTAAGCAAACTATTAATCCACACTTATTTTACATTTAATGCAACTTCAGCAGGTTTAAAAGTTAAGGCACTCTAATAATAAAGGTAATAGAGGTTTCAAGCTAAACATTTTCCTAAAGGTGGAGGGAACTATCGGGAACTATCAAAAATCCATACCGATAGTTTTTCCGGCTGCCAGTCTGCTGTCATTCTAAGAGCGGCCTCTAGAGGGAATGACTAATGCCATGTTTTTTTATTAAAAATTTTTTTACATGCGAGATGGCACGCTGCACGGAGAGCGCTATATTAATTTATATTTATTAATTATATAATTATATTTATTATTAAATATGATATAATATATAAATATATATATTTCCTTTTGCACATTTAGCATCATAATCCAGTGCTTTTATATATATATATATATATATATATATATATATATATATATATATATATATATATATATATATATATATTTTGTAATAAGGTTTAGTACCATATTACATTTTTTTTTTTTTTTTTTTTTTCCAGTATCAATCAGTCCACAAGGTGCAATCCGTACGAAGATTGAGGAATTAAGGCTGAGTATACAAATGTCTTACCTAGTAAGACTATGATGCTCCTAATAAAGTGACCAGTAAGTGTACATTTGGCAAAGAAATTTATCTCTTGTTCAATTAATTGAAAATCCAAACATATCTATTTGAATTATTTCTGTATGAAAGAAAAGTATGTTGTTCTTTTATTATCGACTTTTAGTCTTTCCTGTAAACGCCAGCCCCACTCACACTAACCAATTAGTCAAACCCAAAATATTACAAAGGAGGAATGAACACCCATGAATATCGTCTCTTAATATTTGTGGCTATATAACCGCTGAACAAAGCTCCTTTGACAGCTATTGTGTGGGGAAAAAAATGATAAGGCAGCTTCTTCTTTTCCCGCTCGGCCTGAAACCCCTGGTTCTGAATCCTAATGTGACGAGCAGAGTGGGTGCGTCAAGGGAGCGTGCGGCGTTTAGTTACAACCTTGGCCCGCACGCTAATATGAATTGACGAGCTGAGGCAGTGAAGGGGAGGATGCAGGGGAAATAGGGCAGGATGGCCCTTTTTAGAGTGCCACTCATCTATCATTGGGTGTGACAGCATGACAACAGGACCCATGAGGGTGTATGAACGCTTCAGAACGAAGGATGAATAAAGAAGAAGATGGACTATGAATGCAGGCAGATCAGCCAGGTTTGATGATGAGATCTGAGGAGATTGCCATGACCATGATAGTGCTATAGAAGAAATGTGTCCCAGGAAAGGTGTTTTTTTGTTGTTGTTGCCGTGTAAATGTGTACTGCTGCTACTTGTATCATTCCTTTACTTTATTATGCAGGATGTGAATCTGTACAATTCTGTAAGTTCTAAAAAAAGGTTATTTTAACTCTCTGCATTTGTGTGTGTGTGTGTGTGTGTGTGTGTGTGTGTGTGTGTGTGTGTGTGTGTGTGTGTGTGTGTGTGTGTGTGTGTGCATGTGTGTGTGTGTGTGTGTGTGTGCTCAATTTCAAAGTCCTTTATCCTCAGCATGTGCAAGCAACAAGGCCGAAGGAGAAAAAGCCATCAAAAGGCTTCAAAGCTTCACTAATGGACCACCTCCATTCAGTCTAAACTGCACATAGCGTTCAAATTCAATACACAAACCATAAGGCCAAGGCTGATCTGTTTCTGGCTTCAACTTATGCCCCCATCCACACATAAAAAATATTTTAGAAAACATTTTTACTGTTTTATTATTTTTTTAATCCTGTTCACACTAACAACATGTTTCCTTTACAACAAGAACATTTGATAAAGCGATTTGCATACAATCACACTGTATCAAAAACTGTAGCCAAAACGGTGCAAAATTCTTGAACCTGATTGGTAAGAAGGCAATAGTGGCAGCAAAACTTGACTTGACTTTACTTAAAATACAAGTAAAGTCAAGTCAAGTCAAGTTTATTTCTAATGCACTTTTTACAACAGACACGGTCTCAAAGCAGCTTTACAGAATTTAACAGTTAAGGTGAACGATGTGTATTTATCCCTGATGAGCAGCCATGGTGATTATGGCAGAGAAAAACTCCCTTAGATGTTATGAGGAAGAAACCTTAAAAGGAACCGGACTCAAAAGGGGAACCCATCCTCATTTGGGTGACATAAAGAGTGTGATTATAGTCTTTAAACAATACAGAACACTGGAGAGTGAAAACTAACATGAGCACTGGAATGTAAGATTATGAGTAATGTCCTTTCTACAGTCTTATACAATCATTTGAGGTTATGGAACCAGGAGCTACTGAGCAACTCATAAAATAGCTCAATATGTACGATCATCATAGATCCAACACCAGCTAGATGGTTCGGGATGTTTGCAGGTTCGGCATCTACTTCTTTAAAGGTCCATAATCTTTATGAGGTGGGACGTGACTGGAGCTGGCGCAACCTCAGGATGCCTCGGGAAGGGTAGAGATTTTACTGTGCATTAATGCTATCATTCTAACATATATTTGCGTAAGTATCTTGCAAAAAAGGTATTTGTATGGCAGACCAACTACATAACAATATATATATAATTGATATATTCTGTTTGTATAGTAAGTATAATAAGGAAGGAGGTTTTCTGCAACAGGAACAAAGACTTTCTTAGAAATATGACCAGCTGCAATTTTTTTAATCTTATTAACTTAAAGAAAAAGAAAACATTCGAAAAAATGAGAGGCGAGGGAAAAAATGACTATATATAGCTACTATAATGAAATTATATGGAACAAGTCAACCATAACACGAACCTGTAATTATCCAAGACGTCACCCTTTGTCATAAATGAACAACTCAAAAATTAACCACTGGTAAATTGCGATTAGAAAAAAAAATCACTTCACGTTAATTATAAATGCTGTTTTTGGAAAATAGTCTCGGGTCTCACTGGCCACATAACACCACTGTGTCTTTGATTTTTTTTACTAAAATAGCACACAGCTTATTATAAATGTGTCAAAAATGACATGCTTTGCATTGAGCAGTGTAGAAGAGAGAAAAATATCAACATGGGTACAACATGCTTCACCAATTTGTATATTGTGATTGATGTCTTATTCCAGGAGCTTACATCAACCTCATTTATACAAACCTTGCTCAAGCAGTGGCAGCTTTAGTATTTGAACTCCTGACCCTCTATTAGGTCCAACGTTTTAACCACTGAGAAAGAAATAGGCAAATGCAAACTGCACAGTGGCTATGCAAACTGAAGACCTTGCACATTCATATGATGCAAGCAAGGTGTCATGGTGTTAAAAAACAATTATTTTAAATCTGTCCACATTTGTTTTTAGAGTCTCTTTGGTGGAAAGAATATTCAGAAAGCTTGTTTTACAAAAACAGAAAACCAAACACCTGTAGCTCTAAAATCTGTTCTGGATATTGATCTCCATTTTTGCACATTGCAGAACAAGCAACTAAATTCAGTCACATTAATATGAGTGACAACGGTTGTAGTGAGTTCTGGATCTTTAAGCAAACTGACGTAATTGTCAAAAAAAAAATGAGTAAACGAATAAATGTTCAAGGCCCCCGACAATAAAGTGCACGCTTCCGAAGGTCGGCAACTTCAGCCTGAACCGCCTCGCACCTCTCATCAAAATCCCTCTTGTGCTCCGGTTTCCTGCAAGGACGAGAACTGCTGAGTAGAGACAGGAAGGCAGATGCTCAAAAGAGCACGCTTAATTGGTTCCATCTCCAAATGTTTTTCTCCAATTAGAGGGCTCGAGTGGGTCTCGCATATACTGGGGATTTGATAGCTCATTTACCACAGCCATCTCCACAGACGCACCCCCCCTCACCCCACACACACACGCACACCCCACCTCAATTAATGACAGACGGAGAACAAAGAGCAGAAAGACAGCTACATTCTCCACATCAAAATGATACACGTCCATCAAGGCCTAGAGTCATTAAAAAAAAAACGAGAAAACAAATATTACGCCCTTAACACATTTAATGTCATGCCATTATTTTCTTGGTATTTGTGTGAATTTTTAACATCACACAGGAAAAATATTGTTTATAATATAAGCTGAATGCAGTACAACATTTATAATAGACATCATGTAATAGAAGGTCTGGATCTTATAGTTCCGATCTACATGCGACATGCCTTTATTAGGTAGATGAAAAGATTGGATATGTCTACATACCAAAAATGATCTGAGTCAGGTAATTGTTTCTGTTGGATGCATTTCGAATTCTTGGTTAGAAAGTGTTGCTTAATCGGCCAATCAGAGGACTTTTTTTTTCTCACAAAAAGCTCTGTCTTAATTACTTCAAAAGGCTTTTGAACCAAAAATACTGGCTTCTATAAAGGAATTGATAAAAGAGACTAGTTTTAACACCCCTCTATGACCCCACTGTTAGGTGGGTTTTCTAACACAGTAAAACCATAGATAAATTAAAATGTTTATATATATATATATATATATATATATATATATATATATATATATATATATATATATATATATATATATATATATATATATAAATTAAAATCTGAAACCTAAGTGGTTATGCTTTGTTTATACAATTTTATTTATTTACATGGATCAATATACTGATGGAAAAATAGTAAAGGAAAAGAAAAGAAAAATTTATACAAATTTGAAATAATGAATACATATATTTGAGACAGATGAGACATTCATTAAGTAATGCGTTACGTTTTATTAAGTTTTATATCAGTACCTTTTGACAGATGGCAACTTTTTTTAGTTTAGCTTATTAGGTTTTAAAAACTGTAATGACTAATTAAAAAAAAAAAAAAAACCTACTGTTGGTTCCTATAACAGTATGCATTTAAGTGTTTACTTATACTATCGAACAAATGCCAACCTGAAGAGTGCAGAAATAATATGTGCAGAAGAATAGAATAGAATAGAATAGAATAGAATAGAATAGAATAGAATAGAATAGAATAGAATAGAATAGAAAAAAATGGTCTATCATGGTCCATCAATACAACATTGATGACATAAGAAAAGCTCAACAGAGACTCCTAACAAGGCTAAGATCCTCCAAGAGCATTCTGAAATCCAGCTAGTGACCATTGTGTCATTATGCTCTCCTCTGTATACAGGAAGACACTCCATCACAGCGCACCATCAACGCAGCACAAAGAATCACCTGACCACAGCTTATAACTCAAAGATATGTACAGATGTGTCTCTACACCATCAAGCCAATAACAAGAACTGAGACCCGGGCCACCTTGGATACAGCATCTTCACCCGTCTGCCCCTTTATATAATTTCATACAGAACAACAAGTCAGCTTCTTTCTTGTTTCCAAAGCTGTTATATTACGCAACACCCACTGGCGATTACACCTTTGTAGTAAAATAACACCTCACACTAGTCTGCAGTTCTTTTTAATGTTGCTTTTTCTATTCCTTTTAAAGTGTATTGTATAAAACAGAATCGTGCGACACCACTATAATCAGCGTTTTGCTTTTTCTAAAGAGATCACATGATGTAAATTCACAGGTCAGACTTGATCAAACCATGGAGCACAGCGATATGTCCATCTTCTTCATACTGAGCTTGAGTTCTTTTCCAGTCTCCACCATTCTCTTACATTGAACGATCAAAATCAGTGGAACTGGTAATAGCAGTGTGACCAAAGTTTAAGATTGAGATTGAAAATTTGAAAACTTCTGTGGAGTTTGCATCTACTCCATATGTTTGTAGGGTTTCCTCTGTTCCCCCTTCCCCCTCAGGCCCAGGACATTTCTTGTATGCTGATTGGCCTTTCCAAATGGTCAATCTTGGGTGAGTGTGTGTGCGATTGTGCCCTGCAATAAATGGCCACCCTGTCTAGGGTCTTCTCCGCCCTGTGAGTTCTGAGCCTCGAGGAAGTCATGAAACCCGTTGAAGATGTACGGATAAACATACGTTCTTCTAACATTTGCACGCGTATGGAATCTTGTATTAAAAAAGTTCGCAAAAGTCAAAAACTTTTTGTTGTTGTTTTTTTCTCTGAAATGTGGGATTGAGCTGGATTTAGTTGTGTTTGAGACACAATAACACCCATAATCCGTCAGTCTTGGAGAAAGAAGCATTCAGAAAGTCAGTAAATTTGATTTGACACTGGCACTAGCTAGACTACTCTGTACTCTGAAATGTAACTATAACACAGTGACATACAGTATGCAACCAAGTTTGCACAGCACCATCTTTCAACACTGACAGTTTTAAGCGTGAAAACTCGGTCCCAAGAGAATCTCATATCGACTTTTGACAGCATCACCAATTTTCCTTACCCGAGCTTGCGTGAAGCCCCATAAACCGCCCGTAAATCCTGAAGTTCCACCTTCTGCATTGATTGGATCAATGAAGCCCCAAATCCTCTATTCATCCCAGAGAACAGTCATGCTTGGTAAATGTACATCAGCCTATAACCACTGACCTATCCCAATTACCACCAGTGAATTATAGGGGTTGTAGCTAATCTGGTTCCATTCCTCAAGAGAATCCCCCCCTTCCTAATAGTACCACACAGGAACAGCATGTGTCCCAGCACATACACCATGCCATGTGAATTCTTTAGGGGATTCATAACAAATGGTTGCGACTCTCTTTATAGTAGCCTTTTTTTTAACAGCAGTGGGCTTGATGTTGCAGCTCACCCTCTTTGCATCTCTCTTCTCTCACTAATTCACACCTCACCCAAAATATCTGGAGAAAGTGCGATAAGCCCACAGAGGGAAGTGTGAGAGAGAAACATGCAGAATGTGATATGCTAGAAAAATAGGCTTCTGAATAATATCCAAACTGAGATTGGGGGCCCTTATGGTAAACCATTTCATATAAAGTTTTTCACTTTATTATGAAGAGATTAGGTGAGTGTTTGTGACACGTGACAATCAAAAGCACCATGCACAAATGACTGTAAAAAACACGTGGCATCATACAGCCAATAGGCAGACCCATGTTTAAAAAAAACCCTGAATATTAATTAACTAAATAACTAAAAATAATGTCTAGAAAAAAAAAATAGTAAAAAACAATAAATTGGCTCTAAATTAGGTCTAAATGATTTTTATTTATTTATTTATTTATTTATTTATTTATTTATTTATTTTTTTACAAATATCACACTTTAAAAATTATAAATCCATAAAAAAACAAGAACTTACGTGTAAAAAGAAATAATCATGGCAAAAAAAGGGAAACTAAATAAATCCTTTTGTTTTTACGGAATCATTTGTATAACTGAGTTGTAAAATCACTTACTTAATTAATAAAATATGTAAAAAAAAAAATTATAAAAAAAAAAAAGATGACTTCATGACTTAAAAATAAATAAATAAAAGTAAAAAAAAAAAAAAAAAAAAATATATATATATATATATATATATATATATATATATATATATATATATATATATATTAAACAATTAAGCATGTTAAAAAATATCACAAAAAGACTGAATCGTGAAAAAAAAAACCCACACAAATAAGTAGACATGGGGGAAATAGGCCTATTGATTAGCCAGCAGCTTGCTAACTTGTTTTCCTTTATTTTCTGAGAAGTGGATTACTTTTGTGGCACTCCTGTCACCAAAAGAAATACTGGCAATGAACGACTGAAAGTGAATTATTCATTCCAACACGAAGTAGAATGTTCTTAGCCATTTGCATTAATGCTAAACACATTTACTGTACTGTATATGCTAATTCTGTGCTCAACCCTGTTATTTATTGTGTGCAAAGTGTACAAGTATGCATAAGGACTGTGTACTCATTTTTTTAAACTTAAAGCTAAGAGGCACATTGATCATAAAGTCAACTATAGAATGAAAAGAAAACTAGCGCATTATTGCTTAGTCTAACAAATAGAGTTAAATATACCTAATAATTAAACAGCGTTCACAAGCTGCACCTGAGCCTCGGCACATCTTCCAGGCACCTAGGCGAGTAGGAGTAGACCAACGCGTGCGTTCAGGCGGCCATTATTCAAGGCCGTTTTTAAATCAGAAGAGGCTGTTATGGAAAAATAATTAAACTCATTACGTGGCTGTTTTCTGTAATTTTCTATAACCTCTTTCTCTCATCCCTCCCGTATCTCCAGTCTAGAGGCATAAGGGGCAGCCTGGGCACGAGCCGAGTCTATCATTATTTCTAATTACAGGCTCTCTTCTGTCTGTGTTAGCCTCTTTTAAACTGCAAATATCATTTCATCTGTGGGCTATTAAAACTGACGCGCAGACAGATGTGATGTCTGACGCTGCTCTCGGACTGCCGCTGATGAATCGAATGAAGCTGAGGGATGGATGGGTGTGCAGCCTTGTTTACACACACACACACACACACACACATACATACACGCATGCTTGCAGATACACAAGCACAATCCCTTGATGGATTCTCTGGTCTGAGCTCTCCGGAAGCATCAAAGCAGAACAAATGCTGTTTAATTATATCCAAAATAATACGAATGTATGCTGTGACCATGAAAAATCCTCTTTCGCTCCACACAGCAGTACATACACATACACACATTCAAGTAGACACAAAGGAGCTTATTGCCCTGACTTCTGGGTGAGGAATGAAGCATGTAGTTACACCGTGAATCTGCTTGATCACGTTAATTTCGGTGCTTAACAGCGTCGACCATCTGTTGTTCACGACGCAATCTCAACCTCCGCTTACAAATCACCGTTTTCATCGCAAGGCTCGGCGTGCGAGACCCGCGTCCGCATCCGAGCGCACTCCGGTTACGTCTCGGCCCTAAGAGCGCATCCCTTGACTAAAAACGAAACCGGATAGCTGCGTCTGAAACGGGCTCCCTCTTTCCATAAAGAGCCCGGCTGATGAATAGTTGTCTAGTGCATCAAGATGATGCAATCGCCACGAAATCCATACCAGCGTGTGTTTTATTTACTCGAGCACCTGAAACCCGAGTGATTCCGCTCCAAAACGCTGTCAGAGCTCTCCCTAAGGGTGTCTGCGCATGTATATGTCTATTTTTTTCCCCCTTTCCTCTTCAATTGTTGTTCTTGACGTGTTGTTGTTGTTGCTCCAGTTTATGGCCTATTTTCACGAGCATAACGTGGGACATCATAACACACAAAAACAAGGTATACATTCATAGCGGCATAGATGGGCTATGAGATATTGGCAAGAAGTAGCATTTGTTTTTTATATACATTCACTGAGCAGTTTAATAGGAACGCCTGATTCATTCATGCATTTATCCAGTCAGAAAATCACGTATCAGCAGAACAAGGCATCGACACGTGCAGATACAAGTCAAGAGATTCAGTTCATGTTTAAATGAAGCAGAATCTGTGATCTCTGTGACTGACCGTGGCATGGTTGACGGTTTTTTAGAGGTCCTCCAATTTTTACACACACACCACACACACACACACACACACACACACACACACACACACGCACGCACACACACACACACACACACACACACACACACTGGTAACTCAAATAAAAACCCTTAGCAACCATGTTGAGCAGAAAAGCATATCAGAAAGCACATCAGTGAGCCCAGAGTGACATTTTTTGGAAAGGACCTGTTGAATGTCATGTGCAATACGTAGTTTTCTCCAACGTTTAGGTGTTGGCCAACTCGTCATCTCCATGGCAACACATTTAGCAAATGGGATATGTTTATTCATATTTGTAGATGAAGAAAATATCATTGAGTCAGCTGTATTAAGTTAATAGTTGGGTGGAATTAACTATTTCCAATTTACTATTTTCCTATTCTTTTTCTTCTTTCGGCTTCTCCCATTAGGGGTCGCCACAGCGGATCATCCGTCTCCATTCCCCCCTGTCTCTACATTTGCCTCTTTCACCCCAACCACCTTCATGTCTTCCCTCGCCACATCCATAAACCTCCTCCTTTGCCTTCCTCTTTTCCTCCTTCTTGGTGGCTCCATCCTTAGCATTCTCCCACTGATATACTCCATGTCCCTCCTCTGAACATGTCCAAACCATCCTATTACTATTGACATTTAGAGCTTCACTTCAAGTCCGTAAAATTCTGTTTTGTCTTTTTTAGATTGTGTTTGCTGAGAGTTGTTTGGACCCTTAATGAAACCACAATGATACTAAATCGAGGTCATGAAATTGTAATGAGCATGTGGGATGTAGGCTGTTTTAACAAGCGTTTAATTCATTTATTTGAATTGCTGGAATGAATCAAATTGTGTCAGGGCTGTGGTTTTGGAGTGTGCTTTTGGATATATGTGATAATTCAGACAAAATGGTGTTAGTAAAGTCTAGTAATGATATAGGTGAGGTGAGGAGGTCTCGGGTGCAGTCAGTGTTCAAATTCATCTCAAAGGTGTTCAATAGGGTGGATGTCTATGCCTCTATAGGAGGCCACTCAAGATCTTCCACTCCACTTTTTGTGCTTAGGGACACTGTCATGTTGGAACATGTTTGGGTTGCCTATTTCAAGTAAAGGGAAAATTTATTGATACTACTTCCATTGACATTTTGTACAATTGTATGTCTCCAACTTTGTAGTAGCAGTTTGGAGATGGCTGGACACACATTGCTGGAAAAGTCAGTTGTCCCAATACTTTTTTCCATATAGTGAGTGTATGGCCCAAACAATGCACTAGACTTAATGCCGTTACTCACTCAGGCCAGAATGTAAAAAAAAAAAAAAAGATTCAAAGATCAGAATCAGGCATAGCTGAGACACACCTCCAGCTATATACACAATTCTGAAAGTGAAATTTTATGTATGATGTGCACGATTTCAATATTATGCAAATCCTCACTACATGTGCTTAACTCAGCTCTAAATACCGCCCGATAAACGTTTGCAAAGTGGGTTCAAGTGCGACACGGTGAACATCAAACCGCTTGTCATGAAGCTTCATCCACATCATTGCACACACTTTCGTTTCTGCTCATTACAAATAGAGCAACTGAACAAAAATGGAAAAAGTACATAGCAATACTGCTGGATTACATTACAACATCATGCTCTTGTTTATCAGACTGTGATAATCAGTGGTTTATTTGTTTTCAGTGAGCATTTTATTTTGGTCAAGAAAGAGGTGGATCTGGGGGTCTATCTTGGGCTACAGCCTGAAGCAAAAGGATATACCCCGTAAGCAAGCTCATTACAGGGCACCATACACATTCATTCACAACTAGAGGCAATTTCAGGTTACAAATCCATCTGACAGCAAGTATTTTGGGGATGAAAGAAAATCTGGGCATCCGGAATCTCTACACAGACAGTATCCCGAGACCAGGATCGAACCGGGAACCCTGGAGCTGTGCCTTCTTCAAAGCCTGCCTGATTTGTAGTGTTTGTGGCACTGAGCACTTACTCAAACTTTTGTACTTCCGCCGCGTCTCTTCCGTTCCTTTCTGCCTCGCTGACATGTCACCTTCAATAAAAGCATCAGAACAAAACGTATGTAACGTGAAGCCAATGTAAATTTCTTTGTCAGGCCCCAAAGCAGTCACGCTGGCACCAATCAATTCACTAGCGACATTTACATTTGATAAATATCCCGCTTGCTAGTCTGCATTCACCCGATGCAAATCGCATTCGAGGAGGCAGACGTTTGATTGGCAGCACTGTGGCGGAGGCGGAGAAGCTTTCGCCGCTCGCCAAAACCTTTTACCGAGGGTTTCTATGACAACAATGCATTAGGCCCTCGATCACCCTATCATATTTAATTTGCGCCTCGTTACCATGATGCAAAACATTTTTTTTCTCCCCTCCCCGGCCGCTCTCATCCACATCAATTTGTAAAAGAAAGAGGTAAAGAACAAAAGGAAGAATTTTCAGTGATAAGAGAAAAAAGAGAGAGAGAGAGAGAGAGAGAGAGAGAGAGAGAGAGAGAGAGAGAGAGAGAGAGAGAGCAAGCGCAAGGCGAGACACGCGCTAATGAGGGTTTCCAGAATGCTCTTTCTGGCCTGATGGGTTTGATCCCTAATGGGAAGCAAATTGAAAATCAGAGGTCTCATTGGACTTGGAGTAAACCTCACAAACACCACACACAGAGATGCAAAATACTCCAGCACATAAAAAAGCATCCGTCTCCAGTCACATTAAAGACAAGTGTTGCTAGTAATTCAAATGAAAACGAATCAAGAGGTTTGTTTTTATTTTCTATACCAACCGTTTACTGTGAAGAAATAATGTATAATTAAAGATGACTGCTCTTTCTCAGGCGGTTGTTGAGTTTCCGTTTGTGTAGGCTTGAACTGACAAAAGACAATTCGCTGCTCGACTTTGAAACAATAGACATCCAAACAGTTGCGTGCACAGTTCGGCCATTACTTGTGCACACTTTATATGATGGCCCTTCGGAAGATATATTCCACACGCCTACGATAAACGTGTAAGCAACGACGCTCTCTCTTTTTCGCCTTCGTATTTATGAGGACTTGACGATGTGACAAAAATACATTTTTGATTTCATGCTTCAGCACTAATGAAGGACACTGAACCATCTGCCCCTTAAACTGAAAGCAGCGTAAGAAGGAACGTGAAATGGATTACCGGCTGTACGATTGCTTTCATTGTATTTGACTCGCAATTTTGGTATTTGGTTTCCTATCATTTACATTACATTTACATTTAGGGCAGACCACTTACAACTGAGCAGATGAGGGTTAAGGGCCCAGTGCCAGTGACAGTGGAAACTTGGTGATGCTGGTGTGTGAACCCTCCGATACAAAATTCAATGTTTTAACCATTTAGCTTAGCTACCACCTATGATCTTACTATAGTTATGCCATGGTGCTAATTTTCCAATATTCTAATATTCTTGAATCGATAACTGTGGTTTTATTTTAAATAACAGCATGACTCTTACAGTAGCTAAACCTGGATGACATATTTATAACACACTCCATACAATACATAGTTTTAATAGTAACAGCTCATTCAAAGAAACATATTTAAAAAATAAATCTTTTGTTATTTGTTAATATACATATGTTAACAAAATTACATACAAAATTCACGGTTCGGTACGTTGCTCGGTTTTTAAGTCACGGTTCGGTTTAATTTAGTCACAGTTTAGGGGGAAGAAATACAAAATATATAATTAATTGTCGTTTTTCATTTATTGACATTTGCGATCGTTATCATTTAAAAAAAAAAATTCATTTTTAAAACTATTTTCAATAAAACGCCTGCTTGGTTAAATAATACATTTATTTATAAAAATAAAATGGAATAAATAAAATCCATGCAATATTTTATTATATTGATTAAATTAAGTAATCGATTAAGTTAGCACAAATTTAATTGATTGAATCAAATTTAATTACTGAAAAAATTTTATCAAACAGTTTCAATTTGTTAGACCCAGTTTAGGTAATACTGATATGTAATATGTAAGTGTGTGTGTGTGTGTGTGTGTGTGTGTGTGTGTGTGTGTGTGTGTTACATTTAATATTACATTTTTCTAAAGATATGTTCTACTTAACTGTTCTACTTATTTCAGCATACTTCAACAAACATCTTCATTCCTTCCTTTCATTCATGCACTCCTTTCATTTACTCCCTCGAAATGTGAAACTGTCAGGATTTTCTACCTTTAATGAATTAATAAATAAAAAAAATTCTTGAAGTTGGACATAAAACACTAAAGAATCCATAGCGCTAGCATTAGCCGCTAGCCACTTTGTGGTTAGCGGTAGCTAGCGATATGGATTCTTTAGCGTTTTCATGCATGCACAAAACAAATTCTATTTCCGGTACCGACTGAGTAACCAAAGTGTCACTGCGCTAACTTTAGTTTCTTTTTTATACCCCTGGCATTGTTGTGCATGTTTTCAAGTTTAATAATAATTAAAAAATGCGTTCATAGTATGAGGCGGAGACTAAACAAACTTGCAGTCCGTCACTTAATACGTTCCAGAGAGGAAACACGTGATAAAGCTAATTGATACAATATAACTTATAAATCTTAAATATTTATTATGTTCTGGTTTTTACAGTGACTGAGAAGGAAATTCAGCGTTCTCAAAATTTGAAGGCAGAATTATTGGCACTCCGACGATTCAAACGTGAGTATAAATGTAATATAAAAAGATTTTTTGCGTAAAAGTCGCTTTATCATCCAATACTATGACAAAAATACTATCTGGTTTGAGTACTGAGTGAAGTAATTGATTCATTTTATCCATTGCATCCATGTACCGGTAAAAAAAGGATATTGATAAAAAAAAAAAAAAAATCTCGTCTCTCCTTTATTTAAGCAGCTCGCCCCATCGGGGACCAGTGAACGCCGTGTTTAATGCACACGTCTAATCTTAGATTCGCAATATTCCTCATGAAAAACCTTTGAGCCGCACGTAGAATGTGTAAATTGAACAGTGGTGTCCGTTTTTCACACGGCCGTGACTCACTGCGTGACTGTTTCAGTTTCTAAAAGGTTTTTACATCAAAGCATATAGAAATCATGTAGAAACTTTTCATGATTTATTCAAGCCATTCTACTGTTATTTTATTCAAGAGTCAGTATTTTCCAAACCCACACCATAGTGTCTGTGTCTGTGTGTGTGTGTGTGTGTGTGTGTGTGTCTGTGTCTGTGTGTGTGTGTTTGTGTGTGTTTGTGTGTGTTTGTGTGTGTTTGTGTGTATGTGCAGTTTTTTTCAGGTTCAGGTATGAGTAATCCCACATGGATGCGTACAGTTTCAGAGCAGTGACCTATATTTACAATGAGCCGCGAGGCGTAATCGGAGTGAATAATTCCGAGAACGTTTCACAGATGCCAAATACAGCATGGATGAATGCGGGATATTTCAGTCATGCTTCAGGCCTCGTTCCAATGAGAGCTTTAGCCTCCCGTGGCGAGCCGCGGATTGATCAAAGATGTCAACAAAAATTACTTAATATGGACGAAGACTGAGAACGCTTTTTGCATGTTGGAAAAAATAAATAAAATAAAACAAATATAGAGCACATATTATGGGTGTCGCTGGTTGATGAAAGACAAATGTTTCCGTTTGAGATGAGATTATGGAAAAACAGGGAGAGGATTACAAGAGGAATGGAAGGGGACATAGATAAACACATGTAGTTGTTAATGCACTGACATCTAACTCTATATGGATGGATGTAGATAGATCATTAATACCTAGATAGATAGATAGATAGATAGATAGATAGATAGATAGATAGATAGATAGACAGACAGACAGACAGACAGACAGACAGACAGACAGACAGACAGACAGACAGACAGACAGACAGACAGACAGACAGATAGATAGATAGATAGATAGATAGATAGATAGATAGATAGATAGATAGATTATGTCCAGGTAGATCCCTACTAAATTGTAATAAACATATTCGCACATATACGCACACACACACACACACACACACACACACACACACACACACACACACACACACACACACACACACACACACACACACACACAAACAATTAATGCTTTAAAAACACTGAAATATAATTCTAACATCAAAACATGTAATTCTAATGTTTAATCCAATACAAAACATTTAACATTTAGAAACGTATACATAGAGAAAGCGACAGAGATAGAAAGAAAGAGAGAGAGAGAGAGAGAGAGAGAGAGAGAGAGAGAGAGAGAGAAAGAGAGAGAGAATTTCCAAGAGATGGTTTAGTTCAAGGCTGAATTGTTTAATAAAGTCAGATTACATTTGGCTCACTACATCCGCTCTCAGAGGGGGAGTCACAAAGTGATCACCCAGCATGCAAATCTGCACATGGTGTATGTGTTTGTGTACATGTAAAAGAAGGACACATCCTCAAATCTAGCACAGCCCACTCGCCTGGCTAGCTTTGAAGCCTGTTCCTTTGTGTGCTGTGTGCATGTGTTGTTTTACATCGAGCAGAAATGGCATGGTCATGCCGGATTTGGAAAGCCAAGCGAAGAAGAGCGTATAGGTTACATAAGTGTCTAGACTTCAACGACAGTTCAAAGGATTCATTCCGGGAAAAGTTAATTAGCCCAGGAGTCGTTCTGGTGTACTTAGTGAATCTATCCCTCTCTTTCATCTCGTTTCGCATCGCAGGTTCCGAGTTTGGCTTCATTAGCGCCCGACTTTAGGTTTCCTTTGCGCTAAGAGTTTCTTGCTGCCATTTACTGTATGCTATAAACACACCTCGATCAGCATGGACCAACTTCAACTGTGCTATTCTCATCGTCGCAGATTTATGTGCGATAGTAACATATAGAGTTTACCAACTGTATATCCAAACAAAGTATAGGTTCCCTGGTAGTCTAGTGGTTAGGATGCGGCGCTCTCACCGCTGCAGCCCGGGTTCGATCCCCGGTCAGGGAACCAACCCCAGCCATTAGGGTTGCACTCTCAGTGCCGGATAAATGGTGAGGGTTTTGTTAGTAGGGGCATCCAGCAAAAAAACATGTGCCAAATCAAACATGCGGATGATCCGCTGTGGCGACCCCTAATGGGAGAAGCCGAAAGAAAGTTATATCCAAAGAAAGTATGGAGAAAAGGATACTAAGAATACACAGATCAATATGTGTGAAAGAATAAAAGGTTGAGGTTAAATTAATTTTTAATGACTCAATAAATGTATAACTACATTATATACTCTATATGGACATAACCTTTTGGACACCTGACCGTATGAAGTGTATGTACTTTTTGAACATCCCATTCCATACTTCCCATTCCATAGTTCCCAATATTGTTATAATAAAATTTTCAGGGAAGATGTTCCACTAGATTTTAGAGTGTACTTGTTGAGATGTGTGCTCCTACAGCTCCTATACTAGTAAAGACAGGTACTGATGTAGGGTGAGGAGGCCTGGGGTGCAGTCAGTGTTCCAATTCATCCCAAAATTGTCCAACAGGGTTGAGGTGAACTCTGTAGCAGACCACTCAAGATCTTCCACTCCATCCCATGTAAACCATATCTTCATGGAGGGTATTTTCAGAGGAATTTCCATACTAGAACAGGTTTGGGAGTTTAAGCAAAGGGAAAATTGAATCCTAGTGCATCCAAAGACATGCTACAATTGTGTGCCTCCAAGTTTGTGGAAGAACCACACAAGGTTGGAAAAGTCAGGTGTCACACTACTTTTGTCCATATAGCACTATATATGTATATGTATATTCGTGAATGTTAAAAAAGACGGATTAAAAATATGATGAAATCTGCATAAAATCTGTACTTATCTGTAATAATTAAGAAAGAAAAAAGTGCTATCCATCCTCTTCCACATACATAACCTTATAGATACCCATGATTGGATGGTAAATCACCCAGGATCTCTCCATTTTCATACTTTTGCTTTACTTTTATATTAATATTTCTACTAAATATCCTTCATCTAATAATACAAACAGCTTGAAACGTAAAGTAAATAATTTCGTTCAGGATTCAATGACTTCACTGCTCACATCCGTTTGTACAGACTGTCTGTTTGCCAATCATGTTTGTATCTGCGAATCATTCGATTATGATCAAGCTAGAGTCCTTTTAGGTTTTATTTGTTCTGTGCTGGAAATTCTAATCCGTTTTTATAGTATATTTCACATCTGAGTTGGCCGGAAAAATATATTTTTTCTTTGTCAAGGATGCTTTTAGCAGTGCCTGTCCCAAAAAAGGCTTCTTTTTTTGTTTCTCTGGGGTGCTCTGCAGTAGGTTTTTTTCTTTATATTAAAGACAGTACAAACAAAACCCTTTAAAATTCCAAAGAACCCTTGAGGCACATCCATTTCTTTCTTTTACCCATTTTCTCCCTAATTTATTTATTCACCAATTCTCATCCACAGCTCCCACCCAGAGAAGGTGAAGTCTACCACATGATCCTATGGAGACACATAACTAACCATCCACATCTTTTTTAACTGCATCACAGGGCAGCACACTACAAAAAAAAAAAAAGTTAGTAATATTAATAATATTAGTAAATATATATACTGTATATATATAACCGCGAGCTGCTCAAAACGCTAGTTTTAACATTTCTAATCAAGGTTTATCTCATTAAAATTGTCTAATAATTAAGTGTTATGGAGTGAAATAGTGTTATTTACTCATTTAAATCGATTTCGTATAGTGTTCTTTGGGTTTTTACTGGGTTGGAAGGGGCATATCAAAAGGTCGCGAAAATTCGGAACTCGCGACCAGTCTTGGTCCCTAACCCTCGCGAGCTCCGAGGTTCCACTGTATATATATATATATATATATATATATATATATATATATATATATATATATATATATATATATATATATATATATATATATATATTTTTTTTTTTTTTTACCCTCTTCCAAATACATAAGATTATAGATGCACATGATTGGATGGTGTGGCTGTGATGTTCCGCCCATGACCGCTCTTTGCTTTCTTGTCTTTCATGCTTTTTTCATACCTTTGCCTTACATTTATATTAATATTTCTAGCGAATATTCTACATCTTTAAATTACAAACAGTTTAAGACAACATTAAACAAAATAAAAAGAAAATTTTCTTTTATTAAAATGCACAAAAAATAATCTTTGTATTTTGGTGAAAACCTACAACATATTAAATATATTTTTTTTTGTTATAAATTATGCAGTAGCTACATTAAAGTAAATTTTCAATCAAAAAGAGAAAAAAAAAACAGTGATGATAATGCAGAAAGGTGGAAGATATATTTTGTGTGTGTGTGTGTGTGTGGGGGGGGGGTGTTTGTGTGTGTCTGTGTGTATATGTGTGTGACTCAGATCTAGGACAGCATGCATGTCTGGACTACTGTGATTTGCTGTGTATGTGTTTTATTTGTGTTCTGTGGTGAGTTTCCTATTGTACACTATAAAACACTTTCCATTCAGCAGAACACTCTACACACTTGTGCGATTTTAGCCTATTCATGTGCAATATATCACTGTTTATGCAGCTACTCCACAGTGCCTAATGCATTATACCAAGTACAATATTGTGCATTTCACTATGAAGTCTAATTAAAGTTCAGCTTCCTGTCCCAAATCCAATCCCTTACTGGACATGACTAAGCTAACCACAGAAAACGATTCAAACATACACATTGCACGCAATCTTTCTTTGCACTCGTCCCCCGGTATTGACCAATTCACCAAATATTATGCCAAATTTGTGTGTTATTATTGTCTGAGCCGACCTTCTGCCTGATCAGAAGTCGAAGCTATCTGGGGTCCTGAAGTGTAACACAGTCGCATGAGTGGGTTCTATGGTTCACTGCACCCTGAACAGCTTCTGATCGGGTTTAAACAAGGTCTTCCTTCAGAAAAAAAAGAAAGGAAAAAAAGAAAAACAGAACATGTGCTCTCCCTCAGCTGGAAATACATCCCATGCTTCTTTAATGCCTGAAAGAGTTCTCTTTATAATAAGAAAAAAGTTTCCCTGCTCAGATATAATTAGCAAGACGTACTGAGCTACATTTAGCTGTGACGCAGAAACGACTAGAATCGATGAATACATAATGATGAATCAGAAATACAGTGAGGTTATTGTGAAACTTCTTTACGAATATAAGAACTGAACGATCTGTGCTTGAAAAGTTTATTCATACAGTTCAGGGTTATAAAGAGGCTCCTTTTGATAGGGAAATCCAAATCTCAGCCACAGAATCCCAGATTTAACCCCTCAAAGGAACAGTCCCTGCTAATCAATACAAGGTTCCTTTGATTGATCGCCATCACCCCATGATAAGACAACGCAATCCTGATAAGAGTGGTCTCTTTTGAAGGTCTGATCATGAGGGCTAACTAAATGGTCCTCTAAACAGTGAACTAAATCATGTTTAGATCTAGAGCATTTATTGTTCTAATATTTTTGCAATTTACTAACGCATCCACAAACATCGTATACAATCGTGCAGTGTCGGGCCTCAGTAAGACATAGTGCTGCATCACAGACAGGAATCTCATACAGTGAGAGTCATTACTAAAGCAAGAAACCAATGAACACATTTTAACAAGTCTCCTTTCACTGTAGCCACAACTGCACCTCCTGCATACATCACTTCTAGCAGAAGCATCAATATTAACCTCCTAAAATGTCCCCAGCTTTTCTGTGCATTTTGTGTGTTTTTTTAAAATGCATTACAGTTTTTCTGGGGGGTATGAAACTAAGGTTGATTTATTTGCAAATTCTACAGGAAAGAAAACGCAAAAGTATAATTGGTTCACGAAAAAGCTTCTCCTGAAAAGTCCCTCTTATAAATGTCCTTGTGACCAAATCAATTTCTTCTCCTCTGTCAGTCATTGTGGAATAAAAAAAAAACAGCTATTAGATCCAGATAAATATGTTTAAGCTCGTGCAGGTTACAGCAGATGCAGGTTGAGAGCTCTGACTAGATCGCTCTCTAACCATCCGATCAAATGACGTGATATTGCAGACGTGTTTAGATGCCTTCTAGCCTCGGAATAAGCAAGTCGCAATCTGATAGGTTAAAGCAACCCGCTTCAAGCTACATAGATTTGATGCTACAATTCCTTTTCACCCCGGCAGCACGTGACGACTGAAATCTGATAGAATGGAAACTCAAACTTAAACGTACGCTTTTCCAAGACGCAGCACATTTGAGAGAAACGCTATGAAATGAAGCGAATAGACATTTGTGAATAATAAGAATACATCTATATGCACTAAAATATATTAAAACATAGTGATTCTGATTTCGCTGGCTCTGACGGCTTGCTACTGCAATTGTGTGCCTTCAATTTTGGGGTAACAGTAACAGAAAGTAGGAAATATGGCTGGAAAAATCCAGTTTCTCTATAGTTTTGTCCATATAATGGCTTATATGACTTGAATTATTCATTGAGGAAAGACAAACTGAGCAAAAACAAATGAGCAGAATCTCTAATCAGCAATATTATGGATGTAATTTATCATGAAATTTGTGATACTGTATGTTGTTGGTATTTCATTAAAGGAATTTCTTAAGGAAAAATATCATACACAACCATTAAGATGCCAGTTTATAGCGCGTATAGAGTGTGTGCAAGAAAACTGGAAATGGAAAAACAGCTCCAAACAGATGAAAGCTTATGAATAGGTTTAAACAATTTACACAGCTGACAGCCTAAACAAACATATTCCATCTTCTTTAGTGTCAGGCTCATATTTCAGAACTTCACTGTTGTTGTTTTGTATTTTTTCCACCTTTTATATTCCTCCCTGACTCAACACTCTGAAGATCCGGCTTTCTTCAGGGAATAGTGCTAAATAGCTGTCCTACAAACTCCGGCATGCGAGAGTGTCAGCGAAGAACCCTGGAGTTTTTCAGGTTTGCACCTTCATCAAACACAAGGACTCGAGGGCTGGGAATACGCACAACTACATCGTGCTCTTTTTTTTTGTGTGTGTTTATTTTAGCATGGTGTTGACGGTGTGTTTTATTCGACACGATCGGAATCACATGTCTCTCTGTGCTTGTGTATGTGTGTATATAGGCGAACTGTATACACTAAACACTTTCATATCCACAAGCATTGCTCACCAGGCTTATGGGAAGTACAACAAACAACGAGTTCTATCAAGTAGGGTTTCATGTGATGTACTTACATTACATCAGCTTTACTCCATATAACAGCAGGAGAATCGAGTGCATATAATAGCATGGTGAGGTCGACATTACCAACACCCGTGACTACTCCGGACAATACATCATGACTGACATGTTGAGATAATATCTTTTGTTGCTTACAGATTTTTAACTTACTTTTTGGGCATTTTGAGCCAAACAAAACTATTGTCAGCCTTTAACTTGCTATAATCCAGGATCTGTATCCTCACACTCGGAACCACATACAGAGCCTCTTCCTGTTTCACAGTAGCTAGTGAATAATTAATGCAAATTTCTGTATGGTATGCTAGAAAATGAATAACTAAATAAAACTAGGGGGTTATATGAGGAAATTATATTACCAAAGTATACCATGATATAACGTAACATCAAATAGCACAACATAGTCCTAATGCGAAGCTGTATTCAGGCTGCATCATATAATTGTATACATTATAATTAATGAATCAATACATTTTCCAAAAATAAAACACACCCGCAACATGCTAAAAAAAAAAAAAACACAAAAAGAAAGAAAGAACACGGTGTCGTTGCATGTATTTCAGTTTAAAGACTTCAGGGTTTCTCGCTGACACTGTCGAATGTCGGAAATTGTTGGAGAGCTATTTAGCACTTAAAAGCAAATTATCAAACAAACAACTAAAGCTAATTTTTTGCTTATCAATTAGTCTGATGATGATGATGATGATGATGATGATGATGAAGGGGGAGTGGTGGCTCCAGCGGTTAAGGCGCTGGGTTGCCGATCGGAAGGTCTGGGGTTCAAGCCCCGGTATCGCCAAGCTGCCACTCTTGGGCCCTTGAGCAAGGCCCTTAATCCTCTATGCTCCGGGGGTCCCTTACGAGGGAAATATCAAGGTCCGTGACGTGGGGCCGCCTTCCCGTGGGCTCGCCACCTGCAGGAGGGACCGTAAGGGACGGTGCTGTGAGGATTGGGCAGCAGTCGAAGGCGGGGGCCTGCTTAGACTGCTGCCCCCGCAACCCGAATTACGGATAAGCGGGAGAAAATGAATAAATTAATGAAGAATTAGTTATAAGATTAATCGGTTCTTTTTTTCTATTAAATGTTTTGCTTAATATAACTATTTAAAACTCTAATTCAAGGTATTTGTGTATAAAAGTGTACTTTATCATTGAGTTTAATCTTAATTTAGACATTAATAAGGTTCATAGTGGCTGCTTGTTGAGGAGTTTCTCCTACAAATTCACTCATGCTGAAAATACAAACATTTTGTTAAGTTGTAAAGAAATAAGCATCTACAATTGATAATTATTCATTATAATAAATATCAATTCATTTAATTTTGTATAATAATGAAATGATATATGTATACATTAAATATACAAACATTGAAAACAAGCATTTGAATGTAGTAAAGTCGCAGTAAATCACGTTTAAAAAACATAAGTTTACTGTTGTTGTAGACAAATGCTATAAAAAGAGTATGAAACAGAGAAACGCAGCAAGCTAACAGGCTTTTTAAAAAATAATACATTAATATGCATTGGTGTACAAATGCATAAATATTCACTGAAAACCACAACAGTGATTAAAAATGTGATCGTTTACTACTACCGTTTTAACTGAATCTGTCACTATGTCGTGAGCGAGCTGATTGCGCAACCCGATGCTCACGAACGATGACAGAACAGATCCAGTGCGACTGTCCCGAAGTTACAAACAGTTTACACAATAGCACTTCATTAAACTGTACCATTTTCACATGATGAGGATTATACAGGTTTTTGCTTAGTGTGCTGATGATTTTTATATATATAAATATATATATATATATATGGACAGACAGACAGACAGACAGACAGACAGACAGACAGACAGACAGACAGACAGACAGATAGATGCAAAAAGGCCATTTTAATTTAAAAAAATATTTTAAATAGTAGTAGTAGTAGTTATAGTAGTTTTTAGTATTTATTGACTATATTGTATGATTTATTTATTTATTCATTTATTTTAATGTATTAAAAAAAAAATTCTAGCCACAAAAAATTATGCAAATTCTAAAATGATTAAACATACACCTGGGAACCATCAAAATCGAAATAAATTACAAACCGCACCACAACGTGCCTATTGTCTAAGATAATCAACGACGGAATGATGTGACGTGAAGCGTTCATTCTGGCGAGGTAACACTCATAATACTCATAACGCACACTTCCCCTCTCCATGGGTTGTGCACGATTTAGTTTATGTACAGCCTCACATTTATACCTTGACCTTCGTGGTGGTAAAGCATCTAGACTTTACACGTTCCATTTACTTTCTGCCACTCCATCTCCAGCAAGCGGTATTTTGCTATAAAGTAGTGGTTAGTGAGGTGGAACACCGAGTCGGTGAGTTTTGTTAACCTCTCTCTCTGTCTGCACTTCAACACCATAGCTCCTGCATTGCCCCCCCAAAGCCTTTCACACTTTACAGTGGACCCCTAAAGGGCATTCGCTCCCTACAGCTCTGACTGAACCTTCCAAGCTGTAAGTTTATCTAATCTATTCACACAACCATAAAGCAGGACTTCTGTGGGTGTTTGAGGTCGTTTCAGTTGAAAAAATTCGAAATTGACTTCGATTAGAAAGACGCAAATCCCTTTCCATTATTATACACAATACACATATCAAAGTCAAAGTCTCACACATGCTTTGGTGGGTTATTTTAGGGAGAAACTGTGGGTTTGATGATAATGAAGACTGTCCTGTGCAGTCATCTATCTATCTATCTATCTATCTATCTATCTATCTATCTATCTATCTATCTATCTATCTATCTATCTATCTATCTATCTATCTATCTATCTATCTATCTATCTATCTATCTATCTATCTATCTGTCTCTCCGTCCGTCCGTCCGTCCGTCTATCATCAGCACACTAATCTATCTATCTATCTATCTATCTATCTATCTATCTATCTATCTATCTATCTATCTATCTATCTATCTATCTATCTATCTATCTATCTATCTATCTATCTATCTATCTATCTAGTTGTTAATGATCTTAACAACTACTCATTGGTCAGAAAATAAGCAAGAATTAAACAAAATACTGTTGAAAACAAGGAAATTTACTTTTACAGAAATAAATTTTTGCTTCTTGTATGCAAAGATGAACTCGTGATCATAATTAAAATGTCTGCTGTATAATGTAACACATAAATGGGTCCACAAAAGGTTTCAACATCTCATCAACTGTTTGGAGCTGTCAACATCGAATGGAACAACAATGACTTCTTGTTTCATTCTTGCTCATTTGCTTACCAAAAATGTGTTCTTAAGACTATTACAAGCTTGTCTTTTTTTTTTTGCCTAGAAGCACACACTTTTTGTGTAAAGCATGTCTGTGACTAAGTCTATTGTTAAAAATGAAGTCCTCCCAGTAACAGAAGGATCTGTGTTGTGCCAGTCAAACCCAGAGAACAAGAAGATCAACTCAACACTTATTAAAATGATGTATAACTCCACCATATGGACCTCCTGTTTCTGTTACACCAGTTATAAAACTAAGAAGCACTATATTTATATGGATTGTAGAAAATAGGAAAAATAATCTAACATTATTGTATATATACTGTGGTGTTACATGTACTACTAATACAGTAATCCTTCGCCACATCGCGGTTCAGCTTTCACGGTGTTACTGTAACGCAGGTTTTTACATGGAACATATCTAATTTTGTTTTGCGAATTTTTCACGGTAAGCAATTTCTAGCCTAAGAAATTAAGCTTTCAGAAGAGCTGTAATGCTTTACTTGGGTATGCAGTACATTCATTCATCATCATCACCTTCATCATTAGTACTGCACACTTAATTCATCATCATCTTCAGCATTCGAGTTGGATTTTCACTGGTGTGTACCCATATAGAATTTTTTTTTGTTGAAATTACGTAGGTTTAGGAATATTGAAAGTGTTTAAGAGCTGAGAAAAGGTTTTATAAGAGTGTCGGGACGGTGTATAAAGCCTTAAGATATACAGGTATACTGTACTGTATACATATAAGGTTGCCATTTCACAGATTTGCACCTATCCTAAAAAGGCCACCATAACAGTGGTGGACAGTAACATATTAAGTTAAACCAAATAAGCTTTTTCATGTATCTGGACTTTAATGAAGTTTTTCTATATAGGGAGACTTTTACTTAAACTTCACTACATTTTAAAGTCAAATATCTTACTTTTTTACTCAACTACATTTTGTGAAATTAGTCAAGCCTTTGGATTTGAACATGTAACTGGTCAAACACGCAGCAAGCCCCCAATCAGGTACCAGCTCACCCTCTGTTTTAAACTTGATTTGATTGCCATTGGTGGTATCTACTTACTCCAACATACAATTCAGCATCAGTTCAAGAGCAAGCAAAACATTTTGAAAGTAATAATACAAATAAACCTTAAACTGAAACTTCCTGCTCCCAAATCCTGTCATTTTATTTGGTTTTATAGAAAATTGATTAGTTTCAAGGTTTTGGATTCATGATCATTTTAAAAGATATCAGTCAGTGTTTGACTCATTGATATCATTCTATGAATAGATTGGTGTGCTAGTACTTAGGTACATTTGAAGGCAAATACCTTTTTACTTTTACTCAAGTGAAAGTTTAAAGGGAGCACTTATACTTTACCTCGAGTAATATTTTAATCAGTGAATCTCTACTTTAACTCAAGGACACTTGTACTTTGTCCACCACTGACCATAACAGATTTCTATTTTGGAAATCAAGTAAAAGTTTCTTTTCTAGGCTAAAGCCACATTATGCAAGCAGAGACGGATGCAAGTACAGATGATATTTATAAAAGTGGTCCAAAAGTACTAAAAAAAGAAATTTAAACTAAGCAGCAAAGAAATTATAACCTGAGAATAATGCCATCAACCATGGAAAGACTGATAGAAGATGTGCAGAGATCATGTGACATACCATGGGAATGTGCAGTGGCGAGTGGGAACCATAGTCCAGAGCTATAATTTTGCCACGTAATAAAATATATTTCTATAGAGTCATCTTCAGTCAATTTTCTCGGCTACCCATTTAGGTGATGCACATGGCTGCGATATAATTTGTGCTTGTGAGCCATAATGAATAAAAAATACATTCTGGAATAGAAAAGTGTGGACGAAAGTATTAAAGAAAAAAGAAGCAGACAATTTAAAAATAAAAACAAGCAAAATAAGTAACAAAATGACATTTGAAAAAGATGCCAAGTAACATTTAATAGCAATCTGTGATAATGCTAGTTGATTGCAGAATTCATCATATTAATTATAATGATCCTGTTAAAGACTGCAAATCTTGTTTCATTTAATCACATCATTATTTACCAGCTTCTGAAATAGCACTTGATCCAGCACAGTCTCTATTAAATATTAGATCATGAGATCATTTTGATTATTGTATTCTTTTTTTCGATCCTACTCTAAGGGTTCTTGCATTTTGTGCATTTAAAAAGCATACAGCTATACAGTATGTGATCACCAGCAGTGAGTAGACAAGATTGGCACCTGGGTGCTACGTTACACATGGCTGGCTCTGTCATTTCGTCTTCCAAACATAAGCAACGAAATGTCAGCGCTGTTCCAGGCCGTGTTTGCTCGCACCGAAGCCAGCACGGTGTCAGAAATGAAATACGGATTTTGCAGGAGATAAATAATGCAGATAGCATGCGGTGGAGAAAGTAACCTCCCCAAAAATAACAGCTGAGATCGGGACTGGTGTGCACTGCCACTCTTATTCACACTTGCTGGAAAAAGGGCTTTCTCACATTTCCATTTGTATGAAAACTCAATTGTGAAAGATGTCACTGGATGCAGTAGAATTGAATTTTCTGTTCACTTGAACTAGGAGACCCAAACCTGTTCCAGCATGACATGAGTGCACATGGTATATAAGTAAGATCTTGATTGGCCTGCTATAAAGCTTTGGCCTTAACCCTACGTAAAACACCTTTGGGATGAACTAGAACATTGACTGCACCCCAGCCCTTCTCACCTCGCTGCATCTTGTATATTATTATTATTATTGATTTCATGTAAAGGATGAAAATGTGATTATTGTTATTGTGCAAAAGGTAGAGTTTCTATACTATATAGAATTAACTATACTATATCCACTGACCTCAACTCTGTTAAGCACCTTTGGGATGAATTGGAAACACTGACTGGACCCCAGGTCTCCTCACCACACTTACATCAGGATCTACCTTTACTAACACCCTAGTGGCTAAATGCCACACTGCAAAATCTAGTGGAACATCTTCCCAGAAGACTGGAGGTTATTATAACAGAAAAAATGGAATAAAATGGGAATAGAATGGGAAATTTTAACAAAGCACATACGAATCTTATAGTCATTTTACTATAAAGTTTTGTAATTACAAATTACAAACACGATGCTTCTTCAGCCTAGCCTTCAGCCAAGCCCTAGTAAGAGATGCTCTATGAAACATTTTTATATCATTTAAATCCAAATTTTGAAGGAAATCTTAAAGCCAATTCAATTAGTGTGAAATTAGTATTAAAAATTGTCAATTAAGAGAGAAAATATAAAAAATATAGCCTATAGAGAGAATTATTTATTTATAATCCATCCAAGCGTAATAGCATAGTGCTTTGAACAGGCTGTTCTTAACAAAGCAATGTCCAAACATAAAGGATATGTTTACACTGTGTGATATTAAACTTTTGTCATTATCAACCTTTAAGCAGAACCAGAACGGCTTTCATATTGCATGCAAAACAAGTGTCTGCTTTCACAGATGTTGTAAATGTCCACCCGTTTAGGTGGGGAAAAAAAAACCCATGTGTCTCTTCGATCGAGCAAATGAAGGCACCAGTCTGAGTCATCCTGGATGATTTTTCTGCTATCTCTCAGCTCATTTCAGTCAAAGAAAATCCAACAAAGCCTTTAGCCTCCTCTGAAATATGAATTACAGAGGAGCCGAGTAAAAGAAAAAAAGAATAAAAAAATAAATAAAAAAGGTGAGCGGAGGCAGCGAGCTCAGGCTGCCTTCTTGGCATTCATAGCCAATCTGTATGAGACAGACACAGCTCCAGAAGAGGAGTACGAAATGGCTCCCAAATGCACTGTAAAAACCTCTCTGAAGCCTTTACCCTTCATTCCCAAGAACATTAGCAGTGCGGTGATAGGAGCGTTTTTTTTTTTTTCCCCCAAGCCTGCGTTAGACCAAGATGGGACAGAGAGCCATTCATGCTGGCCCTGAACGCTCACGGTGGCGGTACGACTTATGGCGCGGGCGGCCCATTTACTCGGTTTGTAGATCAATAGCGAAGAGAATAAAGGTTTGTTTTATTATAGCAATAAAGTGTCAGGTAATCAGTATGGAGACACCGCTAATGACCTGGAGCCTGACTTTTCTTTTCTTTTTTTTTTTGCTCGTACCACTGCAGTTAGTCGTTCATCACAAAGCAAGTAAGCCAGCATTTTTCCAGAGTTCTGCCATCCAGCTTGGGCACACGGCCATTCAGTAATCGAGGAGCCAAAACTCGAAGGTGACCATAACTGTTACACCAAAATCATGTATGAATGGTTTCTACTACTCTAACCCTTCAACACAGTGAAATCAATAGGGCTAAGCCTAATGCGAAATCAGCATTAGCATCAGTAAACTTGATTTCCAACCAGTGTACTTGTAGAATGAGTATAGATCCGGAAAGCAAATTATCAGTCTGAATAGATCTTAGAAACAAGAAATGTCTGAACTTGCACAGGGGCATTGCCATGCTGGAAAAGGTCAAATTTGATAGAAGGGTACAAACAAAAATAATAACCTGTTATAAATTTGTTATAGCTAACAACACTGCGTTACAGTCTTCATAGTAGGTAGGTCGGTTATTCGATTGCTTGACACAAAGAAATTGTTGCGTGAACGTCAATGGCTCTGTTTTTATTGTTGTTTTGTTTACCAAGCAAAGTGTGAACAGGACACAGGAGAGAAGACTTCGAGTGAGGAAAAACTGGGGCAGAATTTCAAACGATTTGGACCCAGACCAGCTAGCAGAAGAGCGAGAAAGGCGGCAAAACAAAATAGTTCTTTGATGTAGATGGTGTTTGAAAACGCACGCACCCAAACCACCATAGACTCAACAGCCCCTGCCCTCATCATTTCTTTCCCTTTCTTCATTACGTTGTCTTTCTGGCTCACTGTTTAGTTATTTCGCATCCCCCTCTTCTTTGTCTTGGTCGCTTTCTCTATCCCTCATTTGAAAAAGAGGATCAAAGAGAATAGTTGGACAAAGCTGGCAGATCTGAGAGTATTTTTTAAGAGAGAGTGATCAGACTTTAATTGTCTTCCTCATTGTGAATTGATTGATGCTATTCATCTGGTCTGCGCACAAATCTGTGACACCAGCTCATTCGAAATTTACCAGACAGAACTGGAATGGAATTCATATAGAGCATAATGGGATACAAACCAACTTTTATAGCAGTTTTCGAATAAAATATACATTTTGCACACATCTTACATATGTGAATATGTCCTCAAAAACATTTTCAGATTTTCACAAAGAATCATTTCTATGACATTACAAGCTTTAAAAAAGGAACACTAGATAACATATCGCCATAAATCGTGACCCACCGAACTAATTGAGAATATATGTAATGAAGGTGCAGGAAGTGGATGTAACCGATGTAACTATTTTGACGACAAGACGAGACGAGACGACAAAAACTAAACAAAGAGCATAACATGGATCATTAAATCTGTGACTGTATGCAAGTGTTTTTTAGGTAAACGTGAATCAGGTGCAAAAACAAGAATGTGACTTGTATTAGTGGTATCACTAGTCCGGGTATCACATAATGACATGAAGGCATAATTCTTACACTGTTAGAAAAGTAAAAATAAAAAAAATAAAGAAAATTATAGAAGAAATAATGTTGTTTCAATAGGGGCAAAATAGAGCAATACATTCAGGGTAATAAACTCAGCTACTGATTAAAATAAAAGTGATTTTGACATGTAATTCTTCAATAGCAAACTGTTACCTCAAAATTAGATCCACGCAACTGTATAGGATGTCTTTGGATGCGGTAGAATTAATTCCATTCTGTTCCAGGACACAAACATTTGTCCATATAGAATACATGAATTTAAACAATTAAACAATGTTAAATGTGTTGTTGAGTTGAATGGCTCCTATATTTTATGATGCAACAACAATTCAACATAACATTCCAACACAAACTTGCCTTAAACTATTCAAATAAATCTTACTCTTATTCCGTAAAAGATTGCAGTCAAACAGCTACAGCAACCATTTCATCCTTGGAACATTATATAAAGTAAAATATGTACAATTAAAGGTTGCCAGTCACTTATTTCAGACTACAGGTTGTCCCTGATTTATGATGGATATGCATTTTGGTGACCCCAAGTCAAGACTTTGCCTAGCCTACAGAGGAGTCTTAAAGAATAGTGATCGGTATGGAGTAGTATAATGTAATTTGTTAATAACGTAACAAATTACAGAGCTTAATTCAGCAAAACAAAGCAATTTACAGTACTGTACTGTATAAACTATAAGTATATACAAATGTGGTATCGGGCGCTTAGACGAGTGCTGGAGAAACTTAAATGTTTTTTGCAATTTTGTCATATCGATGTTGTCATCATTAGATTGAAATATCATAAGTCAAACTATTGAAACTCAGGGACCATGTGTAAATCCACATTTTGTCAATACGAGCAGCTTCCAATTACAGTTTCATTAGCCAATAATCAATTTGCCTGAAAAACGGTTGTAAACACACTGTAGCATAAAATGCCTTAATCTGACTGTAATCATATATATAAATCTTATAAAGCCTATATTAATATAACATTTATATCATTTCTAATAATGCCTTAGTAATGTCCTGGAAATAATTTCTTTAAACCTAAATCGTGTTAAATAATAATCTTGTTGAATTGCAGATATTCATTGTATGGCCATGTACTGTTTTGTACACCACGCACTGTATAACTAATAATAGAAAATAAAAATAAAAACATTAAAACACAGTAAAAAAATTCTTTATTTAAAATTAAAAGAAATACAGATGCTTCTTTCTATAAAGTTTTCTTTCGGCTTCTCCCGTTAGGGGTCGCCACAGCGGATCCTCCGCACGTTTGATTTGGCATATGTTTTACGCTGGATGCCCTTCCTAACGCAACCCTCCCCAATTTATCCGGGCTTGGGACCGGCACTGAGAGTGGCTGGGGATGGTTCCCTGACCGGGAATCGAACCCGGGTCGCAGCGGTGAGAGCGCTGCATCTTAACCACTAGACCACCAGGGGACCACAGATGCTTCTTTCTATAACAACCTTAAATTACATAAATGACTTCTAAAATGAAATCTGGCAACCACCGGTGCCATCCTGACCTCTGAGACTAATCCTTGCTCACTATATGTTATATTATAAGTGATTGAAATGCTGAATTTCATGGTAAATGCATGACCCTTATAGATGGCAGCAAAGGGACCATATACACTAAAGACACACTAAAGCACTAAAGACACACACATACACACACACACACACACACACACACACACACACACACACACACACACACACACACATAAAATGCTAGACACACAGTTAATGCAAAATTCCATCCATCCTCCATAAATACATCTGTTAGCAATCCAATCAATGCTATTGTCTTTCATAAGTACAGTGAATCAGGCGCTCTTGTTTATAATGCATGAGGCATTTTGTTAATGATCAGGATGGCATGCAAGGTTCAAACAGTAATGGTCCATACAGCTAATATTGAATGCAGACTCCTGATTGCTGAGTTAAAAAAACAAACAGATCGATTACCATGACTGCAGAACGCAATTCTTTCTAATGATTTAGGTTTAAGAGAACAGAAATTATTTTTATTTTTAACAACATTATTGTTTAGCCGAATAGCTGCTAGGACAACATGCAACAGTTTTAGCTCATTATCAACAAAGAAAACACAAATACAAACTGGTATAAAACATCTGACGGCTAGCGTAATAGTGTGCCAAAATCATAAAAAATACAAATAAATAAATAATAATAATAATAATAATAATAATAATATATATATATTCACTTCATGGAGTAAAAATTTTGGCAAAAACAAACAGCAAGTCAAACCAGTTCATGCTAATCCATCTTTCTTTATGCCTTTAGCATATCCCCAAGTAAAATAAACATAGAAAATGTGCAAATAATGTGTTTGAGTGATAATGTTGCATAAGTATTTTTAAAATGCAATTGGGTAAAGTAACAAATATTAGCTTAAGGCCAAAAGAAAATGACAAAAACTAATTAAATATAATCATAGTAATGTGCACACATCTTTTTCTAGCACTTCCCTGACAACACCTAGCTTTTGTAGGAGACGGTCAAAATGCTAAGAATTCCCTCAAAAGAAGAAATTAAAACTAAAAAGCAAAACATCACTCATTCCATATGCATCTGGTTTGTTTAGAAGTCGCTTACATGCTATATACATTATATAAGTACAGAATATAGCTTGGTAAAGCATAAGCTTTTTGAAAGAAAAAAATCCTGCTAATAAAGGAAAACTAACACTGATTAATGCTTAGCATTTAAGCTAGCAGTTCACACTCTGTCCACACAAAAACAACTAACCCATTTCCACACATTTAAATAACCTCAAATATAAAATAAAAAAAAAGTCAAATTTATAATAAAGAAAACGACAAAAGTGGTGATTTTAGTCACAGCTTGCATGCACTACTTTGTGCTCAATAGTTAGCAAAGAAACCACAGAAGACCAATACACAGGGTTGTGTTATTAGAAGAGAATTATGTCAGCTAATATCGAAAACTAAACCTTAACTGCATTAACTGTTCCGATAAGTTATCGGCAACATGCCTTCATTTCTGTCTTAAATGCACTAGCATAATTGGATATCAATATCCTGAGGTGATTTTTCTTATGTGTAAATGTTTTGGCCTGTGTCAATGCTGACACTTTCATTCCTAATGCCCGGTAACTCGATTGCTAGTACTGATGCAGCCCAGGTGACACACACACACACACACACACACACACACACACACACACACACACACACACACACACACAGAAATCTGTGTCCATCTATTTCTCTCAAAGGTCATCTTGGTGCAAGCTCTTGCATATGTGAATATGACACACGCTTATATAACTGTGTGTGTGTCTGTGTGTCTATATGTGTCTGTGTGTGTGTGTGTGTGTGTGTGTGTGTGTGTGTGTGTGTGTGTGTGTGTGTGTGTGTGTGTGCCTCTTTGTGCTTGCCTGCCCATAACAACTTTAATTAGGAGGTCATTCAGTTTGACTTCAGCGAACCTGTGTGTTTCGACACACACACCCACCCCCACACTTACAAACGTTCCACATCTATACATACAGAATGCAGCCAGCGGTCTGAGAGAATAAGACATCAAAGGCACAAAAGCCCCTTTAAGTGGGCGTCTCTATTCGGCTGAGATTCGGAGACGCACATGCAGAGAGACTCTTTTGTTAGGGCCGCTGAAAAGCACTTGGTATTCCGGATGCGTCTCCGTGTGCCGGGTTGCAAGGAGAAAAGGCGAGCGAGGGATAAATATCATTTTATGACAAAGCAAGGAGAGTGAGTTCGCCACAGTGGCAGTGCAGCTGTGCCACACGGCTTCCTGACCGTTGCAGTGTTAGCACAGACGTGACTCAGGATTAGTGAACCAAATACAAATAAATAGATAATGTGGTCCGAATAGATTTTAATACGAGGTGAACTTCTTTCCCTGAAAGGTTCAGTCTAAATTCGAACTTTAATTCGACTGAAAAGCCAGACACAAAACTCCTGCAACAAACGAAGACTGCCTTTGTTTAACGTGAACCTACAGTGAAATGCACTGCGTATTTATAACATTTGATCAGGACTGTGAGTTAAAATGATGCCTGCTGACTTGTTTATATGTTGGGAAATAAAATCACATGCAGGATTAGATGATTCCCTCGTATCTCGATATTAAAGTGATACAGCCAGATTCTCAATACTGGCATTTTTACCTTATTGTACATTTTCAATCCAAATACAGATATGCACATATCTGGAGCACCACACCATTCAGTATATTTATGATACAACCCAATTAAGTGTGGCCTTTCATGTGTGTTTGTGTTTGTGTTTAATATAAATTCAAAGCCATGTCCAAGTCTGTGTTCAATTCCTATTACGGATGGAGATGGAGATGTTGATAGTTAGTTTATGGTTAAACAAGTAGTTTGCGAGTAAATTTTTTTTTATCCTATTTGAATTCTTGTACAATATGTTGGGACACTGCCAGAATGTACGTATCTCACTTACTCTTGCCAGCGGTCGACAGGGTTCAGTTGTCTTGGAGTAAAAGTTTTTTCGTTTTATGGTGTTTCAAAGCTCTTGACTCTCTCTCCTTTATATATATACTGTATGTGTATATATATATATATATATATATATATATATATATATATATATATATATATATATATATATATATATATATATATTACAGTATACTACCCCATATTGATCATCATTCTTTAAGACTCCTGGGTAGGCTAGGTCATGTCTTAACATCTCCATCCTAAGTCAGGGACCACCTGTAAATATATACTGTATATATACATACATATGTATTTTCAATCTGAACTACTATAAGTAAGTGTGTGTGTGTGTGTGTGTGTGTGTGTGTGTGTGTGTGTGTGTGTGTGTGTGTGTGTGTGTGTGTGTGTGTGTGTGTGTGAAAAATCTTTACACGTTCCATGGTAATGGAGGTGCCCTTGTAAAAGCTTTTGCAGCATTTATCCTGGTTTTCTGGGATAGCATTTCAAATATAGGTAAGGGCTGTATTTTTTATTTTATTTTCAGAGAGAAAGAGAGACAATAACGTAAAAAGCAATATGTTTGCAAATCGCTGCTGACATAGGGGATGTAAGTCATGTGATTTGGAGGTTATCAACCGTATATCTATTTCTTTCTATCCACATCTAGCTATTGTAAAGATTATGGACAAAAATTACAGAATCCATCAGCAAATGAACATCACCTGATCACCCAGCACTTAGTATGTATTGAATCTCATCTGGAACCAGGCCCTTTGTTTCACATGTGTCCCTTAGATATTGTTGAGTTCCATTGTTAAAATATACACCTCTTGCATTCGCTTTCCTCTTCATTACTTTACAGTTATTCCTATCTGTCTAAATCTAGATATGCCATAACCATAAACAAGGCCACGGAGGACACTTATGTGCTGTCTGGACAGATGAAAAGATGAAACAAATTATTTTCATGTTATTAAAGCATACAGCATCAGACATCGGCGTGACCCTGAGCGGAATAAAGCAGCGTACAGAAGACGAATAAATGAATGAATGTTGCACATCAAATTTCTTGATTATGCTGCATTTGACACTCTTATCCTTTTGTACAAAGTGAAAACCAGTCGTGTGCTCTCTCGTTGTATAAACATCTTTTCAGTATGTGGAATTTGTCATTTTCTTCAAGTTTTTGAACCATGAAACATTAGTACAAATTTGTAGTACAGTTACTTATACAAATACAGATTTTTCTATAACCATGTTGAAGACCTGCACAAGTTTCATATCCTATAATGTCAACAGTGGGAAAACATTTAAATTTCTTTAAATCAAGAATGATTGCATTTTAGCCAATATGTCCCTCTTTCATTCTTCAGCAATGGGGACTACCAAACACACGCTTAGCAACGTAGCAACATTGTCTTGTGCAAAATTACATTATGTGAGCAGCCATGTGAAGCAATTAGTGACTGTGTAAAAGTGGCTGGTGAATGCTAATTTACAAAAAAAAAAAAAAAAGTGGGGCTGAAATTATTTAGTGTGCACTTTGGCGTAAGTCCCAAAGAGTTCTTGTGAAATGTATTGTATGTGAGTAACTAATATGGTTGGCTCATTCCCCTCAGTGCTACTCGGTGCTGAAGGTGCCCTTGTTCCATTGATTGTAATAGTTTTCAAAGGCATCATTTCAGTTACAATATACAAGATATGTTTCTGTCTCTTTTCAGCAGACTTTATTTGGCTCAGAGGCTTTACGATTTTGGATATAAAACCATATTTGGGTTTTGCTTGATCATTAGCATGAGAAATCAAAATTTGTATTATCAGAACCACAATACAAAGAATGAAAGAAAGGAAAGAGAAGGGATATTTGGTCATTTAAATAGATTTTTTGTCAGTGTGTTCAGAATTTCAGATTTATCTGGATTAATAAGGTCTTGGTCTAAATGTAGAGCTTTTTTTATAAGCAATCTCATGCACATGTACATTACCACACAAGCTTGGAGACATAACAAATCTTTGTATCGATCTGTTTAGTCTATTAGAATGTGAAATCAAATAATGTCTATAGTATTTGGAAAAGAGAAAGAGAGACAATGGCAGCCCAAGAGCTTAAGAAATACTGAGAGGCTTTTCCAGCCCTGGCTGACCCTTTAACACAGACACACACAGACATGCACAGACACGCACACACACACGCACACACACACACACACACACACACACACGCACACGCACACACATACACACTTTAATAGGACAGGTGGGAACTATATTCTTTCTCCTTTTCCATTAATAAGCACACTGCTGGGCAGTACAGTATATTATGCCCACAGATACTATAAAACATTTCGCAGGCTGCTGCTACTGTACATTAAACCGCTGTGTCTTTTCAAGCTCAACTCATACCCACAGGACAAGGACAATGGTACAAATACCCAAACACACCAGGATGATGAGAAACCACTGTCCTGTTACCAAATATTCAAAATTGCATAATACCGACATTCCCCTTCGAAAACACGAGCTGCGTCTACAACTCTCTGCGTGACCATGCTCTGAACCACGTGTTTACTCATGCCACTCTGTCCAACTCGATTCAACGAGGTGTGCCCCACTCTGGTAGGGCCCGAGCAGGCTCTGGTTATAGAACAAGAAGAAGAAACTCTCTTGAGAAAGCAGGCCATCAAGGTGGTCCCCTTCCCTGACAGAGAGACCGGGTTCTACAGCCAGTACTTCAAGAAGGATGGGGGGGCTACGTCCTATTTTTGGAATCAGCTCACTAATGAGGTTCCGGTTCAAGATGCTCACGCGGAAACAAATCCTGTCTCAAATCAGTCCCAAGGACTGGTTTGTCATGATAGATCTGAAGGATGCGCATTTTCACATACCCATCCTCCCTTCTCACAGGAAGTTCCTGAGGTTTGCTTTTCTGGGACAAAGCTTACCAATATCAGGTCCTTTTGACCTTGCACTCTTACCCCGCACCTTCATGAAGTGTGTGGGTGCGGCTCTGGCTGTATATCAACTACATGGATATGCTGGCCGTGCTTGTAGCGTTAAAGCATTTCCTCTCGGACCTAAGAGGCCATCATGCGCTCTCACCTCCTTTACAAGCTGGCATGATAGATCTGTGGCCCAAAGGGAAGCTGCTCTTATTGAGGGGGCTTCCAGAGTAGTTGAACCAAGGAGCAAACTACCTTTTATGGCAAAGGCTGAGGTATGGGAAGTGGAGGGTCCACCTGAATGTGGTGGAGCAGATATGGAGGGTGTTTTACAGAGCACAAGTGGACCTCTTTGTGACTCAAGAGACCTCACATTGTCCCCTCTGGTTTTCCCTCACTCACCTAGCTCCTCTCGGACTGGACGCTATGGTCCAGTCGTGACCGAGGCTATGCCTGAATGATTTTCCTCCCGTTGCGATATAAGTATAGGTAGATATAGGTATAAGAAGGGTCTCCCTGCAAATTAGCAGACCCTCAGCAGGGGGATTGTGGTTGCTATCCACTCCTCTTATAAATCCTCTGATCTATCCGCTCCTTTCGCTGTCAGAGCTCACTCAACCCGAAGTGTCGCGGCCTCTAAGGCCTTTTTCTCTGGAGTGTCTCTCCAAGACATTTGCAATTCTGCAGGCTGGTCTACCCCATTGACCTTTGTCAGGTCCTAGAGCCTTGATATTCATGCCACTCCTGGACCCTCTTTTCTTTTAACCACCTGTGTCCATCCACACTAGGCAGGGATTGGTCAGTCTGGTGGTATTATACACTCGTTCCCAAAGCATTGTTGACGCAGCTCGAATTCCCAAAGAGGAACGTCTCTATGTTACGTATGTAACCCTGGTTCCCCGGAGGGAACGAGATGCTGCGTTTCAGTGTCACATTCCCTGCAACTCTGCGAGCGCTTCCTACACTTTTGAAGATAGAGCCGTCTCCACGGCATGTGCTTTTATACCTCGGCCGTGTGCTTTTATATATTGGGCTTTTCCGTTTCACTGATTACACGGGTGGTTCAGAGCGTGGTCACGCAGAGGCGTTCCCAAAGCATTGTTGACGCAAAATCTTATCTATGTTATGTAACCAAGGTTGCATAAGTAACCTAGAGATCTTATCGCAGAAGATAAAGAATTCATGTGAAAGCTTTGATTTCCTTTTGGAGCACATTTACTAATCTCTAGACCATGTCCTCATACACTCGGTCATGACCCAATCCTGGACCATAAGAAGAGTTGTTACTTGGTCTCATGAACATTTTGGGAAAAATATCTATCTATCTATCTATCTATCTATCTATCTATCTATCTATCTATCTATCTATCTGTCTGTCTGTCTGTCTGTCTGTCTGTCTGTCTGTCTGTCTGTCTGTCTGTCTGTCTGTTAAATATATATATATATATATATATATATATATATATATATATATATATATATATATATACACACCTATCAGCTGGTCCGCAATAATATTATCAACAGGAAACTTGTCTGTGGTGCACCAAAGGTTCGAAACCAAAGGTTTTTTTTCTACAGGCACTTTATTGGGTTCAGCAGGATCACACTTTTATTAAGTGTATATTGTACTATGTAGTGCACCGTGAATAGGGATTCAGCATTTTGCATTAGACTGGAAAAAAAAACCCAGATTTTTCAAGAATAATAAACTGTATTATAATGCATTCATTCATTCATCTTTAGTAACCTTCTCATTCGATGTATGAGGCAGGAATACACTGTGAATGGCTGCCAGTTGATTTTATTTTTATTTAAGAAAGCAACATGTTTTCCCCTTTCTGTGGTGTGTGTGTGCTCTGAACAGTACACTGCTAGTGTCTATTGTGTATCAAATGATCATCTCATTTATATTCAAAAAGTTCTAACAATGCCATTTTTTAAGTAATTTTTCGATCTGCACGTTGAAAAACAACAGCCTTTTCTCTCTCTCTCTCTCTCTCTCTCTCTCTCTCTCTCTCTCTCTCTCTCACACACACACAGACACACACACAAACATTCACCCCCCCTTTTACGGAAAGCAGAGAAAATTGACAATCTTGGCAAGAGTCCCTGCTATTTTATTGATCACACTTTGTGCACCGAGAAGTCGTCTTTCCTCATATTCTCCGCTCTCGTCCCTCTCGTATATTTAACAAAAGCAGGCAGGGTTGTGAAATCCCAGGCTCCAGTCACACTCACTCCTCTAATGACTTTTTAATTTACTGTCTAATGGTAATGCACTTGGCAGGGCCAGGATGTGGCCTACACACACTTCTTCACTCAATAATGCAATCGCTTTAGTCAAAATGAAATCCCACAACAGCCATCACAGAGCAAGAAAAAGAGAGAGAGCGCAATAGAGAGAGAGAAAGAGAGAGGAGGAAAAAATGTGGGATAGAGAAAAGGCGAAGGAGGAGGTGGGGTAGAATGGGGTGGGGTGCGATGTAGAGAAAGTGAGTTTGTGAGATGAAGCGAAGAAGTGCAAAAGCAAGAGAGGCTTCGGGCAAGAGAGAGAGAGAGAGAGAGAGAGAGAGAGAGAGAGAGAGAGAGAGAGAGAGAGAGAGGGAGAGAGAGAGAGAGAGAAAGAGAGAGAATGAGAATGAGTCAGTCATTCACAGAGTGAGAAAAAACATGAGCAAAAGGAATAAGATCACTTAGGTCAAGGCTAATATCCAGAATGAAACCACATATAAAAACAGTGTGAGTGAGAAAAGGAGTGTGTATGTGTGAGAGAGAGACAGGAAGCTAAAAAGAGAGAGAGAGAGAGAGAGAGAGAGAGAGAGAGAGAGAGAGAGAGAGAGAGAGAGAGAGAGAGAGAGAGAGAGAGAGAGAGAGAGAGAGAGCACAAGAGAGAAAAAGTGAATATAAGAAGCATCAGAACAGAAGCACTTAAGTGTAGGCTAACATCAGTGAACGCAAAAGGTATATAAAAGAGACAGAGGACGAGATTAGCTGAAGAAAGAGGTAATAGATTTGGGCATACCTCCACGACTCTCGCTGTCAGCTGGTTTAACCTGAATAGGCCGTGTCATCTGCAAGAGAGAGAGAGAGACAGAGAGAGAGAGAGAGAGAGACAGAGAGAGAGAGCGAGAAAGGAAAGGTTAATCTTTGAGTGGAAAAATATAGCACCAAACTTTAGAACAGCGCTTGCACATGCAAACATATATACATACATACATACATACATTTTATATATATATATATTTTTTCATTCCGACTTGTCCCTTCCCCTATCCTTCCATTAGTTTGTTCCGCTAATGCGTGCACGTGTCCTGATTGTAGCCCTTGATTAAATAGCTTTATTTTATATCCTGGTGTCTTTCTCCATGCAATATCTTGCCAAGTGTTTCATGCAGTTCCAAGCATTATTTCCTTAGTTATTGCTTCCTGTTCTCCGACTCTTACTGCTGTCACTGGTTATGTGTATGGATTTCACTGTGAAGTTGCATGCATGTGTTCATAACTGTGATTTTCTTCTTCATCACATCATCCTTCATCACTTCATTTTCACATACAGTATCTTATACAGTCGTTGGGATGAAATGTGTATATTGTTCGCAGAGATCCTGACACTGGGAGAAAATCTAGAGTTGATTTTTTGGAATGTAATGGTATCTACTATACATATTATGAGAATATAAAATATAAAATGGCTTTATACAAAATAATCTTAATTTAAAATGAAACCCCCCCAAAAAACAAGAGTTTACACACATTCTTTTGTAGTCATGTAAAATAAAACTGCATAAAAAATATAATACAAAGGTTTTGTGAAACAAACCAGTATCTGCCACATATAGTGAATAGCACTAAAATGACCAATCATACAGCTTTTTACTGACGCTTTTAACTTGTCATGTGACCCACAGCCAATGGTTCAGGGGTGTGAAAACAGGCATGATAGCTGAATTATGTTCAAGAGCTCTGTAAGGTGATGCGCAGTAAAATGACATACTTATTGTGCTATTTGTTGCTTCTTTTATAGACAAAGAACTCACAAATCCTTTATTTGGAACAACAATATAAAACCTAAAATCTAATTTTCCTTTGTTAGGTCATGTCCTTGAGTTAATTTCAGCTAACTATATCGTACGCACGTCCCGTGGGCTCACCACCTGCAGGAGGGACCGTAAAGGACAGTGCTGTGAGGATTGGGCAGCAGTCGAAGGCGGGGGCCTGCTTAGACTGCTGCCCCCGCGACCCGGATTACGGATAAGCGGGAGAAAATGAATGAATGAATGAATGAATATCGTACGCAAAAGTTCAATAATCTTTGTCAATAATTGTAGTACTTTTGGGTTAGATCAAACAAATGAGCAAAGAGAGATGAGCACAAACTATAGACTTGTCAATCAAGGCATTATCTGCACCTTTAGCTCCTTAAGTATTGTTAAAATACCCACAATACGGTATCGCTGCTTAAGCTAAATCTTTCTCTGCTAGCAGTGATTTATTTTAGCGGTGATGATAAGAGGACCAATCATCCTCTAGGACTAACTGCAAACTGGTAGTTCAAACATGTTTGTTTCGAAAAACACTCACTTAATAAGCCAATCAAATTGAACAGATTAGCTGTGTGTTGTTTATCTTTAGGGAATAAAGTAGCCAGATCTATAGAATGGGTATAGTAATATCTTTTTTTAAGTATCTTTAGAATTACATGATTATTTTGGGCCTAGAAAGACCTTTAAACATTATATACAGCACCAATATTTGTAAAAACTCCCAGGACACACTGACTACTAAACCAGACATTGCTTAAAATTTTTATTATATATGTTATCTATTTGTTTAAAGATGGAGGTGGTAGCTTGGTGATTAAGGCATTGGTCTTTGGATCAGAAAGTCATGATTTCAAATCCGAGCCACGCCAACCTTTCCTGGGCCCCCTGTGCAAGACCTTAAACCCCACAGCTGCTCAGTTGTATAAATGAGATAAATGTAAGTAGCTCTGGATAACAGCGTCTGCTAAATGCCATAACTATTGAGATATTGTATAATATTTTGAGAGGTATTTAGGGCTAAAATAGTTAATAGCTTGTAGTGAAAAAGAAAATAGCAGACTTGTGTGTACTCATCTCTTGTGTGGAGATATAGCTACACTGGATAGTGCTTGAAACTAAGCGAAACACAAGACAGTCCCCCGCGCCGTGTTTCCATCGACGACGACTACTACTCCATCATTTTCTCTCTCCAATTACCTCCTGTTTGATCGCTCTCCTGCTTTTCTTTGTCATTTTTGGTGGATGATTTCTTTTCTCCCCTCACACTAGGTTGTTTTTTGGTGCGCACACAGGCATGAAGTCACCCTTTATATCAAGAATAAGGAGTGTGTGCCGTGAAGCGGAGCGCGAGAGGAGAGAACTCATGGAAGACGCATTTGCATTTGTTTACACTCCGATGTGGCGGAGGAGATGGATTTGGGTACGAGACGACTCGCTTCTCGCACATTTAATGCCTGATGAGGATTTTTTATTATATTTTTTAAATCTTACTCGAATCGAGTCGAATGTAATATTCTAATTGGTGGTGTGCAGGTGGGATTCGATTCATTGGAGTCCTCACGTGTGTAAGAGGGGAAATTGCATTGCCTGTTTTGCCGAATGCAACAACAGGAGCGTAAGCGTGCAAACGAGAAATAGAGATGAAATAGAAGGGAGACAAGAGGGAGAACGGAGGGAACAGCGGGTGAGATCCGCACTCGCCCGTAGCGCCATTGCGATGATGAAATGCTTCCCTGTAGTGAGCTGTCACGGTTCATGCCGCACAAGCACAACAGGAAGCGGCGGCTACGATGGGCTGCTACAGGAAGTTAGCAGAGGCGCTAACTGGAGCGTAGAGCCCGTGTCTAACAGACACCCCCGCTCACCACCCCCACTACGCACATCCAAACATGTCTAAATACACGCTTTAGGCTTTCAGATACAACCTATGGTGCAGCTGGGACTGTTTGCAAAAGCATCTTTTTCAGCATGGTATCCTTTAGGAAAGCAGGGAACACACCGGCGCAGCTCACATTGCCTATTCATTCCAAACACACTATCAGTTGATAAGACTGAACATCTAGGGAGCCAAACTAGAGCTTTTCAAATAGGGGTACTGAGCAAAAGAAAGAAGAAATTTGATTCGCTTTTGCATTATGCTTTCGAAAGCATGACTGCTTTCCAGATTGATCGATCTAACCACCATGTACACACAGTGCTCAAATAGCTAAATGGATACTCCAAGGGCATCATTACTTTTAGATAATAGCATCATTGCTATTAGATAATATGTTAATTCCCTCAAAACTAATTAGATGTATTTGTATGTACATATAACCCAGAAATCTCAGGATGCAACCTGATTGTGGTTCAGATTGTGACGCAAGTCCATTCAACCTTAGCTCAGGAAACACTTTTTTAATGCTGCCTGAAAGTCAAGATTGTGTCTGGTTATTCAAAAAGCATAAACATCTGTCTGTTCTCGAAAATTGGTCACCAAAGTTCCTTTGAGATTAAGGGAATTAAAATGCAACTCAAAACCGTGATTGATTTTCGATGCATCAGGCACTTTTTCCTTAAAACAATTGGAAACAACTGAGGAAGCAAGGTGGCGAGTGCCATGGGCAGATTTGCATATTAAAGCAATCCTCTCATCAGAGTTTAATCGGGGCACCCGAAAACACAAGACTTACCCAGACAATGCTCACGAAACAACCATACCGAAATAGAATCCTATGTGTTCGTGTCTTGCTGCTACGTGCAAGCACTTATATGACTATCTTAAGATCAATCTCTGCTGCAGAAGCATCAGAAGTACACAACTGACCAGAATCACTAAATACACACTCCTCCTCTGCACTCCAATTCTCTACAAGTGACATTTTCCAAGTTTAGCTGGGGTAAATACCAAAGTGCCCAAGGTTATGTTGGAGCGGTGTGGTAAAATATTATTTTAGCAAAACAGCTTATATTAAAAGGTCTTTCACTGTCAGGGATATGAAACAATCTGAGCCACGGTGAATATCCAATTGGCTGGTTTGAAATGCACCACAAAACTGGGGATCTCCGGTACATGGTTCAAATCAAACCCACGCTTATTTAAACATCGTCCCAGTGTCCTACATTTTATTGTAATACACTTCACGTATCGTAGCTCAGAGCACAGGATCACCCATGGTATTATGCTCAGAGCAAAGACATATAGGGGACTTGCTCAAGGCCCCAACAGTCTCAGGATGCTGTGGGCTGAACTCTCAGTCTACCAAGCGGCAGCCTACAGGCTTAAACGGTATGTCATTGCTTTCCACTATCCCTATCAGTCCCCAGACAGAAAAAAAGCTCCAGGCCAAATTTAGTAGAGGGGCAGCTCTGTCAATGAAAAGTGTATTGTGGTTTAGTTGTAGGGAGACAAATAAACGATTTTAAAATTAACAAAAACAAAAGTAAACCAGGTGTAAGCTCTACTCTGGAACACAGCTTCATCAAAATTAAGATCTGATGGTCCTATATGGGTTATTTCTTTGCCATCATTCTATTGATATATGTAGAATAGATAAAGGTCAACACTGGCTCAATACTCAACTGCCCTTAGGGTCCGAAGCCAGATCCATAACTAAATGCATGTCTGATTGTAAGCCAAGGTGTAAAGCCAGTGTACATAATCTGAAGGTTGAAAACAGACACTTAAGAACCACTGGTGTTTATTAAATAACCCTGGAGAAAAGCATCACAAGGTAAATACTACATCCACATTTTAAATAACACTGAATGTACCTTGCTAAAAGACCAATGATTTATGAATAGCATATCTGTGTATTATCTTATGATCCTCTCTATTTATACAGTATGTGACATTATACAATGGGCGTTCAATTCAAACCGGAACTTTTAATTTTACAGATATAAAAATGGATGCTAGCATGGCGGTGCTACACACAGTAGAAAGTGGCTAGTGTGTGCTATTACTGATAGGCGGAGCATTTGTGCACATAATTCAGTCAAGAGACTGTTAATAAAGTTGGCAAACAACATTGCATGAAACAGTGTGTGGTGATAAAGTTTCTTGTGAACAAAGGCGTAAAACGCGCGGATATCTACAGAAGACTTCAAACACAGTACGGTGATGAGACACTCAGTATGACATTTGAATGGTGTAAATGTTTCACAGTTGGCCGTACATCCGTCAGTGGTAAATCAATTCAATTAATTTTTATTTGAAAAGCCCTTTTTTTTTTTACAGTTGACATTGTCTCAAACAGCTTTACACAGATAATGCGCTAATAAAGAATGAATAAGATTTTTCTTTATAAATGTTAATTTTTTCCTAATGAGCAATCCGGTGGCGATTGTGGCAGGATAAAACTCCACGATCCCGGTCGTGGTGGTTCCCAGCCCACACTAACCATTCCTGTGAACATTCAAAGTGTGGAACGCCAGATCATGGACAACTGACGAGTTCCTCAAAGGTCAGAATTTTAGCACTGGTGACGGAGTGAAGCAGGCTGTCCTAAGGTGGGTCAGGCGTACTTACTAATCTTTCTATGCCGAATCTTTACAGGCGTTAGTTAAACGCTGGGAAAGGTGTATAAATGTAGCAGGGAAGTATGTCGAAAAATAACCACTGCTTGAAATTTGTTCCTTTATTTTATAAACTCCTGGTTTGACTCAAACGCCCTTCGTACATAGTGTATGCCAACAAAATACCCATGTCTGCTTATGTAATCACAAACAACACATTGCTGTATTTGAATCATCCTTCTTAGAATTTTTTTTTAAACTACTATAAGATCAAATGCATTTATAATCCACTGCACATATTAGACCATGCCTCTTAGAGATTGTCTCTTTGTATGTGGTTGTGTAGGTGTATGTTTTCCGATTTAACTTAATCCTATGCTAAAAATTTATTTCTTTACTATAAATAAGAATGGAACAGTTACATTTCTAAGCTGAAAGTATTTTTTAATTCAATTACACATTACACACAGATGCTACACAGCACTTGACAAAGTATTTATCTGAATACTTTGCATGTACATAGATAATTAAACCTGCAGTATATCCACTAGGGTAAAGGATAGGGGTGTAATATTCCTGATCAGCGCTTGGATATCGTCCTTTGATTGCGCATGTATCACTGCCTACACCGTTTAAGTTGGTATGATGCCCTAAACGACTGCTAGAAATGTGTGGGAGTCATCCAGCATATGCACAGCTAAAAAGCAAGTGAAATAGAATTCAATCGAAACAAGTATGAGCTTACTCCCTAAATAAACAGTAGTTTGGAAACAAGTGACAATTTACTTTGGACCTAGGCTACATCAGAGCTTAAGCTAAACTGGTGAAACTGCTAAATCCAGCTATTAGTGTTGAATCAGGTGTCTTGGAGCAAGAAAATCCCCAAACTGTGCTGAGATCTGGAGCTGTACAACACATCTACTTTTATTCCACAATGGACAGGCCATAAGGACCTGAGTGTGTAGTGTCTCGGCTACAGTTTGTAACACACGTTTCAAGATAATCGGGAAGATAATAAGGCTGTCATAATGACAAATTAGCCACCTGCCGGAAGACACAAATTTATGCACAAAACACATAAATCTTTACAAGCTGCACGCTTCCTCTAATGTGTCTTGCATTCCACTCATGGCTATTTGTTGTAACTAATGATAGAACGCAGACTTCATTTGTGGAGAGGAAAAAAAAACAATAGCACATTTCTTTATGGCTTCCCTCTCTGAAATCTTTCAGCATTCACGTAGTAGTGTGCACAAAGTCGCACATATTGTTTCTGTATACAGAGAGCTGTATGATGAGGATGGATTGCAGGTCCTGCGTGGGCCGTTTTATAGCTCGGGGTGTCCTTGGAGCACTGACCCATAATGCTCAGCGTGGGCAATGGGAAATCAAGGTCCTGTTCCTGATTTACACACCTCCAACAGCCGGGGCAGGATGATAACCAATTAGAAATTCCCTGCAGCTAGAAGTTTCAAAGCACACACTTATACACACATACACATGCAGGATGCATTACGTACGTTTTCTAAGCCAGAGAGCTTTCGGTTACATTCACACTGTATGCTATACTGTATGTTTTGCGCGTAGTGAGGTTGTGTGTTTGCTTCTGGAAAAAAAGAGAAGCTGGTTCTAGGATACATTACTAAACATTTGACAATGGTGTCACATTCTTTGCAATACTAATGGTCTATGCTCCATTTTCGAGGTGATATTTAAAGAAATATTTATAGTCATTGTTAAACGTTATCAAAGATTAAATTCTTCACCTAATAGGAACTTAATAATGATAGTTGATTCTCACTGCTGATGTAAACGACTAGTGAACTAGTGAAAACAAAGTTGGAAGTCAAAAATGTCTAAGAATTTCTAGGAAATACATAGTTGTAGAAAAATAGTAAATAAAATGATACCTAGCACCTTGTAGCGTGTCAAGCTAAAGTTTTTAACCTAGCCTCATACTGTTAGGAGCACAGCAATGCTACAATGCTAGCTTCTGGGTTCAATGTCCTTCAGCTTCTACCCAATTGTTCCTTGTGGGTACAAGCTAATTGAGTTATCAAAAAGAAAAAAACAACCTTTTTATCTTCATTAAAACAAATTTAGAAATATTGTTTAAAAAAGCTAAGGTAGTAGTGCTGAGAACTTTTTTTTACCCTCAAAATGTAAGGTACTTTGCTGAACAAAAGAAATGCACACAAAATGCTAACTTTATAAAATATAAAAAAAACTCCTTCAAAAGATGGAAAGGCCATTCAGTTTTTGTCTAATGTCACAAACCCAAACTGTCTAGAAAATAAATAGTAGTGAATAGAAATTCTAAAAGTTTGAGGCCCAAGTATCATTCTTTTGCATTTAATCAGAAATCTACCACAGAAGCTTTAGTAAGAACCTTAAAGTCTTTATTCAAGAGTGTCTTTAGGAGTGGGTAGTATTTATGAGTGGGAAAGATTAGACAAGAATGATAAGACAAGAATGTCTGCAGAAACAGGAGAGATTGATTGGGAATGTCCTGTAGAAGCCGAAGGGTTTGGCCAATACTGTCTAGAGACACTGGAACGATTGGCCAAAAAGTGTCTGCAGAAGGCAGAGGCATTGTCCAAAAATGTCTACATAAGCAGAAGAGATTGGTTAAGAATGTCAGTAGAATCAAAAGAGATTGGTCAAGAATGCCTGCAGAAGGGATTGGTCAAGACTGTTAACAAAGGCATAAAGAATTTGTCAAGAATGTCTCTCGAAGCAGAAGGGATTGATCAAAAATATTTCATGCAAGCTGGAGGGATTATTCAAGAATGTCTGCAGAAGCAGAATAGATTGGTCAAAGCTGTCTACATAAGCAGGAAAGATTGGTCAAGAGTGTCTGCAGAAGCAGGTGGGATTAGTGAAGAATGTTTCCAAAAACAGAGGTACCTGGTCAAGGATGTCTAAGAGAATAGGTAGGATTGGTCAAATCGACCTGCAGGAGTGGGCAAGTCTAAAGAGGAAATAGAGATTGGTCAAGGGTGTTTTAGGATTTAGAAAGGATGAATCAAAGGTGTCTGGGGAATCAGGAGAAATTAGTGTCTGGATGATTAGGTAAGACTGGTCAAGAGTATCTTCAGGAATTAATCAAGAGTGTCTGAACAGTGACCATACCAGTTTCATGCTAAATTAAAAAGTTCTCATTACTTCAATGTATTGTTCCATCACAAAAATGACAATCCTACTGTTCAGATCATGTACATTACTATATTGCTCTGGTCGGACATGAGCATATCCATGACTGCAGAAGATAAACGATGAAGCCCAGCTTCGAAAGGTCAACCATTCACTCGTGGCCTTGTGCGGCCTACAGCCTCTGCTTGTTCCATGCGGCGCCACTAAGTAGAATTAATGGTTGTATTGATCGCTCTGCCCACAACTCAAATTAAACGAAGCAGTGCAAGCTTTTTTTTGGAGCCAGTGCCTGAGCGCATGGGGATCACAGACCTCACATACCCACTCACAGCCTGTGAAACCCAGTTACACAATCACAGCATTCACATGACTCTACCCAGTCTTCTTATTTAGACCCCATTAAAGCTGTGATTGATTAATGAACAAGATTGTTATGGCATAATGCCAGTTCATTTTGATTTTTTGTAAAGGCTTGGGCATGTGTCAGAGATCTAAGCATGTGGTGGTGAAAGGACCCATTCGATACCCAGCAGCAAATGACAGCCTTAAACAAATACACAGGGATTGAGCTGTCATGCTTCAAATAGTGTGTTTGGCCATTATTGACCAGTAGAAAAGGTTATTTAAACTCTGTGAAGTGGCCACCCGCTGTATGTCGACAATCCTTTGAATCCTATCTAATTCAATTTCAGATTTGTTTGCTGTATGATTAATGTGAAGCAGTGCCTTGGGGGGTGAGGGGGGGCACTCTTTTTGTCTGTTTAAAGTAAAAGAAAAACAAAACAAAACAAAAGTGTCAACATTGCATTTCTATACACCAGGCCACACACACCACAGCAACACTGAGCTAATGAGCACCGAAAGGGAGAAATTATAAAAGAAATGGAAGATACAAATAAAAGAGAAAAAGCAGCGGTGGGAGCCAAGCAGAAGAAGTAAAAAGGAGAGAGAGAGTAAAGCAATGACACAGTTCTGAAGGTGAAAGACTTTGTCCATTTTAATGCCAGACTCTCATATTCACGTTCGGGTCCCTGGTGGAGTAGTGGTTGGTCTGCGGCGCCTTCGCTGTGGGTTCGATTCCCTGGCCGAGAAACCGACCCCAGCCAGCAGGGTTGCAAAAAGCAGTGAACTTCCAGTGTCAATCCCAAGGCTGAATGAATTGCGGCAGATTGCGTCAGAAATGGCATCCAATGTAAAAAAAACCTGGGCCAAATCGCATGTGTGTGTCGATCGGGATGGTTTGCTTAGCTGCAGCCAAGGAAAAGAAAGCTTATATTCATGTTTACACATTCATGAGATTTGGCATTAAAAATGTCTGTATAGCAGATCAAAGAATATCTAGAGAAGCCACATTCCTGTAAACCAAGTATTTTTCTCTCAGAATTCAGAGCTATTCCTCATTTCTTGCTATTAAACTAAATTTTGCAGGTATGTGAATAAATCTGGGATATTGTAATAGTGTAAAATAAATGTTTATTCAATGGGAGAATGTAAATGTCACAGCGGGAAATTGTTTTTGCTTGGAAAAAGTCAGACTTGAATAAGAGACATGACTTTTAAAACTCCAATAGGGAAAGGCTAACCCAAGAGATGAACTCTTGAGTTTGCTAACAGAGAGTGGACTATGCATACATTCACATTTACTTTTAATCTAGTTGGCAATTTATATCTTTAACAGAAAGTCGAAGGTAAAAGCCACAGAATGTCGACAGAAATAACATAAAATAGAGGATGACACGTGGCTATGTATGTGGACGGCCATTTGATTCTTGAATATTTCTTGTTGAACACCTTTCATTTCATATAAGATGATTTTTATTCGATTGTATTTATATACAACAGATTCAATGGGTTTTGCAAAGACCACGCACTCTTATATTTACATGTATTGATCTGGCAGGCACTTTTAATCCAAAGCAGGTTATAATTGAGCTTGATGACTTACTGACTGTCCTGGGATTTGAACATACAAGCCTTCCAAGCAGTAGCTCAGAAGCTTAACCACTGACCTACCACTATTCCAGAGGCTCTACTTACAAATGTTTTATTGTCCATTAGTGCTTCAGCTTAGCCAGTGTCTCGTGTAAAAAAAGACAATTAGGGTTTCTATCTATCTATCTATCTATCTATCTATCTATCTATCTATCTATCTATCTATCTATCTATCTATCTATCTATCTATCTATCTATCTATCTATCTATCTATATGCTTCAAAAAAATCCATCTTTAATATTTATTATCTATAAGGGTCAGGGTGGACCCAGTGCCAAATCCTGGGAACATTGTAAGAGGCCTTTAGAAGGTCACCATCCATAGGTACACTGTAGAGGCTATTTTACTATTACAAATTCACCTACCAGAATTTAAACAAAGAAAATAAAAGCGCATTTTAGATCAAAGTCGGCAATCAGGAAGTTGTCAGGACATGGTGCTAAAACAGCTAGAAGATCATTCAAAGAGTTCAAACACAGAATAAGGCAGAGTAACAAGGTCATGGTGGTTGGCAAGACTTTGCAAAGAATTAATTTTCTTTTGTATAATCATGTTGCAATGATTTAGGAAGTAAACCAGAGGTGAAATAGCAAAGGTTGCATTAGCATTACAGGAAGAATGTTACTCTAATCCTATTCTATGAGTATCTTTTGGTAAAGTCTGTTTTATGAATAGGAAATTACTAATACAGTATGGCTCATATCTGGCAGAATCTGAACCTAAACCATAAAGTAGATTTTATACATGACCATAAACAAGTAAGGGAAATATATAAATTTTTTATACTCAAGGATGATTACTAGAAGCCTGTTTGGTTGTTGGTGAAAAATCAGCTTATTGGGTCTAACTTTATTTGATTGATTGATTTATTTCAATCATACACATTGGATAAGATCATAGTAAAGTCTGAAAATGCTCAAACTGAGTTCTTATTTTTTTTAAATTGTGACAAGTTACATGCATCTTTTAAAGTAAACTAAAAAGCAGTGGTTATTGTAATATAAGAGATGGAATGGTGGGGGTAGTGTGTTTATTTAGGCCAAAAACTACAGTGTCTTCTCTGTAGACTTTCTTCTGACATCTCTCTCTCTTTCTTTCTCTCTCAGGGTTTGGGCATGTGTGTTTGCATTAAAACTGCGGCAGCTGTCAAGGAGGATTACAGTCTGCTGGATGGGCCTGGTGCAGATATGACAGGCCTGATGGGGAAAGGACGTGTCTAATTCGGGCCAGATGAGTATGACAGCATCGGGTTGAGGATGGCAGGGTTACATACACACACACACACACGTGACACACATACACAGAAGCCAGCGAGTGTGTGTGTGTACAGTATGGAAGGGGTTGGGGGGCACAGCAAATGATTCTCTCCCAAACGAACCCTTGTTTACGAGCAATGTTGTTTACGCTAAGCCTCATGAAGCCTTTGATGTAAAATTGCATTGTGGAGGGGGAACACTTCAGCTAACAACTTTGGTGTGAAAACAGGCGAGCGGAGCAGACACGCTTCCCACTTAAATGTTAGCCTGATTGGCGCCACGTAGGAGTGTGACAAACAGCAAATGCCAGTGTCACGCTCTTTGCACTTATGGCTTCCTGTCAGCCAGGAAACGCATCATAAATGCACGCCAGGTGAGGTGTAATCTGAGTTCCAGCGGCACCTGCCACACTCTGAGTGTCCGACCATCAGAATTAATGAGGTCAGGACCACATGACCGGCAACTCTCATTTATATGTAAATGACGGAGCCGATGCTGCTGCAGTCCTCCCCTCCATCCTCAATCCTTCTCTACTTAAAGTCCTGCTCGCAGAGACACTACTTCATGCAAACATGCAGCTAACATATGCCGTTGTGTTCAGTCTTGCTAGTTCTTGCTACTCTATGCAATATAGTGATAAGTCAAATCAACATGATGAATAGATAACTCAATGATCTTCATCCCTTTCTGCAAAAAAAATACTGTACTTTCCTCACTGAAAGTAAACATTGGTGTATTTTTTTTTTCAGACTGAAATAAACTGCATGTTGTTTGCAAAAATGTCTATACAAATACAAAAATCAGTCATGTACTTAGTATAAATCAAAATATGCATAAGCTAATGAGCAAGTACGCAAAAATAAATAAATGAATAAATAAATAAATAAATATATATATAAATATATATTAGGGCTGTCAAAAAAAATGTGTTATAATGTGTTAATGCAAATTATTTTTAACAGCATTAATTGTATTTTTCCATTTTTTCACAATATAAATGAATAATTATTATTTCAATATAATTAAAGCCTTCAACATAACACACATTAATTCACAATGTACTATACTTAGATATAATTTTGATAAATTAAATAATTTATAACACTGTAATTGTTTTCAAACATTCACAAGAGTATTTTGTCTTCATGCTCTATGTTGAGTCTGGCTTTACTAATAATGAACATACATTTGCATAAAGCATTTCCATTTTTGCCTATGTTAATAAGCGTAAAAACTTTAAAAGTATTAATTTGAGGTACAGATAAAGTTCACAATTGAACTTACTTTAATCTTTTGACAGTGTTTACATGTGTGTATATATATATATATATATATATATATATATATATATATATATATATATATATATATATATATATATATATATATATATATATATATATATATATATATTAAGGCTGTCAATCAGAATGGAATATGTACATTGTATACACCCCTGTACAAAAGTTACACACAGTGTATATCCAGATGTTATATAAATATGAGGATAATCTAGGATATACATTAAATTCACAATTATATATGGATATAATTATCAGGAGATAATACGGAATGTACAGAGTGGAGCTATTCTATATTTGTCGTAACTACATTATGATTACTGGAATTAGTAAAGCACCAGGGAGCCATCAGTGTCTTATAGGTGTAGTGTGGTAGTCAGAAATCAGTAAATGATGACAACTTAATGTTTTAATGATGTTAACGTAAATATTAACACATTTTTTACTAGTTTAATATGAGTCTAATGAAAAACTAATTTCAAGACAATTGGGAACTAAAATCAAACAATTTAGAGAATATGTTTGCGGGTGACTCACAGACTCCAGCAAGCCACCAGAGACCACTGGTATAGACTGTAACACAAGGAAGATGAGAAAGTGCTCCATTGCATGACTGCTCTTCTGCACAAAAAACCTTTTATGCCAATTCGAAGCACTATGTGTTTTTAACGGAAACATTTGGGAAGCATAAGTATCCCATAACCATGATTTTGTCCATCTCTAATATTAGCTAGGCATTAAAATGTAATGGTGTGAAAAACAATTAAATGTTCTTCCCCATGATGCACACAAAACTATAAAAGGTCCATCCAAGCCATCCAATATGAATTAACTGCTGAATATTTAATGCAGGGTTGGTTTAAAAATAAATAAATATTTACAATGCAAAAACAGCCAGACCCCTGCTTTACAGTTACTAGGAACTAGAATCACTAGAGAACAGTCTATAGGAATAACCATTGGCTTCCCAGCACTGTTTTTTTTTTTTTTTTGTGTGAGTGTTTCGGCATCAGAAAATGCTTTCAGTGTTCGGTTGAGTTTAAAATGCTTTTAACGTCGGATCGGTCAGGGACTGGGCCGTTTACTCGGCTGACCCCTGGTCTGCAGGAAGCTGTTTTCTTCTCTTCTTCATCAGAACTGTTAAAATGTGTCCCCAAGGCTGAGCCGATGCGAGGAGAAGGTGTATGTCTGTAAAAGTATACGTGCCTGTGTGTATAGGTCATATCGATTTTGGATACTGGTGAACAGTGTTAGTGATCTCGGCAGAGTTTGTAAGCGTTATGTAGGAGGGAGGGCAGAGAGACGCAGAGAGCCAGGAGTTCAGAGGAATAGGCGCTCGGCTCCTGCTCTAATCTGCTCCTACTTGTTTTTTTCAGAGAACTCGGTGTGCTCGGTTTAAAGCGATCACAAGGACTTCATCTGTGTGGTATTACATTATGAAACAGTATAAAGTGCAACATAGATTTTGAACAGACAAATCGTGCTTTGGAACAAATTGATCCGAAGATGAAAGATTAGAAAGCAAAGTTGAACAATAATCACGAAGAACAAGAGTCATACTACTTTACAAATAAATATTTGATAAATATTTTTTTTTTTATTACTAAATCAGACCTGAAAAACAAAAGAGAAAAACTGAAAAGAATAGAAGAGAAAAGCACAAAAAAACATAACATGGGAAGAGAAAAACAAAAAAGAGAAGAGAAAAACTAAAGGAGGGGGAAAAAGAAGAAATGTGAAGTCAACTGAAGTGAAGAGAAAACAAAAAAAAGTGATGCGGGTCAACAGAAAAGAGAAGAGAAGAGAAGAGAAGAGAAGAGAAGAGAAGAGAAGAGAAGAGAAGAGAAGAGAAGAGAAGAGAAGAGAAGAGAAGAGAAAAAAAACAGCAAAAAACTAAAGTGAAGAGAAAAGAACAGAAAAGAAGGAAAACTGAAAAGAAGAGAAAAGCACAAAGAACATAATATAAAACAGAAGAGAAAACAAAAAAAAAAGGAGAAAAGAAGATAAGTTAATAGAAGAGATGAGAAGAGAAGTAAAGAGAACAGAACAGATAAAGAGAAGAGGAAAATGGAAAAGACAAGAAGAAAAAGCACACAGAGCAAAATGTAACATAAAGCAAAGAGAAAAACAAAAAAGAGAAAAGAGATGAAGAGAAGAGAAGAGAAGAGAAGAGAAGAGAAACAAGACCTTATACAATACACTCCATGTTCTTTCTTACTGCTCCTCACAGTATAATCCGCAGCCTGACACGCAGTAACTAACAACCCTGAACCCTACAATTAAACCTGCACAGTTATATAGTAACATAAAAGATAAAAGCAGCTTTGTTCCTCTACAATTCCCTACAATACGGGCCAACAGCCGCCAAGAGCAGTATCATTTCCTGTTGATTTGGTCTTCTGTAATTATGCACCGGCAGAATGGGTTGAGCGCACGAGCAGAATTATAGAGAAGCAGCTCTTAGTGTAATTATCAGCTGGTGTTGGTGGTGTTAATGTGGGGAGGGTGAGAGTTGTGTGGTAAGAGGGGGTGGTCTCAGTGTCGTCTCTCTGACTGTAACTAGTTCTCCAGAAAAGGAGGTTCTGTTGTGTTGTGTTGTGTTGTGTTGTGTTGTGTTGTGTTGTGTTGTGTTGTGTTGTGTTGTGTTGTGCTGTGCTGTGTTGTGCTGTGCTGTGTTGCTGTGGCTACTGCGGGAAGACTATAAATATGAATGAAAATCGAATGGAACGTAATGAAAGCTATGAGGTATTCGGCTAGGTTGTTTTGTTGTGTAAATAAACATAGATTAATGGAGATGGATGAAGGGATGGTGAAGGGGATGGATGAGAGGCTCTGTAAAATGCTATCCAGAAATGCTAACACACACACACAGTCTCAGACACGCACACACACAGCTGTCATGTTCAATAAGCACGGCCATGAGCAGATCAAAATGAGAGAATGAGAGTAAGAAAGAGAGAGACTAACAACACATAGCACATGGCTGTTTAAAATGCCCTGCACGTCCACTATAAACTTCGCTATATACTACACACTACACACACTTTTCCAAAATTGGCATGTACGTTACATCATCTTGTCAGTTAGGCTCACTTAGAGGAAGTGGTAGTTTCAAGGAAGGTTGTGAGTTCAATTCCCAGCACCACCAAACTGCCCAGCCTGAGCTCTTGACCAAGGCCCTTAACCCTCAACTGCTCAGTTGGATAAGCGTGTCTGCCAATCGTGTAAATGTAAATGTAGATGCAGTTACCTCGGAATTACCTCAGACTGCTTCGTTATTGTGCTGAGGAGTTTCACACTTGCTTTGACCCAGAATCTTGGTGGTGAAAGCCGAAAAATGATGCAACGAAGCAGCAAAGACAGGATTCAAGGCATTAAAAAAAATTATTTCGCCTACATTTAGAAAAAAAGCAGGACAAAAAATATATAAATTGTATCCTAAAGTATGTAATTAAACTCTTTTGTTCAGAAAAGATTGAAATGCAATTATTACTTGAGGTAAAATGTTAAATCAACCTTTGTGATGCCAGGCATAACTTGACTGTCGACATATTTAGCATTTGTGTAAATTTGTAAATACAGAAAGTGTAAATACAGTCCACACAAATAGCATAAAGAGATAATCTTTTGTATTTTTTTTTTTACAGTATCGGCTAAGACATCAGCGCTAGTTTTAGATTAAAATAGAAGTTAACTTAGTAATGACAGATTTTAAAGTATTTTTGTAGCCAGTTAGTATTACTTGCTGTTGTTGATTAGAATTTACAGGAATGATGTACATCAACAGTACAGACAAAACTAGCAAAAATAGCTTCCAATAGCAAGTAAAAGACGTGCTATTTAACAATTAAATGAAATTACTGAGAAGAAATATATGTATTAATCTGTTTTTACATTTATTTATAAAATAGAAAACTAATAGCATAATATTTATAATACTATAGTCATCTCCAAGGTAGCAAACTGATGTTAGTCCAACATCTATTTTGGGTCACTATGTTGGCCCTCCCTAGACATAGCTGGACTAGTGTTGGAAATGGCACTCTTTTTATAAAAAGCCTGCCAAAGCTGACCCAATGCTGGCCTGATATTAGCAAAGCTACCCTTTTTATAACAACCCTGTTAATGTTGCGGCGAAAGTTAGCGAAGGTTGATTTTTCATAACGTCCCAACGTTTTAATATGACACTTCAGAGTGGCAATGGGGAGAAAAAGAGACCAGGAATGAGGGAAAAGAGGAAAATCAAGAGGAGGGATCATATTTTTTAAGTGTGCAATTCTAATATTTAGAATTATATGTAGGTATAACTCTATTGACTGACTGTAAGTGACATGTATAAAGAGTTAGGGCCCTTCAGAAACTCTCAAAAGTTACTATCAGCTCGGACAACATGAAATCAGGTCGATCAAGTCCCCTGTAATTATTCAGGGTAAGGTCTCAATGAGACGTCCAGATATAAAATTCAGATTTTCAAGGCTGAGTCAGCGCAGAGCACCAAAATAACAGTGTGAATTATTCGCTAGTATTGACCCAGATGTCTGAGCTGTTACTGCTTCTGAGGAATAAGTGTCTTTGATAAAGCAGATTAGCATCGATGAATCTCCGAGAATGTGCCAGTTATAAGAGGAAATTAACAAACGGTGCTTTTAAAAGAGTTCAGACTTCCAACTCATTTCAGAAGCTATTACACAAATCAGACCTCAATCTGTAATGTTCGGGTTCAAAACTCATTCAACTCTTAATATCAGTAAAGGACAAAAACAATGAAGTGGAAAGAAAAAAATAAGATTCACATGTCACCTCAACGCCGATTACCTGACAAGTGTGACTAATGCTAAAATTACAGGCTAGTTAGAGTCATTGCAGAAGCAAAGGATAAATGTGTGTGTGTGTGTGTGTGTGTGTGTGTGTGTGTGTGTGTGTGTGTGTGTGTGTGTGTGTGTGTGTGTGTGGGTGGGTGGGATTATGGTATGAAGAAAGTCAAACTGACAGAGAAGGTCAAGCCTATCACACTTCACAGATGAAATCACAGTCAAATTACTCACACTGTCCTAGCCGAAGACACACACACTGCCACACAGACACACACATACATGGCCAAAATTAGACTGGGTGTATACAATTCAGGGGAAAATCACTGTGGCAGTAACTAATATTTTCCATGACACTTTCTCACGCCTGCATAAACACATGAGGCTTTTTTTGGTTTAATGATAGAACTTGTGTGTGGGTCTGGTATATGCAAAAATGTGAGCGTTTCTTACCATTGGGATAGAATCTCAACGACTCTACTGACATCCCTGGCTGGGAGTTAAGATTAGCATTGGCTGGATAGAAAAACTCCAGCAGAAAGAGATAAAACGAGAGAAAGAGAGATGAAGGAATTGCACCATAAAGGAATTAGTGGTCACATGTATACATGGTGATTTCTGTTGTCCCACAACAAATGTAAGACACAAAACAGTGCGAATATGTACATGAATTTTACATCGGATGTCTTTTTTCCCACTCTGTGAATTGCCGTCTCTATAAATTGAATTAATTGAATTTTGCTTTTTGCCATTTTGTCATAGCAAATCATGAGAGCCATAGATTTTGACATCTGTGTGTGCGTGCATGTGTGTGTGTGTGTGTGTGTGTGTGTGTGTGTGTGTGTGTGTGTGTGTGTGTGTATGTGTATATATATATATATATATATATATATATATATGCGCATACAGTATATAGAAACAGACATTTGGTGCTTCGCAAATGTGCAAGCTTCTTACAAGCAGAGGAAGCATGTCTCAGAGGAAATGTCAGCCATCTACCTGCCAGTCATGCGGTAAGAGAAATGCAATTATCAAGTGGGAATTGGCTACAACCTCTAAGAAGCAGCTAAAGAGGAGGGAAAGGAAGTCTTGACAAAAACTAAGAACTCAGCAAAGAGATGCCTATTTTCACCTGAACCATTAGCAGAAATGAACTGCAAATGCCATCATTACAGTAGTTATAGATGTATAAATAGGTGAAAGTACTTTTGCTTTTTAAGTCTACATCTATTTTTGGCCATCATTCCATCATAAAGTTAAACAATACATGTATCCCTGGAAGAATTTAAATGAATTAAATAATTCAGTTTGCTAGCAAAGAAAGCTAAACTAGTGATCTAACTAAAGATATCATGGATCAAACATATAAATTTTCCTAATGTCAGAATCGCCATGTAAATAAGGAAACATAGTAATGATGGTTTTATTACTTGAGAGAATTTAATCACAATATTATACATTTAAATAACTTTTACTTTTAGTAAATGTAGTACTCTTTAATTCCCTGGGTATTATTTTTATCAGCTAGTCTATAAATATAAATAGAATACACACACACAAAATAACATAACATCTGTTCATTGTGAGTAAAATAAAGAGAAATAGAGCAAGAAATACCAAAAACAGCAGGGCGTCTAATGGTGTCGCATCAAGCCGACAGGGCTTGAAGAAAGAAAGAAAGAAAGAAAGAAAGAAAGAAAGAAAGAAAGAAAGAAAGAAAGAAAGAAAGAAAGAAAGAAAGAAAGAAAGAAAGAAAGAAAGAAAGAAAGAAAGAAAGAAAGAAAGAAAGAAAGAAAGAAAGAAAGAAAGAAAGTCGAAGATGATGAATTAAATGTGCTAAAGAAAGGGTTGAAAGGGAGGATGAAGAAAAATAGATTAGAGAAAAAATACATAAAAAAAGAGAAATAATGGGTGAAACAAAAGAGAGAAATTGACTGAATAAAAGAAAGATAAAGATATAGAGGGAAAAAGAGAAAGAGGAAAACCCATACAGACAGTGATAGGGCATATTGCATGTTATGAGTGAGGGGAGAAAGCAAAGCAAAATCAGAAAAAGGGAGTGAGAGAGAGAGAGAGAGAGAGAGAGAGAGAGAGAGAGAGAGAGAGAGAGAGAGAGAGAGAGAGAGAGAGCACGATAAAGAGAGAAGAGAGAGCTTTCCTAAGCTGAGTCAGCACAAAGCAGTGCAGCGCAGCAAGCCACACCAGACTGACAGTGTGAATTATACTCTGGTATTGACCTAACTGTCTGGGTCGCTCCTGTATCTAAGGAATAAGTGTCTCTGATAAAGCAGGTTAGCATCGATGAATCTGCAAGAACTCAACACTTACGAGAGGAAATTAACGAGCGGCATTTTCACCCTCTGACTCGAGAAAATTTCACGTGACGTGCACGTGTTAGCATGCTACACTTGCAAATAATAAATGTAATTAAACAACTTGGGCAGTAATTTGATTGGATAAACAGCGTTTCTAAAAGTCCTGTTAGAACCTGAAATGTTTTTCATCTGTCTGTTTTACGTATATGTTTTGTATGTATGTGAGTGTTTAATCTGTGCAGGACAGCCCAGGTAAGGCCTTCCTCCACTACTTCAGCTTCAGCTTCATTCAATTTCCAAACAGTGACTTGGCTGTGATGTACTGTAGCATGCAGACGGCAACGTTGTTAACATGGAAGCATTCTCATTGGCTGTTTAACATGAAGGACATAAGCATGAACGGCTAAAGATGGAAATTTCATTCTTTTTTTTTCTTTTTATCAATGATTTAAAATAATACTGTGGTCAAATAATTGGTTAATGATCAAAGAGGGGGAAAATGGCATCATTACAGCACAAAACTGGCTGAAGTCAGAATCCCATGAGATAAAAATTTGCGTTTTAGTTCATTTATAAGTTACTGTCCTAAGTCGTTAAAATTTTTCATTAGCTTTTTTTTCTGTTTGCTATAAGACTTTGGTATAAGTGTCAACTTGAGTCTGGAAGCCGTCCCGAAAACTGATAACTGGTCCTTTTGAAGATGACGGTCTGAAGCTTACTTGGGTAAAAAAACCATAAAAAGATAAAGTTGGCATTTTTGAAACCCTGTATAAAACTGCGTACTGGTTTGGAAGTAATTCTTCAATGTGGGAGTGATGAGTCGCTCGTTTTGAAAGAAGCTTTTATATTACTCAGGACTAGCGCCTTGTCTCAGAGAGCGATTTGTTCATATTGTGTTAGTCACGCAAGCGCAACATTACTCCTTTTTACAGTAACTTGAAAACTGCAATAGTTTTGTATAGGAAAGATAAATACTTGGTTCACCTCCTGAGATTTTTGGTCCAAATCATTCCTTAATTTGTCATGTGACAATACTCTGTATTAGAAATGAGTTCAGAAAACCCAACCTTTCTTACAAATAAGCAGGTATTTTTTTCAATGTAGGTTTTATTTTATTTATTTATTTTTTTACTCTTATGTGATGCTTTCCTAGTCTCAGATTTGAGTTTTCCTTTTTTCCAAAGTATACAGTACATTTTGAATTTCTACTTTCTTTTCCATAATACTAAATCTGGAAATTAGGAGTGTATAATGGGAAAATTTGATGATAAAGCAAGATTTTATAGCAATGAATGACCAATGTAGAGACCCAGGAGATGAATTAAAAGTTTCCTGTGCAGAGTTCATGCATTCATTGACTGTAAGCAAAGAAAAAAGGATGAATGACTCGGACCAAAACACTCAGCTGAGTGCTGAAATAATCATTATTTCTTATAATTTGTTTTGGTATGTTACCAATTTTTACCTTATTTAGAAAATGGGATCAAAACGGACATAAGTAGACAAGTCATGGGAATCTGGCAATTGAACATGTAGCAATAACAATAATAGGTTCTTGACTACACTTCACTTCTTGACTCGACCTAAAATCTGCTCAATTAAACAAAAGTGAAAAAGTTGAATAAAGATTTGTTTATTTTTGCTGAACAAAACTCAAAAGATCGGTAAAATGATCCAAAGAAGCTATGTGGAGGGAAACCTCCCACCCTAATCAAGCACAAAGTATAAAAGCGTTTTTAAAAACCTTTGGCAGTACTGACCTTGTTTTAAGAAAACACATGCGCAATGAAACGTAAATGAAGTACCACGGTGTAGCTTTTAATAGCACAAACAAAACACCAGGGAACCAGACATCCAGATCTTTCAGTACCACTGAAACAAAGCCTCCCCATGGCTATTAGGCAAAAGTACACATTGCTTATGCATATGGTACAGTAAAAAAAAAGATTATTTTCAGTCACAATTGCTTTCATCAAGCGCACCACTTTTTGGTGTGGCTTGTCAGCTGAGCAAAAATAAAATGAATAGGCATTCAAATACACTGAGCGAATAGAACAGGACAGCTTTTGCACACTGTCTCCTCTAGAAACAAACCCGGTAATGAGAAGCTAAAAAAAAAGAAAAAGGATGTCAATATAGAAATATAAAATCGACTTAAAATTCGCGTGACAGTAAAGTTTCACTGAATCGAAACTCGTGAGCTGTCTTTCTGTCCCGCCTGTCGTCTTCCAGATCCAACACTCTGATTAGCTGACAAGTGTGACTAATGGTGAAATTACAGACTAGTTAGAAACACTGAAGACTTGAAAGTGAATCAGTGAATCAAATTGTAAGTCTTGGTGTGTGTGTGTATGTGTGTGTGTGTGTGTGTGTGTGTGTGTGTGTGTGTGTGTGTGTGTGTGTGTGTGTGTGTGTGTGTAAAACGAGAGTGCGGATAGTGACAGGGAAGGTCAAGCTTATTGAGCCTCACAAGAGAATCACAGTCAAATTACTCGCACTGTCCTAGCTGTAGAATGCTGCAACATGTGACACACACGCACACACACACACATTGCTGTAATTAAATCGAATGAATAAGTCAAGGGATAAATCAGGGAGACAGTAATGAACAATAGAAAGTATGCAAACAAATAGTTTGGTACCTGAAGTCATACTCCCCAACACACACACACACACACACACACACACACACACACACACACACACACAGCAGGTGATCTATAGTCTAGTGCACAGCCATTCAAAAAGCATTCCCTCTTTAGTTGTCATTGAGAGCCAAGACAACGGTGGCAGATAAGAATGGGAGGATGTGTAGATGGATGAAGAGAACGAGGGAAAACAGCAAGCAGTCGGAGATAGATTAAGGAGAACTAGGACACTTGAAGGGCTGCATGGTCCTCACCTGTCTCTTTCTCTCTTTTTTTCTCTCTCTCTCTACTAATGACTCCTGTAGTGGAGATTAAAGCTGAATAATAGATGGCTCACAGCCGAGCCAAATATGAACACAGCAATAACACAGGAAATGAGAGGTGGATAAAGGAGAGGATAGTAAAAGATGGTTTGCACTCTTTGCCCTTAAGACAACAAGAACTTTTAAGTCCCTATTCATTTATGGTATTACTTGTAGTAGTTCAAGTAGTATACTGATAGTAATATAGAAACAGTAGTAGAAATAATAAAAATACTTTTAAAAATGTATAGCACTTCTAATTGTTCTCAAAGTATACTATTATTAATACATATAGAAATATCACAACAGTAGTAATACCAGAACTAATGGAAGATAAAAAAAAAATAAAAATAAAAGTTTCTGGTATTACTAGCAATATAATAGTAAAAATAAAAAATATAGAACTAGTAATGTTATAGCAATAGTGATTGTATAAGCAGTACCAGTGGTAGAATTGGCAAAAAATACTTTATATATATTTACAATTTGTATATTTTGTATATTACTAGTAATATCTCTCAGAGCATATAACTACTACAAGTACTAGTAGTAGTAGTAATAATAATAATAATAATAATAATAATAATAATAATAATAATAATAACTATAGCTAGTAATTTTACTTAATTTTACTTACTGTTTTGTTTCTTTAGCTATGAAGTGGGCGGTCCTAATTATGATTAACACTTCAACCTGACCAATCACAATGGGTTGTGCCCATATATTATTTCCCTATATATCGCATTATATCTTGAAAACAAAGTATAATTCTTGAAAAATAGTTGAAAAAAATGCAACTAATATGTCATTTTGAAAATAGTAGTAATAATTGTTCCTGTTAAACTAACTAAATTAATAAATGTCCTTTATTCTGATTGGACAGGAGGTGTGGATGTATTTTCTGTAACAGTACAGCTGCAAGACGAGCCGCAGGTTCACTATTAACGAAGTTTTTAAGTTTATAGCTGCTGTACTGTGAGATATTGTTTGTTTCATGGATGTTTCACAACTATAGATATCAACTAAACGTAGATAAAATGTCCACTTTGGCTCCCTTTAATAATTAATAACTTAGTTTTGGCCAACTGCTATGATATTAGATGAATAAAACACTCTGAGGTTGTAGATAATGGAATAAACAATTCGCTTTGTTGTGTAACCGTGACTCAGGTATACCTCAGACCACATCATGGCACCCTTTAGATTATTTCCTACAAACAGGGTGCCCTGGTGTGTTTTATTACCTTTTTAAACATTACAAAAAGTTATTAAACATGCTCACATCTACCAAGCTGACCTGAGAGCAGTGGGTGCAAATTTCATTTGAAAAAGATCATTTGATCATCTCGAATGAACCACCAAGAACGTCTTAATTCAGGTATGAATTTATTTATTTAGCTTTCTTAAATAAACTGTTAATGAAAGGAAAGCGCAAGCAAATTGCTGTACTCTCTTCCTCATCCTCATTCATTCTACATAGTGATTTTACAAACCTAACTGATCGTGCTAATTAAAAGCAGAACTCCTGTATCTATTATTAAGCAAACTATGCCTCAACCACGACAACAGAACAGAATAAATCGTTTGGGCAAGGAGCTGTGATTAAAGAATTTATGCTCACACTCATTTGTCTACTTGCCTTTTACTAAACACAATCTGTTCCTACTTTGCTTGTTTTTAAATAAAAGATTTGTTTTATGCGAAAAGGTCATTGCATCGCGATAAGTCAGTTACTGGCGACACCTTCACAAATAATATAAAGCGCTAACCCTGGCATGACCTTTTTACCCTCTGCCTCTTAACTCAGCTCATTCATCATAGCCTGTGGACAAATAATCTTCAATAATCAATAAAAATATTATCAGTAATCAATGAGTCAGACCTTTTAAAGATCAGATAGAAGCTTAATATCAATAATTTAACTATAGTTCTAACAGTATCAAAAGAGTAATATAGGTATATTATAGTACAATAATAGTTAAAGCAGTAGTAATGATCATGATAGAAATAAAGTAATAGTTTTGGTTACACTTGTAATTCATCTAGCAGACAGCTAATACTAATATAGCTAGTAATATTACAGTAATAGAAATAGTAGAACCAATGGAGGAGTTGTAAATTAATAATAAAATTCACATTACTAGTAATAAATGTAGTAGTTTACTTGAGTAACAATATACCTAGTAACCTTCAGTAACAGTAACAATTGAATGGTAGAAATTATACAGAATACTAGCAGTATTTATTTATTTCCTTGGTGGTCTAGTGGTTAGGATGCGGCGCTCTCACCGCTGCGGCCCGGGTTCGATCCCCGGTCAGGGAACCGACCCCAGCCATTAGGGTTGCACAAGCCTGAGTGCTGAAGCATTGCTTTAGAAGTTGCAGAAGCGGAAGGTCCGCTTGTCAGTGCTCAGACCAAACGCAGCACACTGCAACAATTAGGTTTGTATGGCCGTCGTCCCAGAAGGAAGCCTCTTCTGAAGCTGGCTCACAAGAAATCCTGCAAACAGTTTGCTGAAGAGAACCTGCCCAAGAACCTGAATTTCTGGAACCATGTCCTGTGGTCTGGTGAGACGAAGAGATAAACTTGTTCGGCTCAGATGGTTTCTAGCATGTGTGGTGACGCCCTGGCAAAGAGTAGCAAGAAAATCATCATGATCGGGACTGTATGAATGCTGCTGGCACTGGGGAGCTGCAGTTTATTGATGGAAACATGGATTCCCACATGTACTGTGACATTCTGAAGCAGAACATGACCCCCCCCCCCCCTTCAGAAACTGGGCCGAACGCCATTTTTTAAAAAATAACAATGACCCCAAACACACCGCCAAGATGACAGCTGCCTTGAAAGGAAGCTTAAGGTAAAGGTGATCGAGTGGCCAAGTATGCCTCCAGACCTGAACCCTATTAAGCACCTGTGGAGCATCCCCAAGCAGAGTGGAAGAGGATCCCAGCAATAACCTGTGCAGCTCTGGTGAATTCCATGCCCAGGAGGATTAAGGCTGCGCTAGATTTCAATGGTGCTCACACAAACTACTGACATTTTGTACACAGTTTTGACATGTTCACGTAGGATGTACTCACTTTTGTTGCCAGTTATTTGGACAATAACGGCTGTATGTTGAGTTATTTTCAGAGGACAGTAAATCTGTAATGCTATACAAACTGCACATTGACTAAAATAGATCCAAGTTTCATTTCTATAGTATTGTCCCCTGAGAAGATATTTGAGGGTGTACTTACCTTTGTGAGATACCGTGTGTAAGCGTGTGTGTTACATTTAATATTTAATTTTCTGAAGATATGTTCCACTTAACTGTTCTACTTATTTTAGCGCATTTGTGCATTCGGTGTACATGTCTGTACCGAACTAAAAGACCTGTACCGAAACATCCATGTACTGTTACAACCCAAATATATATATATATATATTTTATATTTCTTATTTCAGAAAGAGAGAAGAGTAAGATTTTATGTGTTTTTTTGAACATCCCATTTAATCCCCATTAGCAAAAGACTTCATTCCTTCTATCCTTTATTTATTCACTTCCCTGTTGCAGAAATGTCAGGATTTTCTCCTTTTAAGAGAAATTCTTGAAGCTGGACATTACATTACATTACATTTGCGGCATTTAGCAGACGCCCTTATCCAGAGCGACGTACAAAGCATGACATAAAATGCAAAACAATTAACGGCACTTAATACGTTCCTAAGGAAACTCGGATTTTAACTATGTTCCGCATGTTTAAAAAATGTGCATTCGGTGTACATGTCTGTACCGAACTAAAAGACCTGTACCGAAACATCCATGTACTGTTACAACCCAAATATATATATATATATATTTTATATTTCTTATTTCAGAAAGAGAGAAGAGTAAGATTTTATGTGTTTTTTTGAACATCCCATTTAATCCCCATTTGCTGTTATAATAACCTCCACTCTTCTGGGAAGATAGTCCACTAAATTTTGGAGTGGGTTTGTGAAATGGAGCTCAACACGCTCAAAACAGTGGAGATGATCGTGGACCTCAGGAGAAATCACCCAGCTCACCATCATGAACAGCACTGTAACAACAGTGGAGCCATTCAAGTTTCTGAATACCACCATCTCTCAGGACCTGAAGTGGAACAATAACATTGACTCCATTGCTAAAAAGACCAAGCAGACATTGTCCATTCTTTGCCAACTGAGGAAATTCAACATGCCACAGGAGCTGCTGAAACAATTCTACTCGCCCATCATTAAGTCTTTTGGTTTGGTTTTGCTACCAAATCAGACATCGAGAGGCTACAGCAGACGGTCAGGACTGCTGAGAGGATTATTGGTGCCCCACTGCCCATTCTCCAAGATCTTCACTCAGAAAATCACTTTGGACCCCACACACCCAGCCCACTCTCTCTTTAAACTGTTGCCTCCTGTACAGAGCTACAGAGCACCGTCCAAAATAACAGTCAGGCACAAAAACAGTTTTCCCCTGCAGGCTATACTCAGCATGAACAATTGAAATATTCATAACTACACATTGTCCATCACAACTACACACTGTCGATCATAACTGACACATTTATACATAGGATCTGAATAGTACATTTATAAACTGTACACGTGTAAATAATAATAAATAATAATCTGTACATTCATTTAAACAATATTTCTACTTCTGTATTTAATTGCATTATTTAATTGTCTGTTTAACTTATATTTTGTTATAATATGTCTGTACTTTCTCCTGTACTGGAAGCCCCCTGTCGCTAAGTCAAATTCCCTTTGTGTGTAAACATACTAATAAAACTATTTCAGAATAAGATTCTGAAATTTGTGCTCTTTCAGATACCAGGGTTTTAGTAAAGACAAATATTGATGTTCCAGTTAGCAATCCAATTTATCATAATTTAATATATTTATATATTGACTGTTATATATGGCACAATTAGATGCACAATTAGATAATAAATAGATAAATAGAGATTCTGATAGAGAGTCTGCGTTGTTTACATTATGAGTTGGGACTGATTTTTGCTGAGTTCACTAATACTGTGCTGGACCATTAATTTAGCAAGCTATATACTACGACTAAAATAAATTAAATAAAGTTCACTGAACCTAAATTCTTAGGCCAAGCATGTATTGCACAATGTTACATTACACTTATTTTACGCTTGTTCAGATATCTTCGTTTTTTAAGACATTGCCTTTAAACTGATGTAACTTTGCTCAAGCGATGTTTGCTTGCATTAGCCAGTTACAGAACAAAAGCCTCAGGTTAGTGCTCCGTGTCTGTCAGAAAAGAATAGTTTCCCTGTACACTTCCCTCCACTCCTGTCAAGATATTTAGTCTTCTCTATCTTCTTTCAAGCAGCCTACAGAGGATTCGGTGGAGCTTGAGATTTCCATACATAACAGAAATCGTTCGTGTATGGTCAGGAGGGTTATCTAGTCTGTAATGAACCAGATTTATTTTTATTACAGATCTGAATTGCTGATATCATCTCAGATCGCTAACAGAAAAGACGACAGCATAGTGAGAATTGTTTTTACTGATAACAAGAAAAGTTTATTTCCAAGGGTTTCTCAAGGACAGCGTCCGGGTTGCTTTCTGTATAAGCTGAAGTGTTACATGCTGTGTGTTTTGTATATGTGTGTGTGTGTGCGTGCGTGTGTGTGTGTGTGTGTGTGTGTGTGTGTGTGTATTAGGCCAGAATGTAAATGCATGTGGATCTGGGTCACTAAAGATGACCTGCTGTCAAATACAGTGAAAAAGTATAATAAAAATGTAACAGTGTAACCACCTTGCGTGTGTGAGTGTGTGAATTTGTTTATGTGTGTGTGCTTGTGTGTGTGTGTGTGTATGCCTGCAGTAATGAGACAGCATTGTGCTGGACCTCACAGCACTTCATCTTTACAATGGCTGCTCCCTAAAGAGCCAGATGCTTAATGTTGGTTATTAATAGACACATACACGCACACAGGGGCACACACACAAATGTGTGCACGCACACACACACACACACACCTACACACACACCTACACACACACACACACACACACACACACACACACACACACACACACACACACGCACGCACACACGCACACACACACACACACACACTCAGAAAGCACTTTGGACTGTGGGTCCTCTGAGAGCTCTAGTACATTACATTGGTCTCAGCTGAGGCGAGAAAAAAAGGGAAGGCGAAGGAAAGGAAAGGAAAGGAAAGGAAAGGAAAGGAAAGGAAAGGAAAGGAAAGGAAAGGAAAGGAAAGGAAGAAACAAAAGAAAAAATTGGAAACAAAGAAAAGGAAAGGAAAGGAACAAAATAAAGGAAAGGAAAGGAAAAGAAGGGAAGGTAAGAGAAAGGAAAGGAAAGGAAAGGAAAGGAAAGTAACAAAGGAAAGTAACAAAGGAAAGGAAAGGAAAGGAAAGGAAAGGAAAGGAAAGGAAAGGAAAGGAAAGGAAAGGAAAGGAAAGGAAAGGAAAGGAACAAAGGAAAGGAAAGGAAAGGAAAGGAAAGGAAAGGAAAGGAAAGGAAAGGAAAGGAAAGGAAAAGAATCACTCATTAGTTGATGTATTGATCCACTGGCCAGAAGGTTGTGAGTTCAAATCCCTTGAGCAAATCCCTTAATCCTGAATGCTTAGATTTTTTCTGGTCTTAAATGTAAGTTACTTTGGATAAAAGCCTCAAGCAAATGTGATGAAGGAAAGGCAGATCCAGTAAATCTAGTCATCTACTTAATAAGGTAGAAGGAAAAAAAAAAAAACCATGTAAGATGTGATGTAAAATAAGAAAGCAAAAGAATTAGTAGAGGACTTTAAGATAAACATAAAAAAAGGAAAATGGGAGGGGAATAAAAGAAAAGGAATAATCAAAAGAATGAATGGAGGTGCAGAACGAGAGTGCTCACTGGAAAAGGGAGCGCCCGATCCATAAATTCAACCTCATCATTTCAGACACGCTCAAAACAGTACTTACAGCACGCAACTGTTACAACTAAGACAAATAAACGGAGCTGAACAGATGTGGATTTATGGAGTGTGAAGTAAAAATGACAATTAGCACATTAGCATCGGCTCGCTACAAGATTGCACTTCCATAGACTTAATAGCACTAACTATAATATACCCTATTATGTACACACCATTAAGATCAGGAAGCAGACAGCGAACTGCATACAGTAGATATTTCACACAAAACAAAGGCAGTTAAATCATTCTGCATATCCCTAATATCTCTTATTAGAGATGATATATCTTGGATGGTAATGGAACAAGAAATCAGGTATATCACTCAGTCTCTAAGGTGTAGGGTGCAGAGGCCTGGGGTGCTCTGTAGGGTTTAGTTCAGAGCTTTATAGCAGGCCACTCAAAATCTTCCACTCCAACCAATGTAAATCATATCTTCATGGAGATCTCTTTGTTCACAGGGCTGTTGCCATACTGGAACAGGTTTCCTAGTTCAACTGAAGGGAAAATGTAATGCTACTGCATCCAAAGACACCCTATACAATTGTGTGCTTTTGTGGTAACAGTTTGTCAGAGAACCAAACATGGCTGGAATGGTCAGTTGTTCCAATGCTTTTGTTCATATAATGTATAATAGATATCAAATGAGCAGGCGATGCAAATGAATCAGGAAAAAATTGCAAGTGAAAGGATCTGAGAGACTATTACAAGGGACAAATTTCAATGGCTAGATGACCTAACTGACCAAGTACATGGCAGAGGTTCTGGCAGACTAATGCACCATGGAATCCTGAAAGAATTGGCCAGGAAAGGTTTGAGGAACATGACAGGAGTTTAAAGTGTTGCCTTGGCCTCCAAATTCCCAAGATTACAATCCAATTCAAGTATTTAGCTTCGATCTTTGGAGGCCCCTCTTGCAATTTACAGGACTTAAAGGATCTGCTGGCGATTGCCAGATACCACAGCACACCATCAGGGGCCTTGTGCAGTCCATGGCTCAATGTGTCAGAGCTGTTTGAGGATAGGTTCCCCTTTTGAGTCTGGTTCCTCTCAAAGTTTCTTCCTCATAACATCTAAGGAAGTTTTTCCTTGCCACAGTCACCATGGCTGCTCATCAGGGATAAATACACATCGCTCACCTTAACTGTTAAATTTTGTAAAGCTGCTTTGAGATTGTGTCTGTTGTGAAAAGCGCTATAGAAATAAACTTGACTGTTTGGTTGGTACAAGGGGGTCCAAGCACGTGGATTGAATGTCATGACTGATATGTGCTTGTGATGTATATACATAGTATGGATGTATGTATGTATGGATGTATGTATGTATGGATGTATGTATGCCATTTGGGACAGTTTGCAATAAAATTGAGGAACGCAAGACTGTTTGATACACACTGGTGAAATATGGCTGTAATTGTCTACTGAGATTGCACAGTAAATAGAGTAGTTGAGAGCCTGGCTTTGTTCCCAGAGTCAGAACGGCATGCTTGCTTCGAGCATCGCACATTTCTGCCTGAGAACTGAATTCATTTGGATTGCAGGGGGGGAAAAAAACGTGACTAACAGCATCAACACACACACACACACACACACACACACACACACACACACACACACACACACACACACACACACACACACACACACTTACATACACACACAGAATTAAGGTCTTGTGTATGCATGTGTTAGAGAGTAAGAGAAAAAGGGGCTGTGTGTGTGTGTGTGTGTGTGTGTGTGTGTGTGTGTGTGTGTGTGTGTGTGTGTGTGTGTGTGTGTGTGTGTGTATGTCTGTGGGTGAGGGAAGAGCTAATTGCGGATGTGAAGTTCACGAGTGCATTCGAATGTGCATGATTTGGTAAGGGTGGGTACAAACACATGCACGATGATTGTGAATCCTCTCTGCGTATGTAACATCATGTCTCATCTCCTAACACATGACACGATCTGCTTTACGTAATTCAGGCCTGGCGTTTGTTTTAACTCTTTTATTTCAGAACAAATTAGGCTCGATTTGGAATAATAAATATGTTTGTATGTTATGTATAGGGTGTATTTGTGTGAGTGTGTGTTTTTAAGATTTCAGGAGAGTGTGGTGGAGTTTTACTACACCGTAAACACACGGAAACGTGGTATGTGTGTGTCTTAAATTCTTGATTCTGATTGTTTAGATGGTATTGAGTAATTTTCTATAAAAGCATTTGTCTACACAGTTTATATAAATGCACTCGTTCTCTGGGTGAAGAGGTTTGTAGTGGTGAAACGCTTCTATTTTTCTTCCTTATCTTCAGCAGTACTGACGATATCGGTGATATTGCATTATTGATGCGTAAAAAAAGAGATGAATGTAAAGTAAACTGGTGATAAACAAATGAATTTGGCTGCATAGAATTAAGAAGTCCTTGTGTATTATGGCACAGGTCAATGATGGTATTCACCTTGCCACATCTTTCTAACTTTGGCTACATGACATAGAGAGGGCACACATTAAAAAAAACCTTTAAAACAGTCAAACCATGAATTAACTTAAATAAAATGTAATAGAAATAACAATATTCATGTCTGATAACATTCCCATAAGGTTCTATAAAAATTTTAATTTCAGCTCCTTAAAAGTGCCTTGATATGTTTCCAAAAAGCAGGAAGTCAGGGCAGGGTCTATTGAGTTGCCCCTCATACTTCTTAAATAGCTAAGAGCATTTAGTAAGCTAAATCACATCACAGCCCAGAATAACAACAGTAACTTCGGCAAAGTGATTTTTATCATGTTCGATGACTTTGCATATTTACGTAAGTTCTTGGAGAGCATTTGATTTGACAGAATTGCAGAATGGTGTCATGAGTTAAAAACATTGCTGATCTCGATTCTTGTTGCGACTCTCCTACATTCACAAACAGTTTTTTTTTTCTCAGATTTGTAGTAGTAACCATGTTGTTGCTGAAGAAATGCTATTCCGGGACTGAAAACTGAATTACAATAGAATTAACATATCTTCCCTGAAAGATCACTAAAATCTTTTATGTGGTTATTTCATAAAGTCCAATAAGACAAACTAAAATATGTTTTTCTATACATGTGGCACATTATGAATTAATTAGTGAATATTTTATTTATTTAGCGTCTACCTGGAGTATTGGCTTTCAACAGTCTGCTTAATTAAAAGACTACATCCCCAAAATGAGCATGACTTTAGATGTAGTGAACATCCAGGGAGAGACCGTATGTGTCAGATGATGTACAATCTGGAAAGGGTATTAAATGTTTGATGTAAAGCATGGCATAAAAAGGTGATTATGATATTCCCAACTGCGTTACATTTTTTCCTGTGGACCAAATTGGGGGAATGTTATTAGAACTATGATCTTTATTGCGTCGTTTGCTTTTGGCTGTATTTTTAACATTTTCACTATACAAGATAATAAATAAGTCCAATTTTTAATATTTTGTCTCTAGCAGAAAAGCCTATGTAAGAATTCAAACAGGAGAGATAATGTTACCAGACTGCCTCACACCCACAGTCAAACATAGAACTTACTGTCTTAAGGTCGTTTTTGAATAATTGAAGGTTGGAGACTTATGTCGCATTGTTGCATATAAACAAAAGGAATGTTCATGTCGCTTAAAAATACTGAAAGTTTCCACACTTTTGATAGAAATAAACATTGTGTTTTTAGAAAACTATGGTAAGTTACACTCATTTCTTTTTAAATAATTTCTGTGCAGACCCTCAAAGGTGGAATTATTGTATTCCTTATTTCCTTTTCTTACTTAACATGCAAAACATGGTCTAAAATCAATGTTTAACCCATGGCCTCAGCACATTTCTATTATAAATTGTATTGTATGGCTGAAAAACCCAATAATAAACCTGATGTTTGGTCCATAACACTTTATGTTTTCATATACCTGCTGTCAGTCAATTTATAGAAACTCAACTGTACTTAAATCCTAGGAGTAGAGCTAGATCAGCATGGGTGAGATTGGGGGTTGGACCCATGTATTTAAAATTAAAGACCTAATTTGAACTAAATCACCTTTAACATTAAATATGATGTAAGCTGAGTGACTGAGAGCAGCACTAACAACATTATGGAGATTATGGAAGTATTTAACATTTGGACAAACCAAACACGAAAACCATAGAATATGGAGAATAATAAAGAACTCTAGGATGCCTGTGCTGAGAATCCATACCATCCCTGTCCATGTACACAGATGGCTTCATATGGGGGGAAGTGGTAGCTCTGTGGTTAAGGCTCTAGGCTATTTACCAGAGGGATAAGTGTCAAGCCTATGTATTTTGAAGTTGCTATTCTTGGGCCCTTGAGAAAGGCCCTTAGCCAAGGGTGCTCTTCTGTATATAACAAGTAGAAAGCTACTTTCATTCTTAATTGTAAATTGTATCGATTTGGTGTCTACAGTGTGACTGTGAATACACACCTTCTATCCCACTCCAAATTCTGATCAAGAACAAGAAGCCAAAGTTTAAGAATGAGGAATGACATTTTAATCACAAAGTACAGCGCAGAGCAAGCTTCTTTTTTGTTTCCCTCAACTCAGAGGAGCCCGAGTCTCTTCCCATTTCACTCCTCACCTCTCCTTGTGTCTGTCCATTCTGTCACTTTCTTTCTGACACTTTAATCACAGCAGAATGTCACGCTCCCCGTTCAGACAAAGGACAATCATTGCAGTGATAATTTGACCTCTCCTTCAATCAGTTTCACTGTAATTGCATCAGACACCGTCCCTGGGTCACGTTTTGCAGGGAGAGAGCTAGAGAACGAGCAAGAAAAAGAGTGGGAGAGAAAGAGATAGAGAAAAAAAAAACAAGAGATGGATGTCTTCAACCTCTCAAGACTACGGGATTGTTATGACTTAGGGAATGTATCATGATTTGACTAAAATCCAACCGAAGATCTTAATGTCAGAGTCCCATATTTCACAATAACTGCCATGTACAATAGTGCAACCGCATCATTATCATACTAATACTAATGTCATAATAAAACTCGATATGACCTTTCGAAAGCACAGAACATGTTCGTTTTGCCGTGCTTTAAGTTGATGTCAGTGAGGTAATAAGTCTTAGATATTATAATAGCATGGTCTCGAGTGCAGTATTCAAAATGTCAGCGTTCCTAAAGTACATCCTTTTGTACCTTTTGTGTCTGGCTTTCACCTGTAAAAATGAGAAAATAAATGCAATGTTCTTTTAAAAGATGGATTTAAGATACACAAATAGACGTGAAGAGACATGTTTGTACACTCACTCTCTCGGGACATCTACTCTCTCATAAATGATCTGTAATAAAGGACCAAAACACACAAAAGCAATGCTACAGCTTAAGATGCCATTGAGCTAGCTAGCTTTCTAGGTTATGTACTGTATGCTAACACGGCTTTATTTATTTTAAAAACTTTCTTTCGGCTTCTCCCGTTAGGGGTCGCCACAGCGGATCCTCCGCACGTTTGATTTGGCACATGTTTTACGCTGGATGCCCTTCCTAACGCAACCCTCCCCAATTTATCCGGGCTTGGGACCGGCACTGAGAGTGGCTGGGGATGGTTCCCTGACCGGGGATCGAACCCGGGTCGCAGCGGTATGAGCGCTGCATCTTAACCACTAGACCAACAGGCGCTGACGGCTTTATTTATTTTACAGTGGAAAATTAGCTACCAAGCTAGTATTTTATATTACTGTAATATTTACAGTATATATTTTTTCATGTTTAACTAGCATACTCCAGTAATTAGCTTGCCATGGCAATGCAAGCTAGTTGTTTTAATATTTAGCTAGTTATGTTAAACTTCACTGGTAGCATAAGAAGAGCCATAGTCTAGCCATACTTTATGTGCTTACTTCATGAAGTAGTAAGCTTTTTCATGCTTAGCTAGTATACTCCTGCGATTACTTCCTCGTGGCATTGCTAGCTTGCTGATTTAAGACAATGAAAGCCATATTTTATAAATCTATTATTTATTTACTTTAATCTACTAAATTATTCTATCTTATTCACCAGGTTGTGAAATATAATGTAAAGTCTGTGTAAGCATACACATTTAACTATTTCAGCTAATGGATTAATGTTTATAGACAGGTTTCATTATGAGGCAATACAAATCTTTTAGCGTCTTTCTAAAATATGTTGTTTTATTTTTGTTTATTTTATTGGATAATTACTCAATATAAGATGCATTGTGACAAATTATAGACCATGATTCTGACAGAAAGGTGAAACAAGAGTTATGCCAAAAATTTGAAGTGAAAATGGTATTAAGAAATAAAGATAAATATGATTATAGCAAATTACAAATATGATTATATCTAATTTTATATTGATACTTTGTATCACTGCGATTCAGACGTTTAAAAGCTCCAGAGCATGCAAATAAAATCGTTATGCGTTAATGTAGAACATACCTGACTGAGTCCAGCTGTGACAAGGCCAAAGCATACACATACTCATGACTCTCTGTGTGGTCGATTATGAACAGCAGCGTGTTTGGTTTGTGTGTGTGTGTGTGTGTGTGTGTGTGTGTGAGTGTGTGTTTTTCCTGTAAGCTGTAATTGCCCCTCCAGACAGCATACTGTGGGCCCTATACTGTAATGCACTTTCTATATTATGCAATTATATTTTGTCATACTATCTGTATGTGTGTGTGTGTATGTGTGTGTGTGTGTGTGTGTGTGTGTGTGTGTGTGTGTGTGTGTGTGTGTGTGTGTGTGTGTTTCCTGTAACTTTAATTGCCAATATTCCCATGTAGCTAAAAATAACAACCCCTCTATTTTTGGTGACATTCATCAACTCACCACTAGGACTGCACGAAGTCGGGTTATATAGGCAGCTCCGATCGTAATAAATCTGATTAATAAGCCAGACTAGTTAACTGACACTGGACCGGTAAAAGCGTCGCTGTGGTTGCAGTGTGCGTCGTTGTGCGAGCCACATTTTCTTATCGGTTCAGAGTGAAAAATTTACTACAGTCAGCGTAATTTTTGAAATCCTGATAGCGACTATGAATCCATAAGTCTCACTTATAAGAAACAAAGATATGTACAGTAATAGTCAAGACAAAGACATCTTTGCAGATGTGAATGCTGTGGCTTTCTATTAGATAGCTGTATGATTGATGAACAGACAGACAGACAGACAGACAGACAGACAGACAGACAGACAGACAGACAGACAGACAGACAGACAGACAGACAGACAGACAGACAGACAGACAGACAGACAGATAGATAGATAGATAGATAGATAGATCCATTGCTGATACAAGACATCAATATGTAAACTTTGTAAACAGTGCACATGCCGCAAAATGAATGGCAGTAAAATGGCTATGCCCATGGATATGAAGAGTGGATGTGGTATTGCAGATCAAAGACTAAAGTTAAGATATGGTTTAATGAGCTAATCCGAAAACTGGCTCAGAGCAAAGCCCCAACACAGTGATGAGCTGCTGTACAGTGTGATCCCTGTTGGTACAAATGGCCTCCTGTACCGTTTTCTACAGCCGAGCTGAATGAATCTTATACTAAAAGAGCTCTGCTTTTCCATCAGTAGGTCACAGACGGGATGCTGTTTATCGTCCAGAATGGCTGTGAGTCAAAAAGTACTCATTTAAATTATTATCTAAAAAGGTATTTAGTACCGGCTCAGAAACGTTTTCATTGGCTATAATTCTGACCAATGAAAACAAGATTCATTACCTTTTTTAATCTTCCTATTTTGTGAAAGCGATTGTGATAAAATAGAACTGGTCCAGCAAAACACACAGAAATGAAAATTAAATTTTGTGTTAGGCCAATTGTTTAAGTTTGAAAGCGCTTGGTACTTATGCTCTTCTTTTCTTATTAATGAGCAATTTAATGTAAAAATAAAGGAGTCAGCAAATGTCAAAAGTTCCAGAATGCAATGCAACTTTGTGATTCGCTTTAGATGATGGTCTAGTCTTCATTGGGAGTGTTGAGGGTGGACAGGATTAAAAATTAGCTTATTAGAGGGACCGCGATTGTAGGACGTTTTGGAGACCAAGTGAGAGAAGCTCGATTGAGAGGGTTTGGACATGTGCAGAGGAGGGATATGGGGTATATTGTTAGGAGAATGCTGAGGACAGAGACACCAGGAGGAAGGATAAAAAAAAGGTAGGCCAAGCAGGAGGTTTATAGATGTGGTGAAGGAAGACATACAGGTAGTTGGTTTGAAAGAGGCAGATGTAGAGGACAGGGGGGTATGGAGACGGATGATCCGCTGTGCCGACCCCTAATGGGAGCAGCCGAAAAAAGAAGAAGATGATGGTCTTGTTGTGTGTAGTGTATAGATAAGAAGGTAAAAGAGAACTAAAGCTCTGCTGCATCGCTCTAGGGGGAATCCCACTAGTGCTCCTATCAGGAGGTAGTCAAATTGCCAAAGGAGGCAAGTCATTGTGGGTGATTTTGGAAAAGTCACAATATTGATATTTAAAACCACAATACAGAGCAGCTTTTTCTTTATAAAATAACTCAGGGACGCATGAAGAGCATGCTAGTTAGAATAATAACTATAACTACAGCATATTACAGGATTAAAGACAAAATTAAAGCAGCAAAACAACAACAAGAGCGGGATATAAAAGCGAACGTTTTCACATTTTACCGCACTCTGCTTCATTCAAGCTTTGCTAAACCGTGCCTTGTCCGCGCTCAAACTCTTTCTCTCTCGAGTAAAAAAGAGTGCAATCTCTTTCTCTTACTCCGATCGCTGCGCATCCGCAGACCCCAGGATCAATTTAAATGATCTATGCACGATATTACTAATGACATTTATGAATATTTGATGCGATGTAAAAAATGTCATCATCAATTTTTATACATGGGAAATGAGGCTCTCGCTGAAAGCAAACAGCATTAATGTTTGAACGTCCGAGGGACAGCGCTAGAAAAAAACGAGCAAAGGCAATCCGGGTGCAAGAGCAAGCGTCTTCACCTCTCTCCGAGCTGAGGATAAGCGTACAGAGAGGTATGAGCCGGGCTACCGGTGTTGCTGTTAAAGGAACAGCCGACAATGATTCGTACAAACTTTTTCCACTGGTATGGCTAACTTGACAATTAGGCTAATGTTGCTAACAGGTAAGTGAAGCTCATACATAGCTACCAGTTTAGCATTAGTTGCCGCTTCTTCACTAAACCATGTGAATCTTTTTTCTTGTTGTTCTGAACTGCTTTTTTGATTCGGTTGAGAATATTTTATACGCCAGATTTATAATCAAACGGGAAACAAGATATGTACTGAACAGCATAAGCCTGTCTATTTTTCTTTCAAATCTGCATTTTAGGTGACAAATGAGGCTTCTATGAAAATGTGAAGTAATAAACATCTACACTTCGGAGCATGGCTGTTATGGAGATGAACAAAGGCCTGCCAAATAGATTGTGTGTATCTGTGCATGTGTGTGTGTGCTTGTGTTCCTGCTGAGAGCGGTGTAAGAGTCTTTGTGTTTGTACTTTAACCCAGGCCGAGGGAGCTTCTAACAGCAGGCTGTCCTTTCAGCGTGTGACAGCACGCTGAGAGCCAACACACACACACACACACACACACACAGCTGAAGTACATAGATGAATTTATCTCATTATAAGACACAAGACTACGGCACATTTCTCGCAAGTTGCATGGCAAGGAACATCAGCATTACCAATTCTCCAGTGTGTGTGGCAGTTTGATAAATAAACGAGCACAAAGCATACATAAGGGACATTATAATCCAAGTTTGTGTGTGTGTGTGTGTGTGTGTGTGTGTGTGTGTGTGTGTGTGTGTGTGTGATTGTGATTGTGATTGTGATTGTGTGTTTTTTTGTGAGTACTCAGTATTTAAGAAACACAGCCATTTACACACAAAGGCCATGTAGATAAAGTCTACACTGACATTGCACACATCAGTATTCAAATCTTTTACAGCTGTGCAACATCTGGCTTACCTTGCAATCTTTTGAAATCACGGAGTATGTCCTCCGTGCTCCAAATTAAGAAAAACGAATAGACGCCTAGATATTTAGAAACAAACCAACAAGCTTACAGTGATAAATGACATGTAGTGATAAATGACATATATATATATATATATCTTAGGTCTCTTTAAACGTAAGTAATTTGTTTCCTGACTGACGCACCACCTGCTAAACTCTGGACCGCTGAAAATCTGAGTACTCCACTTTCCACGCAAAGGTTGTGATTTACAAAAAAAAAACTTGACGGGAGAAAGTGCGCACCTGTAAGTAAACTCTGAGCCCTGCGTACGCACAACATTTACACAGAAGGCGAGAAGGGGAATTGGCCACACAACCTTTGCGTGGAAAGTGCCGTACGCACGTTTCCAGGCCCGTTTCGTGCATACACAACGTTTATAAATAGGAGCCCAAAGGGGTCCAGAGTTTAGCAGGTGGTGCATCAGTAATAATGGCCCGTGGGGAAACACAGTGCTTTGTATGAGGTTAAATGGACTAAACGAAGCATCGATGCAAATAATTTGCTTTTTGTATTTGAATTACTTGAGTTACTTAAGGAATCATTTTAGCCCTTATATGTTATTTATCTTATGTGTTATTTTTTATTGTATGATTTTTATTTGTCTATGCCACTCTAAATGCTGCAAATAGTGTTTCTTCTCCAGCAATAATATAAACGAAGTGTGGATGAGGAGAAGAAGGGGAGAGAAAGAGAGAGAGAGAGAGAGAGAGAGAGAGAGAGAGAGAGAGAGAGAGAATGAGAAACTAGTACTAACTACTATTAATAAAATATATTACACAATATATATATATATATACACAAAAGAAAAATTTACACTGTAACGATGTAGGCATTTATTTAAGCCGTTACTAAAAGGTTAACCAAACGTGTCAGCTACAGTGTTTTCACTCACCACCAATCAGCATGTCCTTTCTGGCCGGTTTTGATAATGAATCACATTTTTGTGTTTACGGAGCATGAACAGAGCGTGTTCATTTGCATTTTAATCGGACGGTTTGATGTTAATTGTCTCCTCGCCGTCTGACAAAATGACCCAGAGGTCGTCTTCAACCTTTGATCGTTTTTGAAAATCAGGCGAAACTTTAATAAACATTGTCCCTTTCGGAGGCTCTTTCAAGGAAAACACAGGCGCTGCTGATAAAAATGGGTATTTCTCTAAAAATACGGATCACACGCGAGTCGCGCCTGTCGCTCTTGCATGAATAATAACCGGCACAAATGAGAAAAATTCATAAGCGAGTCTCACACACTGCTCACTCCGGCTCTGAATGAGACGAGGAGTCTAATGCGCTCTTAATGATTACGCATATTATAAACTCTGAGGAGCACCTGCTGCTTTTCTTTCTGTCCCTCACTTCCTGGTTTGTTTTAGCTGTCTCATTCGGCCTGTCTCACTCTCACATGTTTTGTCTCCATTTCACAATTTACCTCTCATTCTTGTCTCTCCTTCACCCTCTGTCTCTGTCATTCTACCATTATACATATCTTTCTTAGAATCTGTCTCTCTCTTTCTACCTTAATACCATATCTTTCTCTAACCCTGTTTCACGCTCAAACTTGTCCCTCCCTCACCCTCTTATTTTCTGTCTTATTCTCACCTTGTTTCTCTCTCATTCCTGTCTCAAGCCTCCTCCCTTTCTCTCTCCTCACTCATTCTCACAGCTCACTTTATCATTCTTTTTATCAGTCTCCCTCTTATCTTTCCTCACTTTCTCTTATATCACATCCCCTAGCTATCTCTTTCACTTTCTCTCGCATCCCTCTGTCTTTCCATGTCATCATCTCTCTCATTGTCATACCCCCCCATCCCTTTCCCTCGTTCTTTTGATCTCACTCGCACAATTTCTCTTTCGTTCATCTCTCTTCTCCCATTTGTTCTCACTTTCACACCCTCCGCCTGTCTTTCCTTCTTAAAACACCGTGCTGCATTGTCTCCTGTTTCCTTTCTCTCGTTGTGTGTTCCTTCTTTTACTCTCTCTCTCTCTCTAGCTCTCTTTCACTCTCTTGTGTCCTCACTTCTTTATTCCTCCATTCTCACATCCCTTTAATTCCCCCTTGTCCTTTCCCTCCCTCTCTCATCACTTCACTTCACCTCTAATGCTTTCTCCCTGGTTCTCTTCCTCTCATCAATGGCACATCCCTTTCTCTCTCTCTGCCTCTATATCACACTCTCGCATACTCTCTTTCACTCTCATCCTTCTTACCCTCCTTCCACCCCACCTCCTCCACACTCTGTATAAACTGGGTTATTTAAGCATGCAGTCCTATCCCCTCGGGCCCCATTCTGAAGAACGGGGTGTGTGTGTGTGTGTGTGTGTGAGTGTGTGTGTGTGTGTGGGGGGGGGGGGGGGGAAATGATGTTGGGAGCGACAGATATTCCAGGAGACGCATTTCCACAGCGAGACGTCTATGATTGGTGTTAAGGATTCAATTATGCAAAATGAGTAATCGCCTGTCATTTTGGCCCGGCGCGTCCCGCAGTCATCTAACGCCTTTTGTGACATCAATCACAAGGCCATGGTGCAGCAGAAATGCAGGACAGTGTGCATCTAAATGTGTGTGTGTATTAAAATATCTCACAAAAATGAGTACACCCCTCACATTTCAGCAACTGTTTTAGTATATCTGTTTAAGGGACAATACTAGAAATGAAACTTGTATATATTTTAGAGTAGTCAAGGTGCAGCTTGTGTAGCAGTATAGATTTACTGTCCTTTAAAAATTAGAGTCTATAAGAAGATCGGTAACACCCTAAAACTGAATTACAGTACATTGGCCAGGGTCGTACAGAGGTTTTCCAAGACAGGTTTCACTGGGAACAGACCTCGCAAGAATCCATAAAAAAGTTGAGTCCTCGTTCTATGCGTCAGGTGCAGAACCTGGTTTAAAAAAAAACAGATGCATGAGTGCTGCAGCATTGCTTTAGAAGTTGCAGAAGCGGATGGTCCTCTTATCAGTGCTCAGACCGTCCGCACACAGCAACAAGTCGGTTTACATGGCCATCGACCCAGAAGGAAGCCTCTTCTCAAAGCTGGTTTACAAGAAAACCTGCAAACAGTTTCCTTAAGAGAACTTGTCCAAGAGTATGAATTATTGAAACCATGTCCTGTGGCCTGATGAGACTAAGATACACTTGTTTGGCTCAGATGGTGTCCAGCATGTGTATCGATGCTCTTGTGAGGGGTATCAAGAAAACTCTTGCCTACAGTCAAGCATGGTGGTGGTGGTGGCATCATGGTCTGGGGCTGCATGAGTGCTGCTTGTACTGGGGAGCTGTGGTTCATTGAGGGAAACATGGATTCCAACATGTACTGTCACTTATGAAGCAAAACATGATGCCCTTCTATTAGAAACAGCAGTTTTCAAATATGAAAACGACCCCAAACACACCGCCAAGATGACAACTGCATTGCTGAGGAAGCTGAAGCTGAAGGTGATGGAGTGGCCAAGTATATCTTTAGACCTGAAACCTATTAAGCACCTGTGGAGCATCCTCCAGCAGAAGGTGAAGAAGCACTTTGTGTCTAACATCCAGCAGCTCGTCAGGTCATTATGGAGGAGTGGATTTATTATTATTATTTTTTTATCAAGCCTGTTAGCTTGCAGCGTTTCTCCGTTTCATTCTCTTTAAATAGCATTTGTCTACTACAACAGTAACATCTTTATTCAAACATGAATTGCTGCTGCTTTACTACGTTCAAATACTTGTTTTTCATGCATTCTTATATATATATATATATATATATATATATATATATATATATATATATATATATATATATATATATATATATATAAAATGATTAATCAATACATATATACACAGATGTGTGTGTGTGTGTGTGTGTGTGTGTGTGTGTGTGTGTGTGTGTGTGTGTGTGTGAGTGAGTGTGTGTGTCTGGGATTGACAGCACCTTAGCAATCATTTACACACAAACTATAACCTTATCAAGAAACAATCCAATCAGAGAGCATGCAGATTCTGTGTGCGTGTGTGTGTGTGTGTGTGTGTGTGTTAGAGAGAGACAGAGAGAGTGTAATGACGGAGCTAGTTGACCTTTGGAACACTTCTGTCAATCACGCTGACTGACAGGCCAGATTTCAGTGTGGTGCTGACCTAATCCAAAACAGGAAACACGAACAGCAAGCAGAATCAAGAACAGCGATCAACGCCTCCCCTACTGACCTTTACAAAGCGTAACAAAAGCGATGGAGAGAGACAACTTGCAATTTAGAATACACACACACACACACACACACACACACACACACACACACACACACACACACACACACACACACACACACATATATATATATATATATATATATATATATATATATATATATATATATATATAGTCCAAGGAAAAATCTGCCAGTGAATTGTTTTCTGAAATTTGAGGTGTCTGAAAATATTTGGAAAGAATTTGAGCCCTTTAGCGCCAAATGCTGCATTATACCAAACATTAAATTTATATTAACGATGCGATGCCGTCTCTCATTTATGTTTTCATAATATTTAAGAGAAAAACATCTGTAATCTGCTTAACTAATGCAGTTTTATTTCCAAAGTTTCAGTTCAGTGAAACTTATAGTACATTGAAAAACAATCCAATTTTTGTACAATTCAGTACCTAATGCACCTATTTGGTGTTCTCTAATGAGAGACATGAAGCTGGTCCTTATTTAGAATTTTTTTTAAATGCCAGTATTTTCCTTTTATATATATGGCATGGCGGCCAAATCGAAGGTCACCACGGGTTAACTTTGGCTATATAGTTTGGGCATCTCTGTTGTAGATGTTACGCATCTTGACTTGACTTGACACAGTTCAAGCTATCATTGCACCTAGTGGTCAAAAATTATAACTGCAACAACCACTAATACACTCAAGAAGGGAAATAAAAGCTGATGGAAAGGATTCAACTCAAATGCGTACATGATTGAATTGAGTTACATTAACACAATTTGTTCTTGCACATCCAACATAATCTAATCATGTCATTTCAAAGCCTTGTATTCAACCAAACCTCTCACCAAACTCAGGATCAAATCCAGAGCTTCGGCTTTATGAGACTGTCATGTTTACCTCTGCAGAATTCTACCCCATGCGGTTTAATCATGTTAATTTAATACTATGGTTATTTCTTCCCCTCAGCGCTAACATGATTTTATGACATAATTGGATCACTATAAGATTACCTAAATTGATCATGCTTACCCTGTACAATTCCATCTAGTAATTAGAATCGGTTTAAATGACATTCCGTATGAGCAATTCAATCATGGTTTGATGAGGAACTTGATATTTTTATGCAAACTATATGTAATATGTTCTCTGATATGTAATTGACAACTTATTTCCGTTTATTTTTAGGGTTTTAGAGGCCCAGTGAGGCAGGGACCACTCTGCTCCATGCTCACACTTCAATGAACTCAGAAGCCTCAAGGATCGTATTTTATTTTTGGGGGGTAGATTAAGGATTCCTATGTGCATTTGAAATTGTTTTTAGGTTGGATTATTTAGCAACCTGCTAAAACTGAACAAAATTAGCTGCTGAGGCGAATGTAGGTCGTCAACTCTCACTCGCTTATTACAATTTTTCGAAATATTCTTATGACTGTAGCATTAGTCAAATGTGATTTTATTAATGTCATTCAAAGCATTTAATTTGCTTTGCATATGAGGTACAGCTACCTCTCAGTTTTCACAAAATGCTCAGTAAGATTAAGCTGTAAAATTTTTAGATATACATACACATTTTTTAATAGACCACTGCTCTGACAGGATGATGCAGAAGATACATTAATAAATGACCAATAAACAGAATTTCGAAGAAGCTCGATGAATTTAATAATCAAAGTTCAGGATCAGAGCAAATTTATACGTGTTAGCTGTTGTTCTTTGTTTCCTCCACTGTCTGAAATTCATTCCGTTAGATTCAGACGATCGCTGATTTGCTTTCATTTTATTCATGACAGCTCGTCCCAAGCAACTCAGACAGCAAGACATGAAGCCTTTTCATCGCTGTGTCATAACTGGAAGGCGGAAGTCTTGAGTTTGAAGGACAGCGATGTGTTAATTGGTTTTTTTTTCACTCTTGTAGTCATTGTTGAATATTCGTTATTATGAGCTTATAGTTCACATGCGTGATATAGGAAAATGAATGTACTGTGTGCCCAGTGTTTGCCTTTCCTTCAGATAAAGAAAACAAAACCCACCGATATGACGGAGGAGCCAGAATTTACTTCAATATTTGTAGGATTAAAATCTGTATTAATAAAAATGGGTTTCGCTTCAAATATAAACAAGACCCGCTTCTGTGTGTAAGTGCCGTGTTAGGGCTTGCACTGAAGAATCACCCATCACACGTGTGTTTACACCTCGAGCGAGCGGCATCGAAACCCAATCTTGGAGAGACCTGTTTAGCTGGAGAGCTTATGATATTATCGCGTGGTGTAAAAATAATGGTGGCGTACGCCGGCGTGATCCCGCTGCAGGGACCTTGAAGAGATAACGACAGCCATCAATTTCCTCTCGTACACACAGGTCAGGGAGCGAGAGAGCCAGCGGCTGCAAAACACACCCAATCACTGCTATCACAGTGTTATTACTGTGGATCGGGGATGTGTATGTGTGTGGGGGGGTGGGTGTGTGTGGAGTGTGTGAGACAGAGGTGAGGGGTGACTTGGCTTGGTAGCGGAGGACTGTGCGAGCCTAGTTATTAGGTATGTGTAAATCTCTGTATGCGTGTAGTAAGGAAGTGATATATCCTGAATGTTTACAACAGCAGGAGTCCGGAAGACACCAAAATATTATATTGCGGGTGAAAAGAACATACACTAGACATTAAAAATAACAGCTTAATGGTGTTTATAGTAAGCAGGAGGTTGTTTGTTTTTTATGACTGAGCAGTAACTTAAAATTACAGGTTTATATTAAAGTGCTATTTCGGATCCTTTTTTCATTGCTGTAGAAACAATGTATTGTGTGAGATTGTATTGAGCTTCCAGTATCTTCTATATATAAAACATATGGAATTTGTGCACTTAAACACATTTATAAACCCATTCATAAATACAGTTCTATTGATTAAAAGGAACTCTTTAATATGAGATATAAAAAGGAACAAATAATCAGTCGTAGCTTCTCGAAAGCACAAACTGCATCCTCCGTTCATTCAAATAAGTGAAGTGTCCATCAGTGTGCATATCAATTAGTCTGCATATGAATATGTGCAACACGTGTGTGCGTGTGTGTGTGCGTGCATGTTAATAAAAGCTGGCACATGGCTGTCACATCTGCTCTGATTTATGTATGCATGAAGTAATTTGTTCTATGTGCTTCTCTAGCTCTGGAGATTACTAGTGATTCTCTCCCTCACCCCAAATGCAGTCAACATGCCAAGCAGTCTTTAGTTTTGCATCGAAGCTACAAGATGAATTTGGAATTCTGCACAAGACATGCCTGAAATCATTACACGCTCACCTCATACGTCCAAATTTGACCAAGAAAAGAAATGAAAAGAAATCGCATTTTCTCTAATCTAAAAATATATACAAATCAACAGAAAAACTCTTTTTATCATCCAAATCAATGCAAACATGTAATTACACTGCACCTCCAACCTAGATCTTAGAGAGTTTCTTACTAGTTTTGTAGACTTTTTTTGAGGCTCTAACTAACGTCACAACTGCTGATAAGTGAGTTGAGAAAGCAGATTCGCTCGACTTACTATCAGAGTATAATATACTTCTAACTACTGTTTTTCAATTAGCAAATGATTCACCAGTTTCCCAGTAAACCAATCACAGATCACCGCTGTTACATAATAAATCTATTACTTATTACTACTCTTTCCCAATTAAACAATCATGTATTACAACTAATCACCACTGTTTCCCAATAAACCAATTACCCATTACTACTGTTTCTTAATTCACCAATGATCGCCAGTGTTTTCCAATAAACCAATTACTTTCTTTCGGCTTCACCCATTAGGGGTCGCCACAGCGGATCATCCGCATGTTTGATTCTGCACATGTTTTTACGCTGGATGCCCTTCCTAACACAACCCTTCCCATTTATCCGGGCTTGGGACCGGCACTAAGGCTTGTGCAACCCTAATGGCTGGGGTCGGTTCCCTGACCGCGGATCGAACCCGGGCCGCAGCGGTGAGAGCGCCGCATCCTAACCACTAGACCACCAGGGAACCATTTTCCAATAAACCAATTACTTATTACAAATGTTTCTCAATTAGCCAATCATGGATCACCACTAGTTCCCAGTACACCAATCACTGGTCCCAACTGTTCCCTAATGACCAATCACTGAACGCCATTGTGACCATCAAATCGTTCGACGAAAGTGATTGACAATGAAAGTTGCAACAGTTTTTACTGTGCAGATTTGCAGAATGTGTAACTTCTTACTACTAGTTAGCTACATTAGCCTCACAGCTCCATTGTAAAAATATACACGCAAACGTAAGCAGAAAGCAAAGCTACTTTTGCTGATTGACATGGAGTCAAGAGAATATTTTGTTACAGTAACTTTTACAATCGTAGCGTCACATGACATGAACCTTGTGACTGTATCTCATGATGATTTATTGTCAAAAATTTCTGCCCAAGAAATACAGCTTTGCAAAAGATAAAAAAATACACTGAATATACAAATCCATAATATTACACACAGCCCCAACATTACGATGTAAAACTGTTGGTATATGGAAGGGAAATAAGTAATAGCGATTTTATTGTGAGAAATCAAATTTTCCATCCTTTCACCATCTCTCTCTCTCTTGCTCTCTCTGATATCTCTCTTGTCTGTCCATGAGCAGCTGTATGTATTTCTAACTCGAATCTCAGCACCAGTACAGGAAATCACATTTGTCTTCCACAGATTATCATCTGGCGTTCATCTCATTACCCATGAGCCTCCGCTGCTCATCAGAGCCTCATAAACAATGCAGGCCAAAAGTTTACTCCTGACTGGATAGCACATAAACACACACACACACAAACACAGACAACCATTTAATCTGACTTTAGGGGATTGTGTTGAAAGAGTAGGTGGTTAAATCCTATCGGCGTAGCATTAACACACTAAAGCACTACACAACACACACTTACTTTCTTCTTCTACAGCATCCACATTACTTAACAAAATAGCAAGTTCCGAAACGTTTATCTAATAGGTACAAAAAATTTTTTAATAATCTTAATAAATGCACAAATATATATCCTTAGCATAGAAATGTTATATAGACCTTTTTTTGTATAATATTTCCACATCACTGACTTTTTTTATAAGAAAGGTTTTTAATTGTGTTGCAGCCAGAGACCCCTACAGCGGTAAAATAAATCTAACACCAATTACTTCATGAAAATAGCTATTGAAATATTAGGCTGATTGTTTTCACCATTAAGATTTTGCCTAGTTATATTGGAGAATTGCTTAAATCTTCACTGATGCATTATATACAATTATTTGTAGACCTTACAGGTTTTGATAAACACTTCTTACCACTGTTTCCCAATTAACCAAACACTGAGCACCACTGATTACCAATAGTCAACCCTCATCAACACTGTTTTTACTAATTAACCAATCACTGAGCACCACTGTTTTCCAATATCCAACACTTAAACCAACACCAAAAACCAAACCATATAACCAATAGATAGATCAATAGATCAATAGATAGATAGATAGATAGCTAGATAGAGAGAGAGAGAGAGAGAGAGAGAGAGAGAGAGAGATAGAGAGATAGATAGATATATAGATTTCTATTCTATTCTATTTTTACTCAGACTTAAGAAAAAAAAAAAAAAGAACCTCCTGTGTGAATCTCCTAATGAAGCTGGATGAGAAGATGCCAAGACTGTGCAAACCTTCATCAGAAAAACTGGTACACACACACAAAAAAAAGGGCAGCTTTGATTTTTAACACTTTTTTTTATGTTCACTGAATAATTGCACGTTATTTGCATAGTGTTAATTGCATCATTATAAAAAAACAAAAAAAAACAAAACACCCACACAGGTATGTCAGAACTTTTAATGTTATGTTTGATATATTATATTGTGTATTTATGTGCTTGTTGTTGTTGTAGTTCTCATTGTCTTCATCTAAATAGCAATTAGAAGATGTGTAACAAACTTATCGTACATTCTGCTCCATAAGTATTATACATTTTCTTTAAATATATGCGTAAATAAGTCAGTAGCTAGTGGCAGTTCTACACTGAATAAAATATATATTGTGGGTTCTTTTCCAGGAAATTAGCAAATTACAATTAAAACCTTACAAGTTGAACTGAGTCCAGCATTAAGTGCAGCCTAAATGTATAAAGTCTTTCTCTTTCTCGCTGTGAGAGAGATGGCATGATTTTGGAGAGCAGATGGCTGGCTAATGTGAGTCAGAGAGTAATTACTGGCAATCTTGGGGCTCTGCTCCCCTCCACAGACATCCCACCGAGCGACAACTCTATCCGGTCTCACAAAACAAGGCGCTCAGGTCTTTAACTGTCCGAATATACACTCCATCTGTAGGGATATGTATGGTATTGAACAGAATGCCTTCATGTTGCTGCGGTTTGTTGGTCAAACGTCATTTATCCTTTAATTGTTTTATAACCCTTTTGTTGGTGCTTTATTGTATAGGATGTGTCACCAGCATGCATTGTGTAGAGTGGTGCTGGGATGGAGTAGGATGTGTCTTTGGAGACAGGCTGGAGAGATCTGTAGATGTTGCAAGTCTTTTGTCTCCATTAAATGGCCATAAAGTCTGGATGCTGAACATAAAAAGGCCCCCGGACAGTAAGGGCAAAGGCTACCAGAGTGGAAAGAACGTGGTTTTAATCCTTAGAAAACAAAACCTTTAGTAGGAAATTGGTGCCAATTCTACAGCTTTAACCTAAAAAAATAAAATAAAATACAAAGTGCACTATTTATGCATTCCCATCTGATCCCCAGCCAGCTAGCTAACAGCTAGTAAACTATCTTACATTGGTCACAGGGTTTCAGTTTAGTTTTGACAATTTATTTATCCCAAATGTCAAAATATATTGTTATTATCAAGATCACTTGATAATCGGATATTAGCTAGCCTGCTTGTAAACTAGTCTGTTTATTTTATACAGGACTTAGCTGAATATTTCAACCTACAGATTTCAAAATATGTCCTGAAGAAAACTGAATTAGAGGTGAAATTATTACAAATCTGAGGTAAATTTTTATAGGTAGATATATATTTTATAAATTTTTATGAGGTAAATACATTATTTATATATATATATATATATATATATATATATATATATATATATATATATATATATATATATATATATATATACACACACACACACACACACACACACACACACACACACACACACACACACACACAACAAGAACATATGTACATACCCATTTCTTAAAATCAACAAGCTAACTACATTCACTTATAACAAGCTAGCGATATTTACACATAACTGAATAAAGTATCGACTGGATAAGGAGTAAAATTTGTAAAAAAAAAATCTAGCTACATCAAGAGCCATAAAGTGAATGACATCTGTTCAGTTTTTTCCTTCAAAACAAAATTGGACACAGTTTTTATGGTGCAATCACCATGAGTTTTTTCCTGTCCGTAACATCATAAGTTGAAAACTTGGATTTTCACTGAGGCTTGCTGCTCCGGATCATTCTGCCTCACATGAACTCAAGCCTATACCATAACAACCAAGATTTTGCACTTCACTAGCATCAGCCAAGCGTAATGACCAAGCAGTTGTAATTACGAACGTTGCTTACTTGACAATTTAACATGATGCAATCCAGTAGCTTGCAACGAAACTAGGACACATTAGAAATGCCTGAAAAAAGAAGCGCATGGAGAACGGAACAAGCAAACAGACGTGAGCAAATGCACGCGCGCGCACACACACACACACATGCACGCTCTCACACACACACAGACACACACAAACACCATCTGTAATCTGATGAACTGAGCAACGTTGGCATCACGGCCCATAATGATTTTCCTCAACTCTGTCCTTGTACAAATCAATGAAGTTAGAGAGAAATAGACATCGAATATGCACCGAGTACAACACGTGTATATGCACACACACACACACACACACACACACACACACACACACACACACTGTGACAAGAGAGACTGTTTAAGAAAGAGAGAGAAAGAGAGAGAGAGAGAGAGAGAGAGAGAGAGAGAGAGAGAGAGAGAGAGAGAGAGAGAGAGAGAGAAGGAGAGATTCATGAGAGCAGCTACATGCACAAAGAGTCACATCTTGCCCGAAATATGACTCACAAAATGTCATGCTGCATTACTGTAACTTATGAATATATATGAATATGACTTGGAGTTATTTTTGTTTTTGCTTTCCTCTGACGCGGACACCAACATGGACACGATGCAGGTTGGGGCTGTTAGAAAGCGTCCAATGCTGTCAAGATTTTTTATTCTATTTCTATATTCCATGTTCATGAGGTAACATGAGGGTAATGAAGCATAAACCTATTGAATGATTCAAGAATTTTGAGAATGGTTTTAAAATGTAATTAATATCTAATCAATATACTACAATGGCTCAGGACCACAAGTTGCATGAAAAATGTAGCATTTAAGCACCTATAATGATGGACCTGCAATGAATGGATGTTCCGTTCCCTTTTGAGTGAGTCTGGTTCCTCTCAAGCTTTGTTCCTCATGCCATCTCAGGGAGTTTTTCCTTGCCACTTTCGCCACTGGCTCATTTATGAGGCATACACTTGCATTGCAAAACACTCTTTTATACAACATTATAATCGCTTTATTTCTGTGAAGCGGCTTTGAGACAATGTCCAAATAAAAATTCATTGAATTGAATACATTTTCTTATCAGTTTTTTTAATTGTTTTGACATTTGTAGACATTTTAATTCGATATTTTTATTTGATCTGTAAATGTCGTGTTAGTCATTTTATCATTTGCTTTGCATTTTCCAAACAAAAAATGAATAATGTTTAAACTTCATTTTGCTCAAAACATAAAATATTTAAAATATGTAAAAATATTTACATTTGATTTTATTTATTTTCTTCGGATTTGTGGTGCTCCTGAACAACAGGATAAAACTGATTAACCATCAGCGCATAAAACTTCATCAAACATTGTGGCTTTGCTCTAAGAAGCTCATATGGCACTATGTGCTTTTCAAGAGCAACAAGAGAGTGGCAGTAAATAGAAGTCCGAAACATGTCCGCTTCTTACAATGTTATGCAAAGCACTAACCTTCGGACACTCATTGCACTTCCTGGATACTATCCCACACTATCCCACCCAGCCCTGATTGTCTGGGAGCTCTGAATGTGTCACTGTACTAGTTTATATCATAGTGTTTATCATTTGCGCAAACGGCTCCAGAGTACATTAATACACTTGGTGTTATTAAACGAATAGAGAAAACGAATCAATAAGTCATTTTCTCTTTTATGTGTGTGCTCATAAAAAAAAATAAAAAAATAAAAACGGTTTTCTCCTTTTTTTCTGCTTTCAATATTAAATCAAAAAAGGAATAAAGGCCTTATAATTCACATTTGGGTCTTCAATTGGGAAACAAAGCAAAGAAAATGAAAGCAACTTACATAGACCTTATTTCTTTATTTTATTTGTATGTTTTATTTCTTCTTCTTTTTCGTTTCTATTAAATAGACAATAAGAACAAGTATCTTGTGATTCATTTAAATTTAATTTTTACCATTGTAATAACCTGTGGTTTATTTTTACCATTGTTATAACCTATTTAGTAAAAGCATTTTATTTATTCATTGTATGTGCATCTAATGCTGTCTGGTTCGGCTCTGCCAGCCAACTGAACAAGCGCCGACTTTTGAGACTAATCAGGTCAGCGAAGCGCATAACCAGGACCAACCTGTCCAGTGTCCAGGACCTGGCTGGGAGAATTGTAAAGGACCCCTATCACCTGCATACAGTCTGTCTAGACTCCTTCTTTCTGTCAGGCATTACAAACTGATCAAAACAAGGACTGCCAGACTTCAAAATAGCTTTTATTCTGGAAGCCACAAAGATTCTAAACACCCTCCCATAACCTCAACATATACTGGACATTTTACTATTACACAACCTCTATCTAATTTGTGCAATATCATTATATTTATTCAAAGGGCAATCAGTGCATTATAATGTTACTTCCTGTCACAGACCAATGTGTTATGTCTGCTATGCTTGGTCATTTGTGTTATCATGATTGCATTAGTTTTTGTCATGAAATATCAGACCCATGTGTAATATGCTTCTTTAACAATTGGATAATTACTACATTATTACATCTTACATACAGCTTTTATTAGCCAACATGTACTGTATTCTATGTTGGTCATTTATTTGTATTAGTTGTGCACATTTTCTTTTAGTCTTCATGTAGTCTATGACTTACAATAGAGATGCATTCCGAAGATCCAATCATAACTTGAAAATATCATAAGTCGAGACACGACACTTTTCCAGGAGACTTAAAGAATGGTGATCAGTATGGGGTATTATATACTTACAGTACTCTATAAACTATACATATATATTTGTGACAGCGGGTGCGTGGACTAGCGCCGGTTCTCGAGTGAAGAGAGGAGCATACGTTGCTATGTTTGCCTGCCGCACAAAACTGTAAATATTTTTTACAGTTTTTAGTATCGCTATCATTATTATAGGATAAAAAAAACATCGTAACTCAGGGACAATGTGTATATCTTGTTTCAGTATAATTCTGTATATTTATTGTTCTCTAAACTGGAAACAAATTCCTTGTATACTTAGGCATAATTGACCAATAAAGCTGATTCTGATTCGGATGTTGTGGCATTTGGCTATAAAAATCTTGCTAATATAAGGGACAAAAAAAATAGTGGGTGCATAAACATAAAAAAAAATCATGGTAATATTTATGACAATATTTTGCTTAAAATAAAATAGTTATTGTTTAAGAAAGCAACAAATTCACTATTCATAAATTCATAAATTCATCCGATTAAAAAACATGTCCTAGTGCTTCTGCTAATGTTTAGGCTTCAGGCTTGGTAACATGTAAATCTACCAAAATACAAATGGTTCTAAATTATAAAACCTTTTAATGAGCTACGAAAAGGAATTTGTCAGACCTCGTAAACTGTCAGCCTATTAGCTATCTTTTTCTTCTCCTCTCCTATCCCTCTTGAATAATCTTTCCCCCTCTTCCACTCCCTTCTTCTAAATTGACTTTTTCCTTTTCCTCTACACTTTCATCTCACTTCTTTCATCTTCACTTCATCTCTCTCACTCTCTCTTTCTCTCACTCTCTCTTAGAGGCATCACTGCTTTTTCTCCAGCTATCTCTCTTCCCATTACTCTCTCTCACGCTTTCTCTACTCATCCCATCCTCAGGCTACATTCCACCTCATCTCTCGTTCTTTTCCTTGCTTTCTGCACTCCAAATGTTTCTCCCACACAGGATTACCAAGCGCCTTAACACACACGGATGGACACACACACACACATACACATATACACACACATTTTGGAAGAAGCATGTGCTTATGTAACCGAGTTAGCTACTATCTCCCTTCAGCCTCATCAGAGCAGTCGTGCTGGAACGGGGGGAGGGCAAAACAGAGAGAGAGAGAGAGAGACAGACAGACAGACAGACAATTCGAGAGAGAGAGACGGGGAAAAGTGTGGCAGTATGTGAAGAGAACAGCGAGTGGTGTGAAAGATTTATCATTTATACTAGTTATGCCCCTCCTTTTACACCTCTATTCATATACACCATAGATGGTTCCTTAAAGATAACTGAGAGATGAATGTATAAATGAATTTATGTACTGTATGTACACTACATTGTATGTACAGGAGTCACAAAAGAAAAAAAAAAAAGAAATACCATCACATTTTAGATTTTGTCAGGTCATAAGCACGACTTCTTTGTCTGAGCTAAGTTAGTACATCATATACTGTATACTGCTAGCATTCACTCTGTGGTAACTTGTTGACTCAGTGATGGCTGGAGATGGGGGGAGGGGAGGCGAAAACTAACATTATTAGTTAATGTTGTTTTTTTCCAAAATGAGTGTAAACAGCCGAGTCAGGAAGCAAGGATTTTATGTTAAGTAGGACATTACAGCTCAATGAATCAAACATTGCTGTTACATATCGTTTAAATCTCGTGACCCCGGTTTATCGTAGAATTACATTTGCCACATATCTAATTTGTTTAGCTGATTTTCGGATTTTTGGATAGCACGATAGACCAAAAAACTTATAGGGAATTGTTTTTATGGAGTTTTATGTTAAAATAATGACATTTATTAATAAAAATATAATTATTATATTTAAAATGAAGTAAAATGTTAATACAGTACAGTACTGTATACATAAAATTGCATTTTTTGGGGTGGCGTCCGTTTATCAAGTTTTTTCATTAAGGATATTCATTTTGGAACAGAACCACCACCATAGACGGGGATTACTGTATATGAAATATACATGTATATTATTTTAAAGTTAACTTTAATAGTAAACAGATACTCGTTTTATTAACAACGTGTCAACTAAAAATATTGACAAACACTATTAGCATATTTTTAAATGCTTTATATATATTATTCATATACAGTATATTTCATATAAAGAAAAAAAATCTGTCTTGATGACAAATAACAACCTTTTCAAGCAACTCACTTCAGTTTAACCTTATAATACTAATGTATATTTTTAATTTATATACGTTTTGACACAGTATGGTTCAGACATGGTATACTGTATGGTATAGACAACAAAATCATTGACACTCCATATACATAAAATTGATTTTATTGACAAAGAGTGATTTTTTTTCTGTGATTATTTCGATTAGCATTATCGAAAGCTTTATTAGATTTATGTTTTCTCAGCAACATAACAACTTGCATTTGTTCATGCTTCCTGTCATCTGTCAATCACAGTGGGTGTTAGTGGGTCCATGTATGTAGAATGGGGTCGATAGTAGATAGCAGGTAGATAGTTTCCCTCAAGAACAACATGTCATCTATGGCCTCTAACATGCCATCTATATGTCTGTCTGTCTGTCTGTCTGTCTGTCTGTCTGTCTGTCTGTCTGTCTGTCTGTCTGTCTGTCTGTCTCCATACATAGAGGAAACAACTTTCAGAATTTTTTTATATTAGGTTCATATTACTTCCCGTGGGCTCACCACCTGCAGGAGGGACCGTAAGGGATGGTGCTGTGAGGATTGGGCAGCAGTCGAAGGCGGGGGCCTGCTTAGACTGCTGCCCCCGCGACCCGAATTACGGATAAGCGGGAGAAAATGAATGAATGAATGAAGGTTCATATTAGATATACTTTCAGTATAATATATATATGTGTATACACTATGTATTTACATTGCATTTAACAATGCTTCTGACAAAAGAAAAACATACTGAAAGCATTCTCATAGGAACAAAATTTGCGAGAAACAACTCTTGATCTGTTCACAAGGAAATTTCAATCAGAGAGAGCTTCTACCAATGCTTCCATATGAAGATACATAAATTCTGAAAATGTTCAACGAGAACTGTAAATGGATCAAGTTTAAGATATATCCTTCAGTAAGTAAAAAAAAGAAGGTAGGACTAAATAAACCACTTCAGAATGGTAACAGAAAATCTACTTTATAGCGAGACGCATTACAAAAACACACTGCGGGTTATTGTCCTATAACAGCGCGTTTTGATTGGAATCCATTATTAGTCACTGATTACAAGGTTAGTATGTAGCCAAGAAAAAAAAATCGTAATGTCAAACGTCCAAAATGTTTCTCATATTAAAGTAGTTAGAAATGAGAAGCTAGGATGTTTGGTCTCTATGTTTTTAAGATATAATGCGGTTGATTTCATACAAAACCAGTGTTTTAAGGGGCTCTCATGACCGTTGTGCGGAAAATATTATAAAGGACTGATGCAATAAAAAGCAGCTTTTTTATAGAAAAAGAGAGGTTGAGCTCTAACAGCATGCTAAGGCTTGCCCTGGTGATAAGAGCTCTTTTTAGGTGTCAGAGAGGGTCAATTATCACTGCATAGACACACACACATACACACATATACACTCATGTGCAACGAACAGGCCATGTGTCTCTTGAACTCAACAGCTTCTCATCTCCCAGCCTTTTAATAGGTTGAAATACACAACACACACACACCCACACCCGAATACACACACACACACACACACACACACACACACACACACACACACACACACACACACACACACACATACACACACACACACACCGTTGTAATGCCTTTTCAACTTGTGCAACCCAGAGGACAATGCATCTCTGTCTCTGAGACTGTTCATTGCCAGTGTATTTGGCAAGTCTTTCAAGCTCAATATACAATGCCGCTTCAGGAGGCAGGCACACACACACACACACACACACACACACACACACACACACAAACAGTGTGACACAGGAAATGTGTGTATTATTGTATTGTTGCCTTTGTATCTCTAATAAATTCTGCAGATTGCCATATTTTTGATTAGGGCTTCACGATAAGTAATATGTCAATGTGTGCGTGTGAGCAAAGCGGAGCAGTAAGTGGCATGCCAGCTGCAAAGACGTAACATTGTTTGTATCGGGATTTCATCTACCTGACTTCTATGCCAAGCGCCTGAATAAAAAGCTCACGTACACTCTTACCCCTGTTTTCTCAAAACAGTGAACTGCAGACTTAATCACATATACCCAGTATATATTCACAGCCGATAATAATTTTTTAGCCCATAATAAATGTAAGCAATGTAAAAACTATAAATGACAGTTATAAATGATAAAGTTGTAGTTTCACAGTTAGAAATGTAGCTCAATTCCATTTATGTATTTATTTTAATATAAATATGTAAAGTGTGTCATATAGATATACATGCATAAGGCATGATTTTTTTATATATAGAGCACATGCACTACAGAATATTTCAGGCTGTAGGCTTATTGCAGCACCATCTGATGTCTAACCGCTATCTTGCGTGGGAGTAAAAAAAATCCATTGTGTTTCTAAATGTTATGTCAACAAACGCACCTGTAAACAAGCTTACAATAATATACAGAATATTTCCATACACGGATATGGATTTGCTATTACAATGCAAAAAAAAGGACTTAAATGAAAGCTACACCGTCCATTTAATTAAGAGCTCATCATTTTAGCTGAAGGTGTATTCACATTTCAGAAGGTTCTGCAAGTGCTGGTGTAGCCAAACGTTGAAAAAGGTACACCATAAATTCTGTCTGCTTATTCAGGGTGTTTTTACACATGGCCTGTATCACTGAACAGACCCCAGAAGCTGTACCCAGACAGATTAAAGCTCTGGCAGAGGTGTTGATAATCGCAGGTTTTCACATAGATTTTCATAAGAACACGTGTCTCTGTTTGGGCAATTGCATTCGCCACAGGATTGCAAAATGGTAGGCACTAGGCACTCATCCTTTAATTTATTTACCTTTTTTTGTTGGTAATAAAGATAGATTTTTAGACACATGGAAAGTCATCTAGCAGGAATACCATGCAAATGGCTAGCCGAGGCTCATATAGGAAAATTATTATTATTATTATTATTATTATTATTATTATTATTATTATTATTATTATTTATGCTGGCACAAATGGAACCAATATCTTCTCTGCATTATGCAGTGAAAGCAATCCCCAGATCATTATTTTTTCTAGAGGATCAGGGATCAATTAAAAAATACATGTAGCACCTAAAGATCTAAAGTCATACAATGTTCAGAAAAAAAACTTAAATTGGCGGGTTTCTGTGTGGCACAACAGTTTGGAATGTGCTTTATCACCAAGAAATCACGAGTTGGAATACTGACAATGCCAAAGCCATCCCTGGCCAAAAGCCAATAAAGCAAAACTGCCTTGTTCTTTAGTGGGAAGGATTGAATAACTACCTCTTCCTGTCAATCACTGCAACACCAGCCACTCATTTAGGTATGTGGAAGAGGGCAAATAGCACAATCTTCCAGGTGTGTGTGAAATGCAGCAGAAGTATTTAGAAAAGATGCAGCTGGTTGGCTTCATGTGTCTCAAAGGATGCTATTGTTGGAGTTCATTTATCCTAAATGTTAGCAACTTTAAATTTTGGTCGTAGACCAAATCTAAATCAGTACCACTACCAGTGGCAGTACAAAAGTAAAAAAAAATAAAATAAAAAGGATCAACAATCCTAGCTGCACTTGAAGAAATAATAACTTAAACAAAAAACAACCCACACACATGCCGGCAAATTTCAGTCATCACTACTTTATCTGCGCCCAATTTTATGAGGAGTCTCATATGTCTCAAAGAATGCCTTTCTGTTCCTGAGCTTGCAGTTACATTGTGGGGGGGAAACTCACACACTCCACTGGTGTTTTCTGACAAGTTTTACCTTACTGAATAATTCAGCACGCACACGGAATCAGGGTACGCGCATTATAATACAGGGAGTTCGCTATCTGTACTGCCGTCACCCACCTAATTAACTGTCTCGACTGAAGAAATACATTTTAAAGGTGCAGTCAGCATTTTTTTTTGCTTGTTTCTAATATTTAGCAACGCTCCTCTCAGATGCTGTCAGCTGTCAAACAAATATACAATCACTAAAGAAACTGTAGAGTACTCTAAAGTACCACAAGCAAAAAATATTAAGCAAGGGGGCGGTTGGGTTGGATGTGCCACCGATATGTATCCAATCAGAACAAGGAGGTGTGTATGAATCTATTTATTGATCGATTGATGTCTCTATCAATCTGTCTATCTATCTATTTCGAATTCTGCTGTCTAAATAAAATATTTTTTGCAGGGCACCACCTTATATTTTATGAATATTTGATTCTATAATATTGTCAAATTCTTTCTGTTCCAGTCCATTTACATCACCCCTGAACTACTTTTTTTTTCTTTTTTTGCTCAGTACACCTTTTTCATTTTCGTCTACATTCCATTAGCCACTCTACAAATTATCATCAATGGTGCCCTATCGTCCGTGTCTCCAACCTATACAGGACCAATGTATTATTAAATACAATTAATTTTGCATTACAAAATTACAGATGAATAAAACATTACAGGAGAGCGAGGGGAGATGTTGGATGGTGCAACTGCCCAATTAATTCTGATTAAGCTGTCACTCTCTCGGGCGCTCTGCGAACAAGATGAAAAAGGGAATGAGAGTGAGGTGTGGGGTGGGCTGGGGGGAGATGGTTAAAAAAAAGAGAGAGAAATGCAATTAACAATGTTATAAATTCTGCAGGATCTGGAGTAGCAGAGAGGCGTGGAGAGGGCGTAATGCACGACTGCTTAAAACTGGGAATTGAGTGGAGGAAAGGAAATAATGCAGAGAGCCAGAAAGCCTTCGAATAGACTGAATATATCAAATCAGGCCTCAGTGCTCCATGAGTATGGAGAGCTGCACTCAAAAGTGACCAGACATTAGAAACGGCTTTACGGCTAATGGTGGGTTCAAAAGGTACAATTTGAATTTGTGTCTTTGAAATGGTAAGACACTCATATAGGCTTGATAGGCAGCTAAAATGGGTCACAAGTTGCCAAATCAACCGAAAATAACCAAGAATAAGAGTTAAGCAGGCTAGCATGTAGACATTAAAGGTACAATAGTTAATTTTCTGAACCATGGAAGCTATATAAAACTTCACAATCAACAATGCACTTGTTGTCATAGCTAAGTCCATTTGGAAAAATGATTTTAGATCTGGAATGCTCCTTTGTGCCTATTGTTTTACACCATATGAGCCACTGTAGATTCAGGGAGACAGATCTATAGTTGGGCATATATCTCGAGGTTAGAGACCTAAACTTAGGAGAGAAAAACCCACTGTTTTTTTTTTTTGCCTAATGCACCTTTAAGTGTTTTTATACACATATTTGTAAACAATGTAACTGTGAATTAGAAAAAAATAAATGACAAAAAATGACTAGCACTTTTAGCATTAACAGTTGTTCGAAAATAGTTCGACTCTCCAGCTATCAATGACTGCAAAAAGGACTTCGTGAGTCAAAAGCCATCAGCACACGTTCATGAAGCAATCCTCTGTGTAATGTAATGTGTGCAGGAGCATCCAGCTGCTTTAAAGTAATCCAATCACCTTAATACGAAGAAACCAGTGTTGACTTCGCCAGGCAAAATAATCTCAATTAGCAACATTATTCATTCCGTGATAGGCTTGTTAGGAACGATTGATTGAACTATCCTGTGAGCATCACTGACAGGCAAATATTCTGCAGGAATAATGAGAGAAAGGTGAGACGGCGAAAGAAAAAGAAGAAGAAGAAGAGAAAGAAGAGCTTTTGAAGAAAGGTTTGTCGTAAACCAAACTCCAAGCCCTAAGTCGTAGAACATTTTTGACCTAAATTCACTTGCCGATGTCATACGGCTCAATCGGAAACCAGAAAAAGATCCTATTCTTAAAGGAAAATTTGCTGAAATGTTTTTGTGTCACGTTTCTGACACGGAGAATGATTCTCGGTCTTTTTCGCAACGGATAAGCCTCTGTGCTTTCCGAATTATTCCATCTCTGCACTTGAGTCTCTTCATCCCTAGTCAGTCTCGTCCTTTTTTTTTTTTTATCCACCCACTTTCCCCTCTTTCTTGCCTTCTTACACATCATCTCTTTCACCAGCTGTCTCACTCTTTATCTCCTTTTGCTCTCTCGCTCTCTTTCTTGCACCATCTATCCACGCTAACATGCTCTCCCCTCGCTTCTCCTTGCTTTATAGCTCAATGTGTTTCCTTTTATATCTTCCCTATGGCGAGACATTTTTTTCTCCTACCTGTGCATTAACTCTATTCAGTGCTATACTACAAAGAGACAGAACATAACAAGGAAAGAGGGGGGGGGGAATAGAGATACAGGGAGAGAAAGAAAGAGAGAGAAAAAACATGGCTTCTCTCCTTCACCAGGCGGTTGTGCTTGTGCGTGTGGCATGAGGCTAAACCAAAATTAATAGCCCCATCTTTAGAGAAAATGAGAAAGAGCTTGCCGAGCCAACTAGAAGCTGCAATCTAGCAGAGCGCGGAGGTAGAAATGTGTACAGTTATAAGATTCACGTGAAAAAAGAGACAAGCCGCTAAAAGGATGAGGTGTCTGAGTGATAAAACATCTCTGTGAGGCTAAAAGGGGTTAAATCTGCTCTGTATTAGGGAAATTCAAGCACTGGCTTTCAAGACATAATGTTCCTCCAGCTCTCTAGTCAACAGGATCTCCTGGTTGAGATGAGATGAGATGAGGTTTGATGAGATGTGATGAGATGAGATGGGCTGAGAGCAGTCATGATTGTCCTTTTTACAAATTCATTCAAATTGCTCTCAATCATTTAACATTTTATTGCTGAATATTTAGCTTGCTTTACATAAATTGGTTACGGTTGGGATTAGGGTTAAAAGTGATCTTATAGTTCAAGGGTGCTTGGTTTCTTTTCTGAGATCGAGTCTGTTTGGAGTTTTTATATTGTCAAGTTTCATTTTTTTTTTTTTTTTGTTTCGCCCACATCTTTGGTAAGTCGATACTCCAAAGAAGTTAAAACACACAGTGTACCTAAATACCGGGCCTGAACTATTGTAATCTCTTTTTATTTTCTGTTCTGTAACAATGAACATTAAGCAACCAAGAGTTAGTTGTTTTGTGAAAACTTAAAATAAGAAGAAAAAGAACTAAAACTGGAAACAACTATCCATTAATAGAGCAACTGTCAAAAGTCAAAGAGTGTGCCAATGTGTATGTGTTTCAATTTATATAGGGGGAAAACAGAAAAGGAAAAAAAAAAAAAAAAAAGATGTCAACTTTTTACTAAAAATATAAATCAAACCTGTACATCATTAAAACTACACTGGTTATGTTTTTTCATGGTCTAATATTGTTCAAAAATGTCTGAACATTATATAGTAGAATATGAGCATACCTTTAGCCATCATCCAGAATGACAATGCCCTTGTGCACAAAGTGAGCACTATTCAACCATAGTTGGTAGTGGAAGATCTCCTGAACTCAAACTCGGTGTACACCTTCGGGATGAACTGGAACACAGACTGCAACCTGAGACCTAAATTCTTATCTGGGATCAGTTCCTGATCTTTAATCCTTATAACCACACTCCACAAACCTGTAGAAAGTCTTTTTCAGAAGAGTGGAGGTCATTATAACAGCAAAGTAGAACTACATCTGGAATGGGAAACCTCCTGAAAAGTTTGGCTATATAGTGTACATGGGTGTCTTAATATGTGATAAATATACCACGAACTAATATGTTAATGCTAAATGCCTAGCCTAATTGTAATACAATTGCTTTATACATATCCATCCTTTCTATCACTGTACCATTAAAAGTAATGGCAGCCATCTTGAAACTTTATAGAAAAACTTATAGACAGTATTTTTACCTCTACTTTGACTCCAGGTTTTTTTAATCATATAGTTGAACAAAATAATGTTCTTTAAAGATATTGTGCCAGGAATTCGCCACCAATTTACACAGTCCAGAATAGACTGTTTCACCTCTGGGTAGTGACAATAGCTTTTCAGGTTTTCTTTTCCTTTTAACAAATCAATTTTTAATTCCAGCTTTATAGCTTATCTTTTTGCTTTGCAGAATTCTACCAACTTTTCACATTTTTTAGCAAATTACACTTGACACTTTTTACATTTTACTTGACCTTTTGAATTGTCTCAAAGATCCAAATGTATTTGGCATTCACAGACCGTGTGTTATGGTGTAATAATTCGGATGCAGTTTGACCTAAATAGTGTCTCAGACCTCCTGAAGTGCAATGAGATTTTAAAAGCATTTTGTCTTGAAAAGGATTTATAAATGCAATTTCATGTACATAATCCCTATCCTTATGTACATATCTTCTGCGTCTCATGCTTTGGTTTTACACAAGCAGATTCTGTGAATCTAACTACATATTTACATGTCTGCATTTGTAGATTAGGCGTGTGTATGGGCAAGGAGTGCACACATGGTTGAAAATGTGCGCGTGTGCGCTTTATTGGCGTTCGTGATTGAAGCTCATGCCATGAGAGAACAACATCCTTTAGGCTTATTATAGCTGCTAATCCTAACTGGGAGCCAAAAAAACATTTAATTTATTATATGATTCCTCAAATCCTCTTTCCGCTATGATTTTCAAGCGCTCTCATCGCTATCTTTTTGTGACTCTGTTCTACTCTTTTTCCCCACTCTCTCTTTCGGTAAACGGCTCCCGAGAACATGTAGCATACTATATAAAATTGTCTGTAAAGTCTGTTTGGCTAAATAAAAAAAGAAAGTAATTGGAGTTGGATGGGAATTATATTCAATCTAATAAGTGCAGGCAATATAATGAGGGTATTGCTACAGTACATCATTTTTTAAATAATGTTCTAACTACAGGTGTCACACAGCAACACTGTCTTTATTTGTATCTGTATCCAAATACTTGTATATACAGTAGATACATATCTAAAACCAACAGTGACTCTGGTTTAAACTGGCCAATCTGTTAAGAGCTTTTTATATTTTATTTACATTTTTAATTATTTAATACCCTAGCAATATGCCTAAGGAACATAACTGAGAGAGAAATGTCACAACTAAGATGTGTATAATCCAGCACTAGCAGTTCCTCAGTCTCAGCTACATCACTCACGTTCATAACTAGAGCTGGGTATGGGATTAACCCCTCACTTTTTTTATGCATGTAGTTTTCCTGCTCTTCATATTTACTATTATTATTCATTCATTCATTCATTTTCTCCCGCTTATCCGTAATTCGGGTCGCGGGGGCAGCAGTCTAAGCAGGCCCCCGCCTTCGACTGCTGCCCAATCCTCATAGCACCGTCCCTTACGGTCCCTCCTGCAGGTGGTGAGCCCACGGGAAGTACTATTATTATTAATATTATTATTACTGTTATTATTATTATTATTATTTATTATTATTTAGTAACACTGACCAGGCAGTTACTAAGGATCAATGAACAATCGATGCAAATGCATATTTGTGTTAATGAACATGCTATTTCAAAAGTTTCATATCTAACTGCTTATTCCCCTATTTTTATTCTGGACACCTTTATGGCTAAAAAAGAAAGATATTTTTTTTTATGCACTTTAAATTTGCACATTTTGAACTGTTCAATCCAAAGTATTCATTAATGTATTTATATTTGATTACAACCCTAGATTCAATAATAAAAAAGAGCAAACAATATGGTATAAAGCAAAAGTATACAGCTAAATCATTCTGGATGTCAGTACAGTCTCAGAACATTTACCACCATAATAGTGTAGTTCGAAGCCAAATAAAGAGATTCTGCGTCACAGCGGCCTGAAATGAGGCCAACTCTTGTAAAGCTTCCAGCAACAACACCTTTGTACCTTCCACTACAACACACACACACACACACACACACACACACACACACACACACAGACACGCACGCACACACACACACACACACACACACACGCACGAGCGCACACACCAAACTGAGACAAGGAAAATGGCTTGGGTCTTAGATATCCTATTTCAGCCAAACACGATATTGTTGCTAATAAAAGCTAGTCAGGGGAGACATAAGGGAGTATGCTAGCTGCTTTAACCTTACTTTCATCCTGTCTAAGCTGGAGTATTGTTATGTTCATTGTAAGCTGCATCATCTGTCTGGGGTCTATGCATGATGGCTCTCATTGGCTGAAACAATCTGTCCATATGCTTTTGCAAATGGTTTTGTTGAGGTCATGCTAGCTGTTGAACAGGGTTAGCATTTCCGGATAGCTGTTAAAGTTAAATAAATATCTGTGTTCAGGTTATACAGCTTCCTGATTACTTCAGAAAAACTTTCTCAAAACATAAGAGCATCAAATTATCCACCTTAGCGATAGTATTTTTAGCCTGTGCCTTGCTACAAGATATAATTGCAAGTGTTTATTCTTAACAAACACATCAAATTGATTTAATTTCGCATGAAATTTACAGTGAATCGCAGAAAAAGTGCTAATGCCATCCTGGAAACTGAACTAGCATTGGTATAAGACTGTAGCAACAAAAACGTGTCAGCCATCTTGAAAAACCCCCTATATTACTAAACCCCCATGCGATTTCCATGCTTTCTCAGTATTTAACTTTCTGGGTACATTAGATGACTCAAGAAATTAATTCCTTGATGTATTTATATTTTGTTTTTTACTTCTAAGCACCCCCTTTAATGCTAGCCTTTGGATGCAGAGTTCTTTTGAGGTAAAATGTGTTTAAACACACGTGTCGCAGGGGGCGGCATGATGTAATCATTAGAAGGCCGCATAAAGCTGACAGATGAGGGGGAAGAAAAAGAGAGAGAGATGTGGATGGGTTGCAGCTGCAAGCTCTTTGAGAGACATGGATTCTTGAATTAGAGTAGATCGGCTACAAATGTTGTATAGAGTGAGTTTGGAGTTTTCGTATCTGATTTTTACTTGCAGTTTTTGATTCTTTTTGCTCAGGTGGGGTTGTTTTATTTTCTTTAGCAGTGGATATGATGAGTATTAATTCATTGTAAAAAAAAACAACAACAACAACAATAATGATGATGATAATAATAATAATAATATTAATAATGATAATAATAAAAATAACCCCACCCCATTAGCAATAGTTTTATTAATTGTATTAGTTTTTATTGTATTTTACATGTATCTTGTAGAAAAAAATACTGGGAAACCTTTTTTTTTTTAATCAGTTTAATTCACAATATTCCTATTTTAATATAACTAAACAAATACATACTTTTATACTTAGTATTATTATTATTGTTATTATTATTATTATTATTATTATTATAATATTGGAGGGGGTTAAAATGTGCTTGTTGCTTTTTCATAGTCTATATATTTTTTCTGTGGTCTAATTTAATGGAAAGCTGGGGAGATTTATGACTTGTGACACGCAGCCTGCACCGAACATAAATTGTATATTAAAATGAATAAAGGGTCTTGCATTTATCAGGCTACTTTCTCTGTTTATTGGCACATTTATTTTCAGCTTATATTGTTTTTTTCCTACATATTACTCCATATGTTCATATATTCATACATATTTCATCCATATATTTATTCCATATCAATTTTCAAACTGATGCAAAAATCTTCCACACTTCCATGGCTCCCTGTGAACATCACACTGTAGAGCTGCTTGATAGATTTTGCAGAATTAATATATTAATATAAGGCAAACGCATTTACTATACAGTACACCATGTTCATATTAATAAATGGCCTCATCCAGGTGAATATTTCAAAACCTCTAAACAAAATGTATGAGATTTGAATCACTTTCGCAGTAAATTAGGTAGGAGATAATGTTCGGTATTTTTGCTGTAAGAGCAGCATTATTAACCAATAGGCTGAGGCTCTTAACTGGTTTTCTGAACATTGTGCATTTTTTCATACTTGAAACTTCGCAAGCCAACTGTTAGTAAACTAGTAAATAATAACTGAGTCCATGTACATTGCATACATTTTTTGCTGTTTCGAAAAATAAAAATAAATGATGAAATATCTATGTTTAGTAACTTTTTTTTTGCTCGAAATGGAAAAAATTTCTAAAAACTGCGTAGAGACGTTCATATGGATAACTACATGCTTTTCAAAAGTAAGTATTCCTACACTTTTGGTCAAGGGCATGTGATTCGGTGCACAATGAATGTACTGAATGCAATATTTTAATGGGTGGAACATAGTAAAATCTAAGTTCCCCAGGAACGTATTAAGTGGCGGTTTGCAAGCTTTTTTATTCTCTGCCTTGCACTTTGAGCGCAGTGTCACAGTTTTTTTGTTGTTGTTGTTATTATTATTAATATTATTATTTAAGTTGAAAACATACACAACAATGCCAGGGGTACAAAAAAGAAACTAGAGTTAGTGCAGTGTCATTGTGGCTACTCAGTCCGTACCAGAAATACGATTTGTGGTGCGTTGTAAATTTCAGAATTTGTATTGTGAATGCGTGAAATTGCTGCCACTTTCTGCCAGGATTTTTTGACAGTCCAGCGATATGGATTTTTTAGCATTTTATGTACAGCTTCAAGAATTTCTCTTAAAAGGAGAAAATCCTGACAATACCACATACTGAGAGAATGAATGAATGAATGAATAAATGAATGAAGAGTAAAAGTAATGAATACATTTGTTAAAGTACGCTAAAATATGTAAAACAGTTAAGTAGATCATATCTTTAGGAAATTAAATATTAAATGCAAAACACACACACATCTGTATTAACCAATTAGGGTCTAACAAATGTAAATTATTCAATGAATAATTTTCATTTATTACATTTTATTTTATCAATTTAATTTGTGCCAATTTAATCGATTACTCAATTTGAACAATATAATAAAAAAGTGCATTGAATTAATTTGATTTATTCTATTAATTTTTATATATTTTATTTATATAAAATATTAGAAAAAATATTTTTTTATTATTATTATTATTATTATTATTATTATTATTTATCTAAGGCATTTTATTAAGAATTGTGTTAAAAAAATTTGTAAACTGTTGATGTTTACAAATGTTAATAATAATAAACTGCGTAATAAAAAAATGACCAGAAACTTTGTGAACCGTGATTAAAAACCGAGGTACGTACCGAACTGTGAATTTTGTGTAATGTTACACCACTAATGAATACACATATTTGAATTAGGTGGTCAAAATTCATTTTCACTACACAACACCAAAAACCTTTTACCCCCCTTTCTTTATCTTTCTCGCTCACTATCTCTGTTTAGCCAGGTATTCTCCTTCCTGATTCCCCTTTGCAGCTGAACCATTTAAGAAGTAGCTCTGGTGCAACCAACAACCAAAAATATTCCCCCAAACACACACACATGCACAATAGTGAATTTTTTTGTACGGTTATGTTTGATGTGGCCAAAAAGATGAAAAGAAACATGGTGAATTTGTCAGCAGAAATCAGGACTCCAGCTGCCCTGGGTTGCCTAAAGGTAAACACACACACACACACACACACACACACACACACACACACACACACACACATACATATACACACATACAAGGCCCTCCAGCCTATTGTGGCAGTGCATCACATCATGGTTGCATTCTAAAAAAAAAAAGGATACGGGGGTGGGCTATGTGACCTAGAATTCATCAGTGTTGAGTTGGATCGTTATTCCTTTTGATGTGTGCATGTGTGTGTGTGTGAGTGTGTGTGTGTGTGTGTGTGTGTGTGTGTGTGTGTGCCTGTATTGTAGGTCACTGCTAAGTGGCAGCACTCCCTCTCTCTGCATCTATTGCTCTCTCTGGTTCTCATATCCCTATGTCCATCTATTTTTTCTTTCCTGTCTATCTTTCTGTCTATCCTTCATTCGCCTTCTTTCTGGTCGATGAGTGTTGAAAGCCTCACTCCACTCAACAACATAAGCCTCTCAGATTGTCACAAGTAGTACATACACATATTGCGTACACTGTTCCATTACACAGGCATTACACACACAGGTACACACACATACTATTATTACTGGAGAACTTTTACACACATGCAATCATTGCAAACACCCATACAGAAATCTGAGACATATATTGCTTGAGACATATATAATAAAGTATATGTACAAACATGTGGAAAACGTTTTTAAACCTACTATCTAATGTTTATTAATGTTGTAATATACTTTAACACATTGTGTAATTCCTTAATGATACATTGAAGTACAGCAAAATTGATAGAATACCGGATATTGAGTTATGGAATTATTATGTGAAACTGGTGTCACATAGATGTTAATGTAGAATTTGCTCATGGGACTATTTAACATTGATACACTCCTAGAGAGTAATTTAAGAGGTTATTCTTGTGCTTATCTTAGGCATCTCTGCTGTTAGATGTAGATCTGCCAAATGCATACATGTAAATGTAAATTCTAGTATTAAATACATTTGAAATTACTTTGAAAGAAGTGTTGATTTTGATGTTAATTCTTTTGTGTACTTGCAATTAACATTGAAGTTACCATTACCCTTATTCCTTAATTATCTGCCGTTTATATATGCAATATGTTTTCGAAATTAGGCAAACAATTCAAATAAGATATATTTAAAATGCTATAAAATAATTATTATTGTTCCAAATTACTCTTTTATAACATGAATGTAATAAAACCAACCTGCGCAAATCACATACACTATACCTGATTTGCTGAAAGTGCAAATGTAGATGATGTCTTACAGTGGCCAAAAAACAAAAACTCTTATGTCACCAAAAAAAAAATATGGAAAGAAATCATGGTGGCAAGTCGGCAGAATACTTCCTGCAATACTTCCTGCAAGACTCAGCAAAAAAGTAAGATTTGGATGTAAACGTGAAGATTTTACAAGGTAAGGTATTTTCTGTTAAATCAACTATCAACTATTTCTATGAACGCACTTAATCGAATGTATTTAAAGAGTTATCTACATTTAAAGGTTTGACTTCATGTAAAAACAAATTGTGTACATGAAGTGAAACATTTCACCTAATCAGTGTTACATCATTCCACATTTTTGCATTTTTGACGCTGGTTCAGGACAATCACTAAACTACGTTTACGTTTTTTTATTAAACTTTAACTTTACTCTATACATTTTTTTGTAAAAGTTTTGATGTCTCTTGTTTTTTCTCTCTTTTTTTGACTTATACATGTGAGTTTTGGGAGTAAAATTATTCCATTTTTGACTCCAGTTTGGGACATCACTCAAATGCCATGTTTTAAGTTCCAGATCGGGAGAAAGTGCGAAAGTTACTGTACCATGCAATAATATCTTAATGTTATTTTAGGAATGTGAAAATAATGTTCAATGTTGAAATGTTACAGTTTAGTTACATTATGTTTAATGAAAGATTTATTACTTGTTGTCACACGGGTTTTAAACAATTGCTTTAATTGAAGTACTACATTATGTCATGCTGCTTGTTTTTTTGTGACTTCACAAGCAACTGTAAACCAACAATAAATGTTTGAATATTTAAATATTTAAGTTTTTGACCACTTATTTAATAGAATGAAAGAAATAGGAAGTAATAAGTAAGTAATAAGCTTAAATCACAGTTCATCAGTTGACATACATTTTATGAGCTGGACCGCAGAGTGAAGGCAAAAGGGCCAACAAGTGCCAAGCATCTCTCGGGGAACTCCTTCAAGACTGTTGGAAGACCATTTCAGGTGACTACCTCTTGAAGCTCATCAAGAGAATGCCAAGAGTGTGCAAAGCAGTAATCAAAGCAAAAGGTGGCTACTTTGAAGAACCTACAATATGACATTTTTCAGTTGTTTCACACTTTTTTGTTATGTATATAATTCCATATATAATTCCACATGTGTTAATTCATAGTTTTAATTCATAGTCATGAAAATAAAGAAAACTCTTTGAATGAGAAGGTGTGTCCAAACTTTTGGTCTGTACTATATATATATATATTTCACATACAAGTTCATACAAGTATAAACATCCTTTACTTATATATGAACATGTATGAACATGTGGCATATATATGTGAATTTAGGGAATATATATGTTACGTATATAATAATGTTAATTTTTGTGATATTTTGAAATATATGTTTCATATATGTATAAATATCTGCCATCTTTCTTTAGCTATGAAATAAAAACATGAACAAGTATGCAGTATATGTGCTTTGCATATATTGCCATATATCAGATTTCCGTATGGACACACACACACACACACACACACACACACACACACACACACACACACACACACACACACACACACACACACACACACACACACACACACACAAATTACACACGTTTGCACATCTATATTTGGGCAGATGAATAGATGATTAGATGAGTGGATTGGTTGGGTGGATGGATGGTAGATGGATAGATACATGTATAGATAGATAGATAGATAGATAGATAGATAGATAGATAGATAGATAGATAGATAGATAGATAGATAGATAGATAGATAGATAGATAGATAGATAGATAGATAGATAGATAGATAGATAGATAGATAGATAGATAGATAGATAGATAGATGGCAAATAAATGGATGGATGAAAGTGTGATGGTGGGTCGATAGATGGTTGATGAATAGATGAGGTAGTTGGGTAGACCCTGCATGCAAGTGCACTTATCGAGGATTGTTCAACATGTGTGTGTTTATTCCAAAGTCCAAATCTGTACACCATCGTGTGTACAAACCACCAGAGAATCAAAAACACAGTGAAACACCAGAGACACTCCGAGAGAAGACAAGCTATAAGGGATGAGTGGCAGACTAAAGTACACTGCGAGAAAAAGAGACAGAGCTCTCATCATTTTGCGGCGGCTCCTGAAGAGCAGGCGAATTTTTGGCACAGGCTCTTTTCCTGCTCCAGTGCACTCGTGTTGCCTAGCTACAGCCGACGGGTAGCGTTCGCCCCAGCTCTCGCCTGGGCGGAGAGGCGAAACCGAGCATTGATGGCAGACTTTATTTTTATTTTCTTGTTCTAAAGGAAGTACAATATAACATTTTGCCTAAACAAGGACATGCAGCTTTGAATCTCCCCCCACAGCAGCTTGTGTGTTTAGTCAGTGTTAGCGCTGGCAGCCCAGTGCCATTGAATAAGTTAATCTGAATATTTTTAATATTTATTTCATTTAAACCAACATGGAAGTTAGTGTGGTCCGAAAAGCAGTCCTGTACCTACCTTACTTTGAATTTCTAAAGAAAAGCAGGCACATACCTAATTGCCAAATCAAACTTATTACTCATTACATAACTAATTTGACAACAAACACTTTGCAAATAGTTTGTAATAATAGTATATTTTCGAGCAATTACAAAAATACATATTCACTCTGTAAAACTTTACTTTAATCTTACGCTGAGCCTTATTTACAATGTTAGGACGCATTTTCAAACAACTAGCAGAATGTTATATTTAAGTTGATTTTGATATTTGATATTGTTGATTCCTAGACAAAACTAATCACACAAATCACACACATTATCCTTTGCTGAATGAGAAAACAAATCAGGGTTATGCAGGGTATTTTTCCTTGTATTTACAATTTTCTTGAAGATACTCAAATGTGCCACGAAGCTCTAGCTTGTGTATTAGCACCTTATCACCAAGAGATCAAATTAGACCATAAAGTGTCACCTCTGACACACTCAAATAACAGCTCTTGATCCTTCTATCTGTATAGTCTGTAACCACAAGTGTTGTTACCCCTTAATTGCCCTGTACTGAATTGCTAACTAGCTACCTTCTCTACCTTAGAGAACTAGCTTCTCAACATGTAGCCCAAGTAGAATTAGGATACTGTATAGGGGATGCTTGCTTTAGTTTTCATCACCAGAGATTGAAACATTGAAGAGACAGTCAAATTATGCTTGTAGCTGTAACCCAAATAATGTGTATTATACATGAACCATTTATGTGTAATATGTAAATATGTGTAATCTATATTTTTTTCAATTTGATATTCATTGCATATAGTTTTGCACAGTTTCTAGTCACTTGCACATATATGTATATGATATTTACCTATATTTATATACTGTGCCTAGAAGCTTCTGTCACCAAATAGTCACCAAATTCCTTGTTTGTGTGAGCACACTTGGTAGCAAAAAACCTTTCTGAGTCTGATTCTGATTAATGAACATGTTAAAGTACAGCTATGACATAGCTTAAAATAGGAATGTATCGCTAGTCAATGAAATATTGAAATTTTATTATAAGTATTGTAAAGATACCCTACATGAGCTGGAACCCGATTGGTCTTGATTGGATTATAATAAGCTATTAATACTATTGTATAAATCATTTCCCATTGCTGAGAGTTTTGTATTTTGTATTTATTTGAAATCTCTCCACTCCCTGTTGATTATTCACAGACATGAGCCAGCGAAACGTGACTGAAAACAGGAAGCGAGTGGGTTTCTGAGAGACCTTTATGTAGCACTTAGCATCTGAAGGAGTTTAGCGTTTGTGCTCAGTGCCTTACACTGGCGTTCGAAATGGACAAGCAGAATAAAAACAAGCTATAAATGAAACATATGGACAAAAAAATATTGCCAGCAGTAAAGGTTTTAGCGTGGCCTTCTGATACATGTTATGTAAGCCTGTTCACAAGTTTGACCTGAATATAACACAGCTCATCAGGGTTACATCTTCTACTTTTTTTACATAGTTAAGCTGGGTAAATTGAAGCAAATGCCAGCACTGCCTTACATTTTACTGTGGCTCCAGGGAAGTGTGTTTGTGTGTGTGTGTGTGTGTGTGTGTGTGTGTGTGTGTGTGTGTGTGTGTGTGTGTGTGTGTGTGTGTGTGTGTGTTTGTGTTTGTGTGTGTGTGTGGCACTAAAGCCGGAATTGAGTTTTCTTTCATTACACTTAGCTGATAACAGGCTTGCCTGGGTTACTATAGCAACTATAGATCCCTCAGGCTGTACCATGCTGAAGAATCAAGAGAGGAACGAAAAGATATCGCACACGCACACACACACACACACACACACACACACAAAACCTTAGATAGATAAGACATACACACACATGCACAAACACTAAGCCATGGATAGATAACACACATGTATATATATATACACACACACACACACACACACACACACACACACACACACACATGCGCACGCAGATCTACAGTACTCTATAGATTTTTCACACATGTGTTTGTCTTGTATATTGTACACACTGTACACAGTTCTATACAGTGTTGTATATAGTCTTGTGTATTGTACACAGCATTGTATATAGTATAGTGTACTATACAGTATCATATACAATTTAGTTTATTGTACAGTGTTGTGTATGGTCTTGTATACTGTATATAACATTCTATACAGTGTTGTATATTGTAGACAGTGTTGTGTATGCGTTGTCTTGTATATTGTGTGTAGAGTTCTAAACAGTGCTGTATATAGTCTTGTATATTTTACATAGTATCTGTTGTCTTCTATACTCTACACACAGTGTATGCTCCTATATATACAGTAGTCTTGTGTACTGTACAGTGTTGTATATAGTCTGGTGTATTCTACACAGTGTTGTGTAGTGTCTTGTATTTTTGTGTATTGTTTTGAATATTGTACACAGTATTCTTTATAGTCTTTTGTATAGTTTTGTGTATTGTACACAGTGTTGTATATGGTATTGTATATTTTATATAATGTCCTATAAGTTCTTGTATATTTTAGATAGTGTCTCTAGTCTTGTATACTGTACACAGTGTTGTGTATGGTCTTGTATATAGTCTTGTGTATTGTATAATGTGAAATATATTCTTGTGTTTTGCAGACAGCATTGTGTAGGGTTTGTATTTTGTGTATAGTCATAAATATCCTACAAAGTGTTGTACTGTGTATAGTCCTGTATATTGTATATAATGTAGTATGTTTTCAAATATTTTACATAGTATAAGTTGTTTACTTGTTTACTGTACACAATGTTGTGTATGGTCTTGTATATAGGTTTTGTGTACTATACTTTGTTGTATATAGTCTTGTGCATTGTACACATTGTTGTGTATTTTGTGTACAGTCTTGTATATTTTACACAATATATGTATGTGTACAGACTGCTATGTATGGTCTTATATATTTTTTGAATACTAAGTGTATATAATCTTGTGTATTGTACACTGTGTTTATTGTCTTGTATCTTGTATATTATGCATAGTGTTCTTTAATAGAATTGTGTATTATCTTGTATATTGTACACAGTGTTATGCATGGACTTTATATTGTATTTGTATATTGTGTAGTATATCTTCTATATTATATTGTTTGTTATGTTCTACATTGTTGTGTATGATCTTTGAATATATTTGTGTATATTGTTAATTTATGTATACTATATTTGTATTGTACCCTGAGTGTCTTTTATGTTTGTATTTTAATAGAGTCTGTACTAAACTATAGTGTCTATATTTTGTCCCTTCTATGTTACATACAGATATTATGTGTATATAGTATTTCATAAAAGTAAGTACACCTCTCACATTTCAGCAATCAGTTCAGTATATATTCTCAAACGGACAATAATATAGAAATTAAACTTAGATTTACTTTAGAGTTATCAATGGCAGCTTGTATAGCAGTACAGATTTACCGTCCTCTGAAAATAACTTAACACACAGCCATTATTGTCTAAATAACTGGCAACAAATGTAAGTAGACCCCAAGTGATAACAGCTGTACGTCATTTAACCATGCAAAGCCACATGTCCTATTCATGTGCTTATTTTTATCTGCTTGACAGGACCATACAAATTTGTGTATTTTGTATTAAAGCAGTTAAAATTTGGTGCTTTGAGTTTAATTCTCTCATACTGACCACTGGATGTTCAACATGGCACCTCATGGTAAAGATCAGTATCACCCTAAAACTGAGTTGCAGTACAGTGACCAAGGTCATGCAAGGTTTTCCAAGACGGATTCCATTTGGAACAGTCCACACAAGGGTCATTCACAGTTGAGTCCTCATGCGGTGCGTCAGGTGCAGAAGCTGGTTCCAAAAAACAGATGCATGAGTGCTGCAGCATTGCTTTAGCGGATGCAGAAGCGGAAAGGTTCACTTGTCAGTGCTTAGACCAAACACCGCACACTGCAACAAGTCGGTTTCTATGGCTGTCATCCCAGAAGGAAGCCTCTTCTAAAGCTGGCTCACAAGAAAGCATGCAAACAGTTTGCTGAAGAGAACCTGAACAAGAGAACAAGAGAAGCATGGTGGTGGTAGCATCATGGTCTGGGGCTGCATGAGTGCTGCAGGTACTGGAGAGCTGCGGTTTATTGAGGCAAACATAGATTCCAACATGTACTGTGACATTCGAAAGCAGACATATTACAACATAATTACAACATAATAACGACCCCAAACACACCGCCAAGTTGACAACTGCCTTGTTGAGGTAGCTTAAGGTGAAGGTAATGGAGTTGCCCAGTATGTCTCCAGACCTGAACCTTATTGAACACCTGTGGGGCATCAAGCGGAAGGAGGAGAAGCGCAATGTGTCTAACATACACAGTGGCGGGCCGTGTATTTGGTACCTGGGCCTTCAGTGGGGACTTACCCGACTTAATCCACCTCTTAATACCACCACAATTACGTCGCAATTATAGAAACCATCAATATAATACAAAAATGCAATATAACAAACATTTGTATAACAATTGTAAACAAATGTATAACAACATTTTACTAAAGCAAGCTCCAAACCTTTACACTAGAACCACAACTGTGCCACCTATATCATCTGGAGCAGTTCAGAATCAATATTAACAAACAAATATTAGAATTTAGGTTGTAAATATTAGAATTTAGGTTGAACAAATATTAGAATTTAGGTTATAAATGTAGGTCAGTGCTTCTGATAGTGTTTAGGCTAGCAGAGAAGGCTTTGCTGGCCCTGACCGCCCACCACTGATATATATATGGCAATAAACTGCTACTATAACATACTTATTTACTTATTTATAAGCCCTTTATAATAGAGGGCAGCACTGAAGGTCTATTCAGGTTCTGCTGCATTTTGAAATTATAGTGCAACTTTTACACAACATATTGCAACATATTGATTTTTCATAAGGAAGAGCAAAAATGACTATTATTGTAGTCGGAGCTGAAATAAATGTGCTTTATTTAAGTGGAAAGTGTTTTACGCTTAACTTGAATTGAACGGATTAAAAAAAAAAAAATGATAAAGTAGAGAGCATCCTGCTTCATGCAGGCAATGTGTTCGACTTCAGTAATGTCGGTATACCTATAATTAATGTAGTCATGTAAAGTGAAAATAATGATCTTAAACACTAAAACTGGATTGGAAAAGTGACCGGGTTAGAGAATTGTGGCTGACGGCGTCTTCTACCGAACAGCGAACACTTCCAGAAATTAGTGATGATGAAATGCTGAGGGATAATAATCAAGATGGGATTTGATTGAAGCCATCTAATCCCTGTCTATCATAGAGCTTATATGCTTAAGACAAATTATGAGCATTCGTCATTTTTCACCATTCTATCGAGCAAGTGCATGGATAAAAAAGAGAAGGGCTCCACTTGGGTTTAGTCCTGGAGAAGTAAAACAAATGGCACAAGGGTTCAAAGGTCAAGAACACACAAAAATGTGCTGTCTCTGTGAATTCATCCTCAGGGATTGCCCTCCGCCCTCGATGTCTGCTTTCACTCATCGTTCTTTCATTTCCGATGAAAAAGTAATGAGCTTCTATCCCACGTCCATTAATATCTTGTATGAATACAGAATGAGCATTGTGACGTCTCGCTCTTATGTGTGTCTTCCTCACTGTTTCCCCTCTCAGGTTTTTTTGGCTGACCCCGGTTCTCTGGCTCGCCGCACAGAGAAAGATGTTTGAAAGATGTCAGAGTTTTGCACTCATGTGGTTTTAGAGGACATGCACAAACACACACATATACACACATAAACACACACACCCGCCTGGAGTCATAACCATGACCCTGTTGGCTGCTGTTTGTATTTGCATATTCCATCTATTTCCTCGCTCCCTCCTCCTCGTTCAGTCCTTCTCTATAACCCTTCTTTCTCCCTCCTCTCACTAATCATTTCTCGCTCCACTCAGTATGACCCAGCTTTCATTTTCTCTCGGTCCCTTTCTTCTGTTTGTGTGCCATCACTCTTATTTCCTGTGACAAATCTGTCATTTTTCAACCTGGTCAGGCCTATAAATGGAGTAAGGACATGAAACATTTCCCGGTGTGCTATTATCAAAATAATCAACAACTCAGTGTGGCCAGATGTGAAGCATACTGTTGATCATTCTCCTGTAATACCATGTATTTTTTTTATATATATTCCTATTGTATCAAAGTCAACATTAATGGAAATTTGGCAGTATATCTATCGCAATAGTATTTGAACAAAAGTTTGTGGATACCTAAATATAAGATTTTTTGAATATCCCATTCCACATTTAGTCCCTATTTACTGTTATAATAACCTCCACTCTTCTGGGTAGATGTTCCACTACATTTGAGGTGTGCTTGTGGAAATTGGTAATCGTTCAGCCCCTTCTAGTTCAAGTGAAGGGAAATGTGTGGCTCCAACTTTGTGGTAACAGTTTGGGGAAAAACCACATCTATCTTTCTATCTATCTATCTATCTATCTATCTATCTATCTATCTATCTATCTATCTATCTGTCTGTCTGTCTGTCTGTCTGTCTGTCTGTCTGTCTGTCTGTCTGTCTGTCTGTCTGTCTGTCTGTCTGTGCAAGATCCACTGAGACATTTTTTAAAGAGGGGATTATTGATAAGTTAGCATTAACTATTAAACAAAAGTGAGACATTCTACATACTTGGCATAACAGACGATCGACTAGAGAGCCGTTCTGAGCAGAAGAAAACACAAAAGGCACAAAAAGAGTCTCCTGTGTTGGTTGAAACCACACACTCCCAACATTTTCTGTGTTGCTGTTGCATGCTTCCCAATAATAGCTACCTTTATAACATGGAGTGTTTTGTATATATATTCAGCAGTGCATTGTGCTTGTGTAGGAGTGCGAGTTCACTGAATTCGCTTCGGCACCCTCCCGCCTCCGGCCCTCCGCCCAAAATAGGCTAACACGCCTAAAAATATGCCTTCATCACTCTCATTTTTGCCTGACCCACCCCAAACACACACACACACACACACACACACACACACACACACACACACACACACACACACACACACACACACACACACAGGGATAGACTCACTAATGGAAAAAGTAGCACAGAGCTTTTTAAGGTACAGAAAAGCACACGTCTTTCTAAAAGTGGACTTCATTCAGACCTGCACTTTTATGGTGCTACTGGGTCTCACTCGCTATTACCTCTATTACACAACCTCACGATTCAGGGTCATACACACACATAGCGTGAGTAGCTACAGCTGGAAACACATATTGAAATGCAAAGCAACTGCCCGATGTAGTTTATATTTATGCCGGCTCTGAGAGTGCATGTGTAGGTCAGAAAAGGTCACGCATGTGCGTATTGGCGAATGCATTTGCATGCTTATAGGTTTTCTGTACTCTTGCGTGTGACCGCAAGATTAATGCTTAAAACCTTTCCATAAATCTTTTGCCTTCTAATTTACTGTCTCTCTCTCTCTCTCTTTCTCCCTCTCACGTGCTCTTTCTCTTGCTCTTTCAGAGGCAGCTGGTGTGGTGGCAGGGATGTACCCGGTGGGAGTGTAGGAACACACACCCTTATCCCTGCTTATGACAGCACACTTTGTGTACACGGTCTCACACAACAACTTAACATGCTCTCTCTCTCTTCCTGTCTTGGCCTCCCCCTCTCCCTCATACATACACTTACATATATATACAATCACACACATATATATATATATATATATATATATACACACACACACACACACACACACACACACACACACACACACACACACACACACATCTCTGATAAACTGTAAACTGTTGTTCATGATAACACATCTCTACGAGGTGGTGGAGAATATCCCTTAGGACGCTGCTTTTGCTGATAATCAGCCACCTGTATAATGTTATTAACACTAAGTTGAAGCTTTTAGCCAACTAAAGCCCACCGAAATATTCAATAGGGATTATTTACACAATATACAATCAGGGGTCACATGCACCCCTGCTCAGAGACACTCTTCCTTTGAAAGGCTCCGACCTACGACCACTCAGCTTACGACATTCCGGAGATACAAAAAAAAAAATTATATATATATATATATATATATATATATATATATATATATATATATATATATATATATATATATATATATATATATATGATTTTTTATTTACTTCATTTGTACTATGTAAAAAGATTTTAAGGTATTTGTTTTAACACTAAATCAAATCAAAAGAAAACCGTTTTAAACAATTACAGTGACATTCAAAGTTTTTCCACTAAAATAAAAGTGGTTTTATAAAAAGATTTATAAAAGAATTACTCTCTGTAGAAAAGAACACTTTCTGAAATATATGGCATTCTGTGATTGAAGTAGGCAGAGCCTAAGTCTAAAAAGTTAACATTTTTCTGATAATGTAGAGCTTGACAATTTTGATAAATGGCAATTTTCATCATTTTGATACATTTTGAGGTGATTAAACAGGTGAAATTGACCTGTTCACGTTCTAATATATTTCTTTCTACAGTGTAAAAGAAGACATGGTATGATTAGGAAGTTGTAGCTCAGTGGTTAAGATGTTGGAATTCTTATCTGGTTTTGAGTAAAAATTCCAGCACCACCAACTGCTACACCTGGGACATGTAACAAGGCTCTTAACTCTTAACTGCTGAGTTGTATAAATAAAATGATTGTAAGCTGCTCATCGACAAAATGAATAATGAAATTATTTGAAAAATGTTAAACACGGCTGAAAAACCTGCTCTACTTGCCATTTCTCCGTTGTTCGGTCAAATGTTTTTTGTTTTTATGCAACAAACTAGATAAAAAGGCAAAGTCACCCATGTTGTGTTGACAGATGGCCGATTTTGTAATTATTTTCTCTAAAAGCAGACCCTATGTAAGATGGAGAACAGGAGAGAAGATGTTAACAGACTGCCTGACACCTACAGTCAAACATGGAGGTGGAAGCTTAATGTTTTGGGGTTGTTTTGGAGCCGGGAAGGTTGGAAACATAATTTTAGGTGAATGGAATTCTGAACAAACATGGCTTCCAATTCACACTTCAACACCAGGCAATTCCATCTGAACTGCGACGAATTGGAACCAAATTCACCATACAGCAAGACAATGACATAAAACATAACCTCTTGATGTCACCCAAATGAGGATGGGTTCCCCTTTTGAGTCTGGTTCCTCTCAAGGTTTCTTCCTCATGACATCTAAGGGAGTTTTTTCTTGCTACAGTCGCCACGGCTGCTCATCAGGGATAAATGTACACCGTTCACCTTAACTGTTGATTTCTGTAAAGCTGCTTTGAGACAATGTCTGTTGTGAAAAGCGCTATAGAAATAAACTTGACTTGACTTGACTTGACATGACATGACATGACATGACATAAGTCCAAGCTCTGTAAGCTTTAGTTAGAGAGCAAACAGTCACATGGAGATTTCTTTATCATGAAATGACATGCCCACCTAATCCTTTTAAACTGCTCTGATATGAGCTGGATATTAAAATCAGAACTAAATCTCCAACTAGTAAGAAATATCTTTGGCAAATTTTACAAGAGGCATGGCAAAGTATTTCATCTTAATGTTGGAGAAAAGAACTGTCCAGCTGCTGAGAGTGTGTAAAGCTGTAAAGATACATATATAAAATGTATACTGTATATATACTGTTTAGTCAAAGGAAATCTTTGTACTGTAAATTTGAATAAGTTTGTTATTATCATTATTTTAATTAATATATTTTTTGCATTTTTTTGACAGACATGCAGTATGCAGTATATACAATGTTAAGCTTTTAGCTATAAACTTTCCTGAATTGTTAATAAATCGAATAAAGTATTGTCAGTCATTTAACACAGATTGGCAATCCCGTGGCATACTGAGTAAAAGGAACTTTGTGTATATTTTATTTTTGGCTGCACGGTTTGAACTTGAAATTTCCCTCGGTACTCAATGACACCGTGACAGTGTGAGGCTGCACGGAATATCCCAGTTCACCTGAAGGCGAACATAAATAACCGAACACTGAGTTGTTTTGCAGCGGGGACACGAAGCCCGGCCACTATTACTCTGGCACTGCAGCGAGTGTTGTTTTATTCATGTAATATATACACGACAGTACCATACCTGGATGTGTACATTGTCTATGGATGCTGATGTGGATATTGAATAAAGAGAAAATGAAAAAAAAAAAAAAATAAATCTGGATTAAAAATGATGCTGAAACAGGATTGTCACGAGTGAGTCAGTGGAGAAAACGAGAGAATGCGTGTGAGAAGTAGAGGGAGGGAGAGATACGTACCCCTGGCAGAGTTTTCTGTTCGTGCAGTGCATTCTGGGCTTTGATGGCTGACTCACGAGCACAGTAGGTGAGGAACGCGCAGCCTGGAGAACAGAGAGGAGGATTAAAGTAATACTGCACATGCCCACACACTACTGCCCACACAAACACACACACCACACACATGCACACAAACAAACTCACTCGCTCTGTCACTCATAAACTGACACAAATGTGTAAACATGCACGCAGTCTTTTTTCAGATTTTATTTTACACACACACTCACACACAGATTTTCGCAGTTCAACCTGTCACGCTCTCTAAATGAATTTTATTCTTTGGACAAATGGTATTTTATATTACGTAATGCAGTATTTACATATTTGAATATGTTCATAGATGTATAATCATGTACACTTTGTCAATCTATTGAAACATGGTTGCCAAGTCCCTTAAAGATCCACAGTGTTTTGTTTTTGTAAATGCTACATAAAAAAAATTCGATTTCAGAAAGTGATAATCATAATTTTTTTTTTTTTTTTTTTTTTTTTAAAAAGGGGATAAAAAAAACAAAATAGAAAAAACATTCTTGATTATAAATGAATATCTATCTTACAAACACTAGTTTTATATCACATGATTGTGCCAAGTGGGCGGGGCTTAAGTTAAGTAACAGACAGACAGACAGACATACAGATAGATAGATAGATAGATAGATAGATAGATAGATAGATAGATAGATAGATAGATAGATAGATAGATAGATAGATAGATAGATAGATAGATAGATAGATAGATAGATAGATAGATAGATAGATAGATAGATAGATAGATAGATAGATAGATAGATAGATAGATAGATAGATGTTGTTCAAAGCAATTTAAAAGTTTTTAATGCCAACCAATTTCTTCACATAACTCAATCAAATATATATCAATCGAGACATAGAAATGTTTTGTCAAAGCAAAGAATTTGTATTAGTTTTACAATCATAGACATAATAATGCATGATTTTTATTTCCTTTTTTTTTTTTTTTCTTTCATCATGTTGCTCTAGTGCAGAGATTCTCCAAACACCCTAGTAGTGGAAGAGTTGCTACTGGGCCAGAAAACAATTCGGGGAAAAATATCTATATAATCATGACACTGTATTATTTATTGTTTTTTGCCCTTTAAGAGCCAACATCCAAATTTAAATACAGCACATTTTCATTAAAGCATAATTCCCACACTTGCAACAGGTTCAGCTAATTATTAGCATGAGTGCTAAACAAACATCCGTCAAAACGTTCTTTAGAGGAGGAGGTTCTAAAAAAGCCCAAGTGATAATGAAGAGACAGCTACTGTACAGTGGTCTACAAAAAAGGAAATGGAAACATGAAATCAGCCTTTGAACAAAAATATGAGAGACTCACGTATCTATTTAATGCACGTTATTAGAGACCCCTGACAAGTGTACCCTCTAAGACAGCTTTTGAAAGACCTTCTTTCATTTTGTTTTCATCCTAAGACTGTATTTTTAGCTACAAAAGCAAAGGCTGTAAACATCTGTAGATTTCTCACATGCTCTCTGATGGTAGCAAGCGAAAAGCCAGTAGTCTTGAAAAGAGTTGCAGGGTAACTTGAAAAGCAGCACGAACAACAGGGACACAAAGAGGATTTACAAAGCCACGATCACGCCTCAGTTACAATGCATATACAATACAAAACTCCTCTGCTGAAGAAGACAAAGAATCCTGCTGAAAATCTAGGGAGAGTCTTGAAATTGCAGTTCCATCAAAAGGAATCTTTGTCATTTTCTATCCTACTGATTTGTAAAAAAAAAAAAATAATCATAATAATAAATCAAAGTTAAAAATGCACCCCAAAATCATTAATGTTGCTACTCTGTGGTGTCCAAATATACTCCTTGTCTTTGGTAATACTTATGTTTCAATTCATAACTACAAATAATAATAATTAAAAAAACCTTGTGTGTAAATCCGAAGTTAATATTTGATCTGGGAATATATTAAATGACAAATGGGTCTAAATACCTATTTGGCTTCACTACATGACTTAATTTTTTCGGAACTTCTTTTTTCTGTGTTGTTCTAACAATAAACTAAAACAGTTTTTTAAAGACTTTCTTTAATTTATTTTATTGTCCATAGACTTAGAGTCAGATTTTCAATTTGGATTTATAGCACCATATACTGTGGGGGCGTTCAAGTCAAACAGGGATTTTTATTGTTACAGGTATACAAATGGATGCTAGTGTGGCAGTACTACATATAGTAGTAAGTGGATAGTGTTTCCTACTACTGAAAGGTCTAGCCAGTCCAGAGACTGTTAATCAAGATGGCAGACAACAGCATCAGTGTGTGCATAGAACAGCGTGTGGTGAAGGGGTTTCTTGTGAACGAAGGCGTAAAACCTGCAAATATTTACAAAATACTACAAGCACAGTACGGTGATGAGACGTTTAGCCGCAGTAAGACATCTGAATGATGTAAACGTTTTAAAGATGGCCATTGTTCCTCCACTGACAAACACGGTCGTGGTGATTCCCTGATGACAAAGTGAGGCAGGCTGTCCTAGGATGGTTTAGGTGTACTGAGAAAACGTTTGTATGTTTCCAGGCTTTAAAAGCTGGGATAAGTGTAATAATGTAGCTGGGGAGTATGTCGAAAAATAGATGCAGATTTCACGCCCTTATATGCTTTACATGGGTTGGAGTGGAAGATCTCCTGCTATAGAGCTCTGAACCCTATTGAAGCCCTATTGAACAAAAATAAATGTGAACTCTTACTGGAACCCAGACCTCCTCACCTCACCTACATCAGCACCTGACTTTAATAACACCCTTGTGGCTAAATGAATCTTCACAAATCTGCACACACACACACACACACACACACACACACACACACACACACTCCACTATCTGGTAAAGCATCTTCCCAGTAGAGGGAATTATAAGAGAAAATGTGAACTAGATGTGGAATGTGATGATCAAAAAGCACACACCATACTTATGACCAGGTGTCTGCAAACTTTTGGCAATATAGTGTATCAGCAATAATTAGAAATAATATATATTTGCATCCACATTCTGTCTGGATTAATACAAAATTGTAGGCTCATTAATATTCATACTCATTTGGAGGACTTTGCATTTTAAGTAATTTAAATTCAAATGCATGTTTTCAGGGAATATCAAAGGCGTAACATTCGACACATACTGAAATGGCAGAATAAGAATACATATGTGCGTTTACACACATACACACACATACGCATACACAGAGATCCTATAAACAAGTGCAAGCCTTAAATTATTCATGTATTAACATATGAAGTGTAGCAAGAAGAAGATAGAAAACAACATCTATATGCTTTTTTTATTCTCCTTCAATCATAATTGCTCTCAAGTGAGTTTGAGTCAGGTTGAAAAGACTGTGATGAGATAGAAGAGGGGGGAAAATATCAATAAATAAAGGGTGAGAGAGTGGAGGAGTGGAATAGCAATGGTAGTTTTGATGTTTGACTGGCTCTGATCACAGTGTTGCATGACTGCCTGGAGAAAATTGGGGAAATGTGTGTGTGTGTGTGCGTGTGTGTGTGTGTGTGTGTGTGTGTGTGTGTGTGTGTGTGTTTGCCATCAATAGGGCTTAATGCAAACTCAATACCAACACCTGCATATCTGTCAGAATTGGCATGTAGTGTCTGAGGCTATATAACTATATGTGTATTTAGATTTAAACCCAAAGTGGGTAGGGTTTTAACTGGAAGGGTCTTTCTTTCTTTCTTTCTTTCTTTCTTTCTTTCTTTCTTTCTTTCTTTCTTTCTTTCTTTCTTTCTTTCTTTCTTTCTTTCTTTCTTTCTTTCTTTCTTTCTTTCTTTCTTTCTTTCTTTCTTTCTTTCTTTCTTTCTTTCTTTCTTTCTTTCTTTCTTTCTTTCTTTCTTTCTTTCTTTCTTTCTTTCTTTCTTTAATTAAGCGTTAACCCTACAGTACAACTAAGAAAAGTGCTTTATATTTGTCAGGTGTTTTACAGCACAGTGAAAATCTTTTCTCAAACATCCCAGAGATGTTAGGAAACTGTGGTCAGAGCACAGGATCAGCCATAATATTGCACCCCGAGAACACACAGGGTTAAAGGCCTTGCTCAAGGGCCCCAAGAGTGGCAGCTTGGCGATAACAGGGCTTGAACTGCCAACCTTCCGATCAGTAAACCCAAGCCCTTAAACACTGAGCTACCACCGCTCCCACTATGCCACCAGGGTCACTAAAAACACCGGGGAAAAAACATTTACATTTATGGCTTTTAGCAGGCACTTTTATCCAGAGCAGCGTACAATTATCTTAATTGTACAGCTGTGCAGTTGTGGGTTTTCGGCAGCTTGGTGGTGCTGGGAATTGAACATCTAACCTTCTGATCAGAAGTCTAACATCTTATCCACTGAGCTACCACCTCCCAAAACAGAGGTAGAAATGGCAGCGCTGCCAGCATGGTGTGGCAATTACAATCCCACTGGTGTTTTACAATTTAGCTTTTCAGGTTATTAGTTTTGTTTGTACCTGACATTTAGTTGGTTTATTTCCCAAAATATATGCAAGCTAGTAACCTGTTTTTTTTTTAAATAGCCTACTTCAAACCACCATGACCGTGACCAGGAGTTCACTAAAGATGAAGGAATAAAAAGCTTCACAATTGTCTTCTTGTTGTACACCAGTTTTGTTTCCTAAAGCTAAAGAAATTAATCTTTTGTCCTTTTATATAAACCTGTATTTATATCTATTGCAAATAATAAAACATAAAAAATCCTCAGTGGGACATAAACCAATATTTCACTTGTTCACTTCATCCCAAACCTAATTGCCTTTTCAGTCCTGGTGGTAAAACAGACTGGCAGATATAGCCGTTGAAAATTTTATTCCCTCAGGGGGATCACAAGAGTCCCCTCTGATCTTGTGTCATGACCCCAGGGCGAGGTCACAGTAACCCTGGATGTCATCAGGGTCGAGGTGAAGGCGTGAAATAGGGCCTCTCGGGTGGCTGGATAAATTGATCAGAGCCCTCAATCAGCGCTGCTTTATATGACTGTCTTCTCTGGAGCTTTAGACCCGAGAGAGAGGCTTGTTGTGCATGGGTCAAGACTTTAACGACCTCTTTTCAGCACCTCCTCTCCCACCCGCTCCAAACCCCCTTGTGGACCGTCCGCCAATGATTTCCAATAGCCGGGGCATGAATCAGTCAATCCTTATGTTTATATCCCTCTTACTTTCATTCTGGGGTGGAGTCTGTGTGTCTGAATAGCTGCTGGAATGATCAGTGTTACAGTAACCTGCAAAATGAGTTTACCATTTAAAACTTGAAAACTCCCTCGAAAACTGTGCAAGCGTTTATTTTTTTCGTGACAAAATACAGGTCAGTGCCGATGCAAATGGACTAATTTACCACCCACGGTGCGATTTTACTAAGCCTGAAAGTCACTTTAGGAACAACGGCATGCACAAATTACATTTACATGCCTAATTGACCAGTTTAATAACTTATATCAACAGAAATCTGAGTGCCTTTTTTAATACCACTTACAAATACTGTTCAAAATGATACAAAGTTTGTATCACTATCAACATATGGATGGTAAGTTCAGGGATATAAAGAGTCTAATAGCTCCGGTATATAATGCTGCATATCCGCATGAAGAACTCCATGCTATACGAGTAAACACTGCGTATCTTATCCTTATGTTCTAGAAGAAAGATGACAGGTTTAAGACAGGTTCTGGGTATCCAGCAGGCAGCAGAGCGCTGTGAGCTATAAGTGAGGCTGAGAGCGGTGGTCATGGTGAGCCCAGGCTGCAGCGGTCTGAAGCAGTGTGTCAGTCAGGGATCAAAGGCAAATTGGCACAGACGCTGCATTCGCTAGCCAGAAATCACACACTCTCGCTCGTGTTCTCTCCAGCAGACACTTCTCTCTTTCTCTCTCTTCCCTTCAAGGAAGATACACAGAGCTTTATTTACTGTGGTTGGCAACTCAGTTCGCAGAAACTCCCACACAATGAGGGGGAAGGAGTAACTCACTTCACTAGAGTGATCACCCATGTGCGTATTTCTTCACACCATTTTATTAGACTAATTAAAATTCTGTAATAGAGATAAAAAAAAACTAAATATTTGTCAGATTTTTTATTATTATTATTAGTATTATTTTTAGTAGTATTTGTCAACCACTAAAGAAGACGAGAAAACAATTGTAAAATAAATGTTTAAAAAAAAGATAAATTACGACGTATGTCGAAGATGGTACTTTGACTGTGACAGTCTTTCCTGCTTCATGCTGATTTATAATTTTAATTTTCTTCTCCAAACTTTTTTTTTCACTACCATCAGGAGACATACTTGGGTGCTTTTAAGACATTTAAGCTTTTGAGACATCTTTACTATGTCGACACATTGCGAGAGATACGCTCATCCTGTACATTGTACACTGCTGCCTGTGCCTGTTGCGCGTTATGTTAAATAAAGTTTTGTCGTATCGCTCATCATCGTAAGATCGAAAAATTGTGAGTCAAAACAACGTAACTCAGATACCATTATATATATATATATATATATATATATATATATATATATATATATATATATATATATATATATATATATATATATATATATATATAGTTTATGTACAGTAAATGATGTAACCAATGTATGTGCTTCTTGTTTGTCCTCTTCGGACATTATATTTACTAAAATGCTATATATTATTTATTATTAAAGTAATATTAATTAATTATTATTATTTGTATTATATTTGTGTGGGTCCCTGGTGGTCTAGTGGTTAGGATCCGGCGCTCTCACCGCTGCGGCCCGGGTTCGATCCCCGGTCAGGGAACCGACCCCAGCCATTAGGGTTGCACAAGCCTTAGTGCCGGTCCCAAGCCCGGATAAATGGGGAGGGTTGTGTTAGGAAGGGCATCCAGCGTAAAGACATGTGCCAAATCAAACATGCGGATGATCCGCTGTGGCGACCCCTAATGGGAGAAGCCGAAAGAAAGCTTTTTTTTATTTTTTTTATTATATTTCTTCTTATTATTATTATTATAAATGTTTAAAATTTAATTTTGAAAAAGTTTTACCAAAACAGATTTATAATGTAATCACTAAATAAATGTTTTTTTTTATAGATACATCATAATAATTATAATAATAATCATCTATATTTATTGATTAAAGTACTTTTTATTATTCAATATTATTTTTCATTTTATAATTTTGCTTTGTATTATTATAAAGGTTTTTGTTCATTTAATTTGCAATAAAGTTTTACCAAAACTGACTTTTAGTTCAACCAATAAATAAGAAATGTTTATATTACTGAGCTGATATATTAAGATAAATCAGCTGAAGAAATTGCATATTACATCGATTCATTCATTCATCTTCTGCAAACTACTTTATCCGGGTCAGGCTTGTGAATCACAGGAACACTGGATATGAAGCAGGAATACCCCCTGGGATGGATCGCAAAGCCCCATGCACACACACATTCACACACTCGTTCACACACTCATTCACACCGATGTGTAGTTTAACTTTCTGGCACCTTCTGGCGTCTTTTTTGGAGAAGGGAGAAAATCCACACAGTGAGAAAATGTACAGAAATTCTAAGCAGCCTGTAACCCAAACACAACTAAAACACTGTGAGACCAAAATATGCCCCTGTGCACCACCATGTCGTTTGGTGCAGAAGAATGATACATATATTTCATTGGTGGCCCATCGTTTCGATTGTTATTATAATTCCAAATGAATTTCTATTATTCTACAAGAAAAAATATGTGTATGTATATGTATTCTCTACATGACGGCCGCATTGAAAAATGCCGAGCAGTCTGAAAAGGTTCAATCAGGAATTCCTTCTTATAATTCCTTATGATACTGAGAAACATAAAGATACAATCAAACTTCGCCACAATGATCAGGTTCTTGACACCGAGACCCAAAAAAACAAGACTTTCCAAGGTTTTGATCACATTCATATCAGCGACGGCCTGGAGAAAGGCTTCTTTTCAGACTTTCCTCTCGTCCTGTGCCATTGTTCCAGACACAAAGCTCACCCCGCTCCTGTATAATTGCCTTGTAATGAGTGGCATTATAAATATATATATATATATATGTGTGGTCGTCTAGTGGAACCTGTAAACCTTAATTAAGTCAGTCGCATTCAGATCTGCCCAACCTCGGCCCTCAGAGCAAAGCTGTGTGTCAGGAGTGCACAGACCACCCCATGTAGAACTAATCACTCCCTCGTTCTTTCTCCCTCATCCCCCACTCATACACCCACACACACACACACACACACACACACACACTCTCTCCCTCTCTATCTCTTTCTTTTTCACACACAAAGAATGCCATTTAACAAAAGCACAAGGGGTTACCACGCTTATGCATTCAAACTGCACACCTGGGCCCGCTTTTCGATATTTATAGCAAACTGTTTCTACAGCGGAGGGAAAACCGCACGTGCAGGTAAACACAGTGTGACAGAAGTCATTTGTATTGCTCTCTCGTGCAGTGATTTATAGAGGCAACTTTTGGAGAAGAGGCAAAAGGACCTTACTCTGCGTACGTGATCGTATTAGCATACCTTTTTACAATTCGGATTCCCGAAAACAGAAAGAGCACTGAATAAATACGAATCCTAGCACAAAAAAAACGGCTCGGCGTGTCTCGTTTATCACGTTCGCCTTCCGTTTGTTCGTGTTTATTAAGGGAGTACTGCTTTTAATGTAGCAAAAGAGAACGATATCTCTGGATACGGCTCGCTCGTGCTTTCTGACTAACATCAGATTCGACGGACCAGAAGTTAACTTGTGTTTTTAAATGAACTACATTATGTATGAGATTCGTATTAAAGTGCCAGTCAGTGGTGGACAAAATTCATAAATCATGTACTTGAGTTAAATTTGAGTTACAGTAGGTAAAATATGGCGCCAGTTAAAGTAAAAAGTGCTTCCTTTTAACTTTTACTTGAGTAAAAGTACTAAAATATTTGCCTTCAAATTTACTTTAGAATCCAAAGTACTATGACTTATTATGGTTATAATGTTCCTATTATTATTTTTATCACAAGACTCTTTGCTCAATCAACTTAGTTTATGTGAAAATACTCTGTTACTCTTAGCACAACAATCTGTTCATAGAATGATATTAATGACACTAATATCTATTAAAATTATAAATCCAATTATATCAAACCTTTTATAAAACCTTTGTGCAAACGTGCAAAGAGGCCACGGGTGTTGTGGCGAGTTCGAGTCAGGAGTTTTCTCCATCATTTATTCCTCTCAAAACGTTCTGCTTGGTGTTGAACTGATGCTGAACTGTATATTCGTGTAAGTAGAAACCACCAAAAAAAGAGGTTTAAAACAGAGTGCACTCTGATTGGTGGCTTGCTGTGTGCTGGACCAGTTAAATTGTTTTCCACTCATAAATAAAAAGGAAGAACTGATTCATCAAAATGTAGTTGAGTAAAAGTATATTTTGTATACTTTTTTAGTATATTTGATTATGAAGTATAGTGAAGTTAAAGTAAAAATCTGCCCAAATGGAAATACTTCAGTAAAGTACAGATACGAGAAAAAGCTACTTGAGTACAGCACTTAAGTGTCAGTTATTTACGCTGTATTCAGTGAAAATCTTTTGGCTGAATACAAGTGTTTTTTCGTGTTTTTCAAACTTGTGTCATGTCATGTGTTCACACAGGCCCCAGTCTTTCACACAATAACAACAGACATAATAATAATAATAAAAACCAGCCTTTTAAAATATGCCACTGATGATAATTATTCTTATTCTAAGCAATAAATAACATAGTCTGCCATAAATTATGCAGACTGTGACTTCGTAATGGAGTACCACATCAGAATTATAAAAATGGAGTGAAAGCGAACAAACGAACAGCGATTAAAATAAAAAGAGGTCACAAAGGTGCAATTTATGGTTTGCTTTACCTCCTGACAAATGGTTTCATATATTCTAAATTGGTGATCGCAGCATTAAGGTCTATTCATAGTCTAGCTATAAAGTCCCGATGGGAAATTCATAAAAGATCGCTTTACCTGGCTCAGGTCCAAGCTTAACTTCTGCTAGTATAATAAACATTTCACGACTACGAGGCAGCTACATATACATTTTATTAGTAGGTTTTGAAAAATGTTAAGAAATCCAGAGCAAAAACTGCAAAGATTCATCATGTCATCATGAGATCAGAGCTGTAGTCTAATAAAAGCCCCAGCGTGCATTCAGTGGAAACGATGTTAAATACGGGCATTGTGTGGCGGCTTCTCTTGCATGCACATTGCAGTTGGGAAACTTCTGACAAGCTCCACACCTTCGATTGTTTTTTAAGCCATTGCAGCAATCTATAAAACAATTCTAACTCAAAGGCAGCATGGCACGATTGAATGAGGTAAAGCTACAAATGAATGGGGGTCTATTTCAGCAGTATTTCGTCATGGACAGGACTCGGTTTGATGGGCTGGTGCTGAAAGTGGGACCTGGCAAAGGAAAGCACAAAGCAAGGCCAAAAACACCAAATCTGATTTCCCATGAGGTACGTGGCTAATAATGGTAAAGTATGGTCTTTGTCATGTTACATGAAAAAATAACTTTTATACTTGCGTCTCAGTTCTCTCTGTATTTGAAATAGTTTATATCGCTGTATAAAACATATAAGGATTGGCCAATAAATAACCGCTGGTATTCATTTTCCTTCCACTTTTTCTGCATTACAGTATCTGATAGGAGACGGACCAAGTGTGCTCTACTGCCTTCGCTCCTACTGGTAGATGTTGCACGAACTTTCACCAACAGTATGTTGAGTCTTTAACAAGCTGTGGGAAAGCTATCCTGGATAACATGTGCATATATATATATTGCATATATGTATTGGGAGAAAAAACTTCCACCGATGGTGATTTTAGATGGTGAAACGCACGACGAAGCCAAAAGAAAAACTCTCGAGAGAAATAGTTGTGAAAGAAAGGAGGAAGACAGTAAAGAATGACTTTTTTGGTCGGCTACTGTTTAGATACAAGCCGTTGTAACGCGTTGAGTCAGGGTGAAGGGAGAGCTCGCTAACTCCAGTTGCAACAGAAATCATATAAGCACAGACAGGTTTCCAAAACTCGTGCTTTTTTATTTTTCTTGCCAACAGCGTTAGGGGTTAGTCAAAGAAACTTAGAAATGAGCATCAGAAAATAATAAGGACATATTCCTCGGTCTTGCACACATGCAGTAAAACCGGAAAAAATGTGGCGGCAGGCTATTCCCAAAATGCCGCTCTGCTCTTAAAGGAGCCACAACATATTTCACCCGTTACACCGTGTAACAGACACTGTCTTTCGTTAAAGCCTGTGTAAAGTTCATTAGTTTCAGTGTAGACAGGTGCGGCTTATTTATGTTCAAAATAAAAAAATATTTGTAAAATTCAGTGGGTGCGGCTTATATATGGGTGCGCTTAATAGTCCGGGAATTACGATATATAAATATATAATTCAAACTTTTTTCATTTTTCATTGGTCGGCCATGAAACATCCCTATGAAAGGGCCCTAAGAGTGGCAGCTTGGAAATACTGGGGCTTAAACCCCCCAACTTTCCAATCAGTAACTCAGAGCATTAACCACCTAACTACAGTACCACATTCCCTGTAGCACTGAGCGAGTGGATATTTGGCTTTATGTGTGTCTATGGTAGCATGTGTTTAGCAGTGTCTGTCTTGCACTGGTGGCTGTTAGGAGTTGAAATTTGCCACAACAAAATTGAAAGGAAATTGGATTACAAAGTTGAAGACCTAAATTTCCATGAAAATGATTACATTTAAGTTTGGCAGAGTAGAAAAGCCCTTTTCCTCTCCTGAAACCTATTCATTAATAAGCATTTGTAAAGCCCTATCAGGATGTTTAAAATGAATTCACTAGTGTTCCTGTAGCAGTTGGTGGTCTACAATTAAAACAAAAATTATGAAACTGACTATTTTCCTTCGTTAGTGTTGACATTTAAGAAGCAAAACCATCAGCACATGCAGAATGCTGTTATTTCCATCGGCTTGGTTTGCTCGACACACAGTGAAGATGAAACCTGACAGATTCCATTTTCAAATCAGGCCGGTCGCAGCGCAGCAACAACGCAGGCTTTCAAAAACGGAGAAGAAAACGCACCGCATTTATCACCGATGGTGTGCATCTATGCTTCCACGGTGATGCGAGGCACAATTTCATACATTATAATCAAGCTGATGTATGAACGACAAATCTGGAACAGCCAACCAATTCAATTCAGCGTGATGCGACACAAGATGATGCAATGGGATGTAATTCAGTATTATGCAAACAGTTTGATGTTCATTTTACTTTGTTTTTGACACTGCTTGCAAGAAAACATCCAGTAGCCATAAATCAATACATTGCATTAAACAGAGCGCTTTCGCATTTTGATGACTATGGCTAATATTTTACTTGGAATACGCTTTGTTATAATGAGTTTCCTAGAAGCACAGACTGATAAAAAAACTTATTTTTATATATATATATATATATATATATATATATATATATATATATATATATATATATATATATATATATATATATATATATATATCCATCCAAGGAAAAGGGGGCTAGTTGTGAGAAATGGGAGGCCATGTCATTTTGTTTAAAACTGACCATACATGAAGATACACCTTCTTTGCCTTTATCCACAAAAGCCATTGCAAACTCATTTAAACTGACAGAAACAGACCTGACCACGCCTTCTTCACAGAGCCTGACAGGCACAAACTTCTTTCCTTACAAGAATGCCATGCTTTCCTCACAGGAAATGACAGGCTCAGGAGACATTCTTCTTTTACATAGACTGACAGGCACACAGAACATGTCTCCTTCGTTGGAGCTGATAGATACATAGGCCACACCCACTTCAAGGGGTCTGACTAGCAATGAAGCCATGCCTTCTCTACTGGAAATGACAGGCTCAGAAGTCATACCTACACTAGGGCTGACAGACATACATGGCATTGCTTCGTTCTTTAGTATCTATATGGATAAAGATCCACTGAGACTGACAGGCACAGAGGCAGGTCTCTTTCAAAGGGAGTGACAGACAGAGATGACAATCCTGTTTCACTGAGACTGATGGACTGTGGACTCACTGTGGATTTGTCTCCTCCCTTGACGTTTAACGCTAAGAAGCCACACCTTTTTCAAAGTGCCGGACAGGCAAACCGGATATGCTTTCTTTTACCGGTACTGAGCACAAAGACCATTTATTCTCCCTGTACTGAAACTGAATTGATATAAACCATGCCTCATTTATTTATCATTTGCAAGAGCAGAAGCCACACCCCCTTTTTTGAGCCTGACAGCCAACTTTAGCCAGCCTTTCCTGAAACTGACAGCCATTCCTTTTTTCTTTTATAGTCTTTATAATGATTAAGAATGCCAAAATCTGGAGACTTTACATCTCTAAAAGATGGAACTGGCAACCCCAGAAGTCGAAACCTCCTTCAACGGATCTACAGTTGGACTATAACCTCTACTGCATGATACATCAGAAATGAATGCTCGTTCCCGTTTTTTTGCCATCCCATTCCATACCAGAACACCCTGTAGTGGCCTCCCAACATCTAATGTATGTGAATGAAATGGAAATCCAATGCATAACAAATTTCAGCTGGGGCCAGTGTACTCTTGCATGTGAACACTCGTGTGAATAGGCGCGAGCTCTTGTCTCGTCTTGCTGACGCGTTTCATCTTTCACAAAAGAGAATCCTGTTGCTTGTTACAATATTTTAGAAGCGGCTCTCCGAATCCCTGAGCACACGATTACTTCTGGATGATGAACGCTCCCGTCCTCGACCGGTACCTGAACCCTGAACACTGCTAATGCAAAACTGAATGATGGATTGAAGTGAGATGCTTTCAGATACGAAGATAGTGTGTTTGAAATGACCTCCTACCCAAGTCAAATGCTCATAAATGGATAGAAAGTGCGGAGGAGTGAGTGAGTGAAAGAGAGAGCGAGAGAGTGAGTAAGAGAGCCAATGATGACTTATGGTTAAAATCGCAGCGAAAAGTAAATCGGGCATGGAGAAACAGGCAATAGCTGCTGTGCCGCTTTAGGCTCCGTGTTTTCAGCAAACAGCAGGAATGTGCCACTTACTCCATACCTATTCATCATTCTTCGCTTCCCTTTGTGCACAAAGCTAATAGTCTTTACGTCTGGTAAAGGCGGTTTTGCAAAAAACGATACACAATTATTCAAATATCGGATTTGGATCGTCCGTAGCCACATTCATTATTTTTTTTAGAGGAATCCAAACCGGAATATTGCCAATTTGCTGAAATCGGCTTGGATCCTTGTTGGATCGGTTGAGACCTTTATTTCTTAGTTTAAACTGACAGAAATGTCCAATTTGTGGGATCTCTATACATATATATACCATATGAATATATATTTGCCTATTTATATACCTCTTGCATTCGCTTTTATAGATTTGCATTACACCAAAAACATGATTCATGTTATCTGCATCAATGACAACTGGCTGATCATACGGGGTTGAGAATTATTAAAATATATATACAGTATACACAATATATATTTTAGATGAACTGCAGATTATTGGAGTGTTTATATCAGGGTGTAGGTACAGGTTCTTGCTTGCATGTGTATGTTTCAGGTTATATGACACTGACTGATGCAAAACAGAGTTACCAATTTTCCACCATCCAAATAGATTATTTTACTATAACAGCACTTCCTGCAGCATTTTTATGTCTCTTATAGCAATTACAGCCTTTCATTTTGAAAAAAAAAGGCAAATTTTGCATTCATTTCTAATTACCTTAAATGTCGTAGTGAATCCACGATACATGATCACACCGTTTTAGGTTACTGCACTGGATAAACTCGTATGCATCGCTATGAATTATTATCTGTTATTATATTATATTAAAAAATACGTTGTTTGAAAAATCTTGCCGTAAAAAACCTGCGACTACGTAGATTTTCCACCATAAAATCTCCTCAGAAACCGTAACGATTATGAGTATAATAATGTTCATTAACCAGTTTGTTTCAAGAATACTGCAGCTCTGTGCTATTAAAGTTCATTACATATTACATATGGTGTTTAGTAATCTCCTATGTCTACAGTATACCAACCAGTCTTT